>NC_092875.1:189815713-190126237 GCF_028372415.1 Notamacropus eugenii
ACCATGAGGGACAGGTTGTTGAAAATTGCCAAGAGAGCAGATAAAATATCATATACAGATCAATTAGTTGGCTATTGCAATAATCTAGGCAAGGGGCAATGGTGATAAAGGTCTGGACTATGGTGATTGTGGTTCTATTATAGATAGATGGAAGCATTGTTGAGTAGATGGAATTAACAAAATTTGGTAATTGATTGACTATAGGAGATTATTAAGAGTGAAGATTTGAGGATGATTCCTAGGTTGCAAACCTGAGTGACTGGAAGAATAGTGGTGCTCTCCAGAGAAATAGAGAAGTTAGGAAAGGGGGTGGGTTTATGGGAGGAAATTATGAGATCTGTGTTAGACATGTTGAGTTTCAGATACCTAAGACACATCCAGATGGAGATATTGAGCAATGTAGTCCAATTCAGGAGGGAAGTGGACAAGATATGTACATTTAGTAATTAGTTACACAGAGATGATAACTGACTGCAGAGGAGCTGATAAACTCAAGATAAAAGTTTGTAGAGAAAAGAAAAGATGGCATCTCCAGGCACAGTCCTTCTATTCACTGAATGGGCATTGCCTCACTCAAAGGGAGAACCTGAAAAGACCTTAGCCTAAAAGGGCCAGGGTCTCCCATTGCATCCTGAGCCATTTCCAATCATCCTGATTGCTATCTGGCCACTGAACTCAGATGGCTCAGGAGAAGAAAGTGGGGTTGGTGACCTTGCACAACCCTCCCTCACTCAAATCAAAGTCAACTGCAAATCATGTCATCATCTTCCTGATATCATGGTCTTCTTCAAGAACAAAGGACAAACACAACCCATGAGTAGTCCCAGCTGCCAAATTGGATAACTCAGTTCAGCCTCCCCTCTCCTCCCCTCCCCTCCCCTGAGGGTGTTCTGCCCAAAGGAAGGTAAATTTTGATGACTGAAAGCTGCCTCTTTAGTATGGGCTTTACTGGCTAGATTTCTTTCTTAAAGACCAAGCCTTAAACCTAATTCTCACATGTAAAGTGGACACAAATAATGACTGTGCAGTGGAGATTAATGACAACCAGGTAAAAAAAAGATCCACAATAGTTGAGTGTCACAAAAATCCAGTAAAGAGAGAGAATCCTGAAGGTGGACAGTACTGTCAAATGCTGTCTAGATACTGTCCACTAACTTGTTTCCTTCATTCTCTCTCTCTCTTTCTCTCTCTCTCTCTCTCTCTCTCTCTCTTTCTCTCTCTCTCTCTCTCTCTGTCTCTCTCTGTCTCTCTCTCTCTCTCTCTCTCTCTCTCTCTGTCTCTCTCTGTCTCTCTCTCTCTGTCTCTCTCTGTCTCTCTCTCTCTCTCTCTCTGTCTCTCTCTCTCTCTCTTTCTCTCTCTCTCTCTCTCGTCTTTCTCTCCCTCTCCTATCTCACCCAGGCTGAAAGTTGCAGCGGCCACTCTGAACTTAATCCCACTACTGATCAGCATGGAAATTTTGACCTGTTTTTGACCTGCACCAATTCGTCTCTCCTTAGGCAACCTACTGCCTCTTCCCTCCTAGAGCTTAATATATTAGTGGCAGACACGGTAGAACTGATCAGCTTTAACCCTACTGCAGTTCAGAACTCCTGAGTTGTAGGAATCCACCAGGCTCAGTTTTCCTGGTGGCAGAGATGACAGGTATGAGCCACCATACCCAGTATTTCCTCTCACTGAAGAACCAGTGATATCATGAGCATGATGTCTAAATCCTCTACAATCTGACACGCTACCTTATTACTCAATTGAAACTTCTCTTTCAAAGTTATCACTGATTTCTTAGTTGGCAACTCTAATGATCCCTTCTCAGTCATCATCTTTCTTAACTCTGTTACAGTATTTGACCCTATTGACCATCTTCTCCTCCAGGATCTTGTCTTCTCTCTGGGTTTTCATGACACTTTTCTTCCTCGTTTTTCTTCTTGCCTATCTTACTGCTTCTTTTCAGTATGAAACTTTGGTGGTGTGTCCCTGGCATGGACTCTCATACTCACTCAACCCAGCCCATTGTGAGCTTCCGTTTACCAAAAACAAACAAACAAACAAAGAAATGAGCTGCTTACAATGATACCACAAATGGTACATCTTAAATATAACCATTTGCATAATAATAAGACAAAAGCAATAATAATCAGCATGGAAGGCACACTGTCTCTTTATGCCTCTTTCACTCAGAGCAGACAATGATGAAAAGGGCAAAAGAACTGTTTTTGTACAAAGGAAGAAATTTATGATATTGTCATTATTATGGAGGAACATTTTGATACCTAATACCAATAGAAAAAGAACTTTGTTTTGATAAATCTGATTAAACATGTGTATGAAGAAACAGATTTCAGATTGGATTTGGACACTTTGGGAGAAAAAATTATCTGGAGTGTAGAAGTGAGGACTCAGAACTTGTCAACAACATAGAAGGATG
The DNA here is from genome assembly GCF_028372415.1 of Notamacropus eugenii. Taxonomy (NCBI): domain Eukaryota; kingdom Metazoa; phylum Chordata; class Mammalia; order Diprotodontia; family Macropodidae; genus Notamacropus; species Notamacropus eugenii. The sequence continues at coordinate 189,818,136 of NC_092875.1, forward strand.
CCTCACTTGTGTGGGAATAAATTAATGTTATAAAAAGTCAGTGAAAGACTTTTTATTTATTAAAAAATTAGAGAAATGTGAGTGTGAAGAAAGTTTCCAAGACGCTGAAGAGACAACACTGCATTCAGAACTGAAAAATGATCGATACCTCCCCTACTCTGGAATATTATGTTTTGTGATTAAAGAAGTTAAGACTAAGAAAATGAGAAATCATAATTATTTCGAGATCAAGATATGATTTTAAGAGTACTATCAATTTGATAGGAGAAATTGGGAAATTGTGAGTTTTTAAGTGAAAGATGAGCCATTGAAGGTTAAAAGGCTCTCATTTAAGCCATTGAAGGAAGGAAGGGCAAGATTATGTAAGAAAGCAACAGGAGAAAAGAGGGAGCTCAGAAGTTTGAAGGCTTGAAATGATGTTTGGGTGGAACTGTGACTGGCAGAAGTAGCCAGTGGAGAAGAATCTTAAATTGTGTAATTCCTCACTTATTGGAGAGAGAACTTATTTCATTAGCCAAGTGTTGCAGATTGACCTCTGGTGCCATTTTGAAGAAAGGTGAAATTTTTCTCTGCTGATGTCTCTGGATTGAAACGGGAAAACACTGGGATTTTTGTAAATGGTATGGTTTCCTTCAACTTTATGGTTGTGAATTTCATTCTGATTGGAGAGCACAGTATCCATTTGGGTGGCTAATTGGATGGTCTGATCTATATGGCCCTAGTCAGTTAGTTGACTGTGACCATTGTCTAGCTTAAAGAGAACTTTTCTTCATATTACACACTATCACTTTCTAAATTCCCTTTTAAAAATGATGATTAGAAACTTCAAGAGCTCTCAGCTCAGAGACAGTGAGGGGGTCCTTTGACTGGTCAGAAATAGAATACAAGGGATCCTCTGCTGGCATTGATTACAGCTGGTACTGATGGACAACTCTATTGCCCATTTGCAGTTCTGGTCACAGTTTCAGGATAGAGAGGAATGCTGGTGGTTAGTCACAAGGGAGCAGGGACCCTGGTTAAAGTTCCAAGGCAAAGAAGAGTACTAGCACATGTAGCTGCAGGGGTCCAAGGGCCCTTCCTTGGTAAAGACCAGAATGCAGACCAGGAGAGCAATGACCACATCTCTCCCAGGATTGTACTATTTTGGAAGCACCAAAAACTTACAGACCCTTAGCACTAGCTTAGAAAAACAGCAGCATGATAAGCTCTGAAGTCTGGGACAGTGCCACCCCATCCCCAGGTAAGCAGAGCCCAACCTTGACATAAAGTTCAAAGTCAAGAAATATGCTACGAAAATGAACAAACAACAGAAATAATTTGACCATAAAAAGCTACTACAGTGGGAGGAGAGACCAAGACAAACTCAGAATAAGGTAACAATGTAAAAACAACTGTCCCCCAAAAAAGTCTCAAAAATGCTATTTTTTTCCAATCTGAATAAGAATTTCTGGGAGAGTTAAAGAAAGAGGTAAGAACAGTAGAAGAAAATTGGGAAAAGAAATAAGAGAAGCAAGAAAATTATGAAATGAGAATTAACAGCTTGACAAAAGTGGCACAAACAATATTGAAGAAAATAACACCTTAAAAATCAGAATTGACTAATGGGGGAGTGGGGAAGATAAGAAATGTCACTGAAGAAAATATTTCCTCAAAAATTAGAATCAGGCAAGTGGAAGCTAATGATTCCATGAGACATCAAGAAATAATAAAACAAAGTCAAAAGAATGAAAAAATAGAAGAAAAAGTGAAATACCTATCAGAAAAACTGCATGTTTCTTAGTCTAGTCACTCCTTTATGTTTCAAGGTTTGACCTTACTGTAGTGGGTCTCCACAGTATCAGATCAGATTCTGACATGTGCATCTAGCTTCTCTCCTCCAATAGAATAAAGAAAGCTTTTTGCTTTTAAATACTGATAGTAATTTTGTTTTATTTTGTTTTGTTTTTCAGAGTTAACAGTTGAGGTATTGTCTCTGTGAGTTCTTAGGTGGTTTTCAGTTAACAGCAGACTCTTCAGTCATTTATTTTCAGGGTTTGACCAAGGGAACCAATAGGTCTCAAACCCATTAGTGAGTTACGGGAATGTCTACTCAATGTGAAGACTTCCCTGGTGGAATGGGCAAATGAGAACAATTTGTTCCAATGGCCATGAAGGTGCTATGAAACACTTAGATTGTGTGCAACTCTGCCTCACTTAAATCTAATTCATGTGCAAATGAAGGCATCTCTTCAGGATGTTCTTGGTCTTCTTTGAAAATGAAGAATGTATGACCTTAAGTACGTTACATTTCTATATACAACAGAACATATGTATCTTCCCTCTTTGAACCAATTTCAATGAGAGCGTGGTTGAAGAATTGCCTCCTATTTCCCCTTTCCCTCATTTTCCCCTCCATTGTAAAATCTCTTTCTTGTGCACCTCTTTTATGTGAAATTTACAAGACAAGGGATCCACTGCTCATACAAAAGCTGACTGAAATCTTCCAGGTTATATGGCAAAAGGAGGTTATCCCCCAAGAGTTCAAGAATGCCTCCATTGTCCATCTCTATAAAGGAAGGGGAAATAAGTAGTACTGTGACAATCACAGAGAGGTCTCTCTCCTAGTCATTGCCTGCAAGATTCTTCCCAGAGTCCTCCTTAATAGGCTTATTCTTCACCTGGAAGATGACCATCTACCTGAGAGCCATTGTGGTTTCAGAAACTGCCAAAGAATGGCCAATGTGGTGTTTGCTGACTATCCGCTTGTCTAACATGTACTGCTTCCTTACTATCACTTCACAGGTCTTTTCAACCTTTAAGATACTTCTCAGTCACCATCTTCTGCATGAAGTCTTTCTTAATCTTTCATTGTTGATGCCTTTCCTCCCAAACTACTTCATGTAAAAATGAGTGAGGATGGCTAACAGAATGGGGCATTCTAATAGGATAGCACGTCCTCTGAGGTGCAAAATATCTTAAACAAAGACCTATGGAAGAGATATGGTGACCATACTCACCAATGGTGGCTTGAACATTTAGATAATGCCTTAGGAATTCCCTCTAACGTGGTGGTGGAAGATTGCCCTCATGTTAGAAATGCAGCCCCTTTCCACGTACCTTCCACAGACATGACTGCCTTTGAAGGGACTCTGGACTCCATCTTGCACGGCTTTGCCAAGTCCATATATGTAGGACTGAAAAGTCCACTGTGAGATATATGAAATCAAACTCCAAAGAGAACCCAGCTCATTCATAGTAAGCGCTCCTAAATTAACACTGGATATTTGGGATAGAGTCAGAAACCATGAATTTTCTGACCTTTTTAACAAACTACCTTGTGTTTAACTACTTTATATGTGCGTTCATGATGCATGTTCATGTAAATATGTACATATTTATTAACTTTGTATTTATCTGTATATATTTTAGGTGAATTTATCTCCCTCCTTAAAAATGTAAGCTTATTGCAAGCAAGGAGTATTTCTTTCCTTGTCCTTGTATCCTCAGTGTCTGCATAGTTCCTGGATTTCAATAAATACTTGATTGCTTGATTGATTCACCCTCCTGCTTTACTCTAACCAGCTTGTTCACATGTTTTTACTAGATCAAATCAGAACCTTCTGGTATTTGGGAAAGGAAGAAACATTTATGAAGTTCCTACTATGTGCCAGGCACTGTGCTAAGTGCTTTACAAATATTATCTCATTTGATTCTTATAATAACTTTGGGAGGTAGGTGTTGTTATTATCCCCATTTAATAGTTGAAGTAACTGAGGCCCACAGAGGTTAAGTGACTTACTCAGGGTTACACAACTAGGAAGTGGATGAGGCTGGATTTTTACTCAGATCTTCCTGACTACAGGCTCGTTGCTCTATTCTCTGCACCACCTCGCTGCTGTATCTCCCTTATGAAATCAATAGCACTTATTTACTTGTTCCATAGGCTCCAAACTTACTTTATTTTTCATTTACTTTTTTGATTTTTTGATTTTTTATTTTTTATTTCATTTGATTATTTTAATTTACTTATTTGATTTTTCATTTACTTACACTTACACTTTTAACACATGATAATAAGCTGAAGAATCACAATCCCCTGCAACTCCAGCCATTTCACAGTCCTCCAAGTGGTCTACTTCAACAGCCTATGTTTATTCCCATTTTCATTTATGTTTTATTACACAAATACCCCTTTTCTTCTCATTTCAAATACCAAACTGTACACAAACAAAAGAGCTATCATCTTGCATCATTTACAAGGTGATTTAAACCATTATATTTATACTTCAGTTCATTTTCTGCATTCTTTGGCAACCAATCAGCCAACACCTTATCTGAAAACTTTACTTCCTTATACTTAGACTAGTAATTTTTATTAAACCAAAGATTTTCTTCCTGTCCTTTTCAACCACCATACCATCAACCTCTGAAAGAGATATCTTCCTTTCTTCACCAGTTAATTTATTTTTCTTTATGCAAAAGTTCTTTTATACCCCTTTGAATAAATAAATTCCACATATCTTAAAAGGGACAATATTTTAAAGGGATAGTATGTACATAATCTTTTTTTGCTGGTTCATCGTCTGTGTCATTCTTCCTAACTCTGGTTGTACCCGAAGGACCTATTCTAGGTCCTTTTCAATTTTCTCTCAACTTCTAATTTTCTCTTAACTTTCAATTTTCTCTGCTATATAGGGACCTAATCAGATCCCATAGGTTTAGATATCATTTCTATGTCAATCATTCCCAGGCTGAAATAAATAACCAGCTCTACTCTCTCAAACTCCAACCTAGCATTATCAACTATCTATGGGTTATTTCAAACTGGATGTTACCAAAGAAATCTCAAATTCAACATGTTCAAACAGGACTTCTTCTCATTCCCCCAAACTCTCCCCTCTTCCATGTGGAGTTCCAATATCCTTCTAATCACCTAGGTATTAAAGTTCCACATCATCCTGTTGGATATGTATAGTATATATTACTTCCTCCAGAGTTTAAGTGACTTTCCCTGGGATCATGTAGCTAGTAAGCCTCAGAGTTTCAGAGGGAACTCATAACAACTTCTTCTTGAACCCAGTCCTTTTTCTTCTCACAAGATACTTCCTTTATATGAGTTTTCTGCAGTCTCCCCTCCCACTGCGTTATCCAGTTAAATGCTTATCCCATTACTTAGTTATCCTGAGAGTTGTTCTGTGATAAATTAAATCACCTTGGCTTCAGGTCTCTGTTCATTCCTATGCAGGAAACGTACCTCTTGGCCACAGCTCCAGCCTGGCCTGGTCCTGATGATCAGAGTTTGCCTCATGAAGAGTTAGGGAAAGAGTGGAAGAGTGCTCCATGGCCAGGATGCCCCCACCTCTAGGATTCCAAATAACCTCTGTTCACAAAAGCTTAGTCTCCCCAGTTTTGATGCATATGCATATTCATTTTCAGATAATCTTAAAAAGAGAAAGAATATGGCCCCTCTGCCATGCTTTTGGTTTCCATTTAGTTCCTATCTACACAATCACAGTTTATATGGGTAAAAAAAAAATGATGAGAGTTTGACAAGCAATTTTTTCATGTAAAATTATAACATGGGGCACCTCTATCCCTCTGATTTTATTCAACCCTCAGTGTAACTTTTCTCTAGGAACCAGAGAAGCTAGAAAAGTTCTCTAACATTAACTAAATGCCTAGAACCTTGAGGTATTGTGACATAGTGGAAAATAGCACTAAGTTTGGACTCCGAAGACTAGAGTTCAAATCCTGGTTCTGTCATTCATTATTGGCATGATATTGAGCAAAAAAGCTTTGCCCTTGGACCTCAGCCTTCTCATTCATATAATGAGATTAGAAGAAATGGTTTCTCAGGTCTCTTCTCCCTCTAAAGCCTAGATATTCCTCAGGAGAGAACTGCTAAAGAGTTAAATATAAAAACACTTAAGGAGTTTAGCAACATGGTAAAGGATTATAACTTAATTTGATGCTCCAAACTCCAAGCAAAAAGGCCACATGAGATGAGAGCTTTTTATTTTAATAATATTGCCCTCAAAATCAATTGAGTCAATTCAATGAAGAAGACATGATAAAACACACTTCTTTCCTTCCGGTGGAGAGGCAGGAGACCATGGGTGAGAATTGGTTTTGCTTAGCCATCATTTTTTTTTTTTTACTACAAGGAAAGATTGAGTTAAGCAGGGTGGAGTTTCTATTTTCTGAATATGAAAATAATTGTGATATAAAAGTAATCAATATAATTTAAAAATAAAAAGACTATTGACTGTATCTCTGTGCTTCTTTCTCTCTCTCTCTCTCTCTCTCTCTCTCTCTCTCTCTCTCTCATTATGCAACTTTCTTGATGTTATTTTTTTCTTTCCTTATTTCTCCTTTGATTAGATTCAAAATGATAAGCATGTTCTGCTACATTTGTTATACTCACTGGGAAAAAAAATTCCATTTTCTATAAAGACAGCCAAGTTGAATCTGTGTGGCCTTTGATTGATTATTTCTATGATTCTTAATAGGGAAATATAGTCCTCCCCCACCCCCTTTGTAAAGGGTGCTATTGAATTTCAAGGCAATATATTATATCAAGGGACTGATTAACTAAATGCAAGCTTTAGTCTCAGTCAGGAAAAGACCAGTGATAGCAATATCCTATCTGGCTTCCCCCCTCCCCTTTTCTTCTGATTTGATCTAATTAATCCAGCCAGGCTCTGGCATACCCTGAAAAAGCCATATGGGCTGTTGTGAAGTACAGCAAATATTAATGCGGTTGGATCCTATCAGATGCTTGGCAGTCAATTCAGCCATGCCCCGGCATGTGGGAGACTCAGAGATGGGTAAAGACAAGCCATTTCCCCAAATTCCCCCCACCCCCCAGCATTTGCTCCGGAGGCTACCTCACCCTGGGTGTCCTCCCCCTCCTCCTCCATTTGTCCTGGAATGCTCCTGGGATCCTCCACACTGGGCTGAGAAAAAAAAAGTGTTCCTGAAACAGGCAAGGGACTAGTGTGGTGGAGGGGGAGGGGCTGTGCACTTGATATCATCACACTTGGACCTACCCCTCGCAAATTGTGAGGATAGAGCCAAGTGACTGAGCCTTTGTTTTCTCTCCTATAAAACCGGGCTCCTTCTAGAGTTGGAAGGGATCTCTGAGGTCACTGAGATCAACCCCCTCTTTTTATAGGTGAGAAAACCAAGGTCTAACATCATACAAACAGCAAGTGCCATAGTCAGGATTTGAACTCAGGTGACTCCAGAGCCATTGACCATTCCACTGGTGGAATAAAAATAGCTATTCTCTATCTCATAGAGTTACGATGAATAAAGTGTTTCTACATCTAGATGGCACAGCAGGTAGAGCACTGAATCTGGAGTCAAAAAGACCTGAGTCAAAATCCAGCCCCTGGACGTTTGCTAACTCCGTGACTCTGGACAAGTTCTCTTAACCTCCATTTGCCTTCATTTCCTCAGCTGTAAAATGAAGATAATAATGGTACCTACCTTCCAGGTTGCTGTGAGGATTAGATTTAATAATTGTAAAGCACTTAGCACGATACCTGGCACATATGAAGTGATATATGAATGTTATCTACAGATATGTATTATTATCATGATGACAAATAGCATCAATTTCAGAATTTCTCAAACTTTTTTATGCTTATAATGAGGTATTCTTTGTCATGAGGAATGAACACCGAACAGTTAAGTTGGCACCAAAAAAGTAGTTCATTCTCTAGACCCAAAAACTGGGCCTTGCCATCCCCTCCCCTTGTTCTTCCCCTTTTCCACCATCTCACAATCTTTGGGCAGCTAGGTGGTACAGTGGATAGAGCACCAGTGCAGGAGTCAAGAGGACCTGCGTTCAAATCTCACCTCAGACACTTGACACTCACTAGCTGTGTGATCTTGGGCAAGTCACTTAAACCCAACTGCCTCATCCTGGGTCATCTCCAGTCATCCTGATGAATATCTGGTCACTGGATTCAGATGGCTCTGAAGGAGAAGTGAGGCTGGTGATCTACACATCCCTTCCTCACTCAAATCAAAGTCAAGTGCAAGTCATGTCATCATTTCTCTGATGGCATGATCTTCGGCGACAAAGGACAAACACACACATCTCACAATCTTTGTTTCCTCAGGACTCACAACAGAAAAGGCGGTATTGCGCTTATACTTTTAATTTCTTTCTTGTTTTGCTCCCTCTCTGATTTGGGTATCAAGATCATATTGTTACATACAAGGTACTCAGCATAGTATCTTCTTTTTCAGTTCTTGAGAATGGTTTTTATGACATTGGCATTAATTGCTCCTTAAATGTTTGGGTATGTTCACTTGTAAATCCACTGGATCTTTTCTTGGTGGTCCATTTATAGCTAGCACAATTTCTCTTTCTGAGATTGGGTTGTCTGAGATTTTTCCTTTTCATCTTGTTAATTTGGTTATTGTATATATTTTCAAGTAATCCTCTATTTCCTTTATGTCCCTGTTTGTGCTAAACAACAACAACAAACTACATGTCAGGCATTGTGCTAAGTATTGGATAGGAAATAGTGAAGACAGGGTGAAAGAGATACATGGGAACAGAATCTGAAGCCTGAATTGTGCTTGCACTCTAGCTTGGAGGAAAATAGAAACCAGGGAAAGTTTTTGAGTAGGGGAATGGAATACGCAAAGTGATAATTTCTAAAGATTAATCTGACATTGGTCCTCAGGAATGAATGAGAAAGGGGAAGAAATATGGACACCTATGGGAGTCCATTCTTGGTGAAATACATCTTTATAATCCTCTGCAAATCAATGTCAGATTTCACCGTCTCCACTATTCCCTATCCAACACTTAGCACAATGTCTTACGTATAGTTTGTTGTTGTTCGGTCATTGTTTAGTCATGTCTGATTCTTTATGACCCTGTTTGGTGTTTTCTTGGCAGAAATACTGGAGTGGTTTGCCATTTCCTTCTCCATTTCATTTTATATATGAGGAAACTGAGGCAAACAGGGTTAAGTGACTTACCTAGGGTCACACAGCTAAGTAAGTTTCTAAGGCCAGGTTTGAGCTCAGGAAGATGAGTCTTCCTGCATCCAGGCCTGGCACTCTACCCATTGGGTCACCTGGCTGCCCTTGTAGTTTGGACTATAAACCACATAGATTGGTCGACTTTCTCCTAAATGTGACTGATGTTTTTTCTGTCTCCTTACCTCTGATCATACCATTCCACTCCCCTGGTAGAGTCATTGTGCTTCAAGGCCCATCTCATTCATGATGCTTTCTTCAACCACCTATACTCTCAATGAACTTTCCCACTTCAGGACAGTAGTACTTGTCTTCATCATTCATTCACCTCTTGGCATGGTTAACCTGAAATTTCTGTCTTTTATGTTTTTGTCCTGTGCCTCCAATTAAAGGATAAATACTCTGAGAATCTAATTTTCTTTTCTGTCATCACATCCAGCAAGTATTTCAATAAATGTTGGCTGCTGTTATTTCTGATTTTCTCAAAGCCTCTGAGCATCTTTCTCCACAACTCTATAAGTTGTATCTCTTGTGGAATTCTGGCATTAGTCTTAATGGCTAAACTTTAATAGTGTGATCTTTTTTCTCCCTCTTAGGACTTTTAGGGTGCTCTATTTAATCACAGAGTCCTGTGATAATTCTGGAAGAAATGTTGAGGAAGTCCCAAGTTATCTCTCTCTCAGAGAAGTTAACTATCTCTGTCCCTTATCACTGCCTCTCTGTCTCTTTCTGTTTCTTTTTCTGTCTCTCTCTCTCCCTTCCTCCCTTTCCCTCTCTATTCCTTTCCCTCTCCCTCTCTCTCCTTCTCCTTCTCTCTCTCTGTCTCTCTCTGTCTGTCCTTCTCCCCCCACTCCCAGTTGAGTAGTTGGTTTAATGTAAATGTAAGTGCCCTGGTGAAGGCTCAAGAGCCTAGGTATCTTCTCCCATAATAAGGTAACCTTTGAGATCTTGAGAGAATTTGACAGTAACCAGGTGGTCATGGCTCTTGGGAATCTAGACCTGCCAGAATGAGAGCAATTTGGAGAGACTGAACTTACACAGAGTTTAAGTAGGTATCCACATGTACAACAATGAAGATCTGAGGTGTTATAATGTGGTTAGCCAACCAATATGTTTTATAACCTGTATAGCATATACCTTGTATTTACTTATCTTTGAGGATGTTATATCCTCCTAGTAGAATGGGTGTATGTTTGTCCTTTGTTGCCAAAGAAGACCATGCCATCAGAGAAATGATGACATGACTTGCACTTGACTTTGTTTTGAGTGAGGGAGGGTTGTGCAGGTCACCAGCCTCACTTCTCCTCCAGAGCCATCTGAATCCAGTGACCAGATATTCATCAGGATGACTGGAAATGACCCAGGATAAGGCAACTGGGGGTAAGTGACTTGCCCAAGGTCACACAGCTAGTGAGTGTCAAGTATCTGAGGTGAGATCTGAACTCAGATCCTCCTGACTCCTGCACTGGTGTTCTATCCACCGCACCACCCAGCTTCCCTTCCTAGTAGAATGTAAGCTATTTGAAGTCAGGGATTTGCTCATTTTTTTAAATTTTTGTCCCCTGTGCCCCATTCAATGCTTGAGACGTAGTAGTCACTTAATAAATTATTTTTGATTGATTTATTGATCTGGGGTGAACCAGAATTCATGAAGATCAATGCTTTTCCTGGGCTTTGTTGTTATGTTGCTAGAAAAGATTGCTGACTGATTCTGCTCTCACTAGACCTTCATGAAACAGAATATAGGCTCAAGAAGAGCTAATCCTTTCAAGGAGAAATCCTGCCATGTTGCTTTGGCATCCCTCTCTGTCCACTGATTTGCATCACTTCCATTTCAGGCTTCTCTTGTTCCTCTACTAGATCAAAGCCAACTCTGTACAGTGGGGCTGTCTGTGTGGGGAAGGGTCAGATAGCACAAGAGTGGTGATGTAGTTAAATCTGTTAAGATTTTGTAATTTAGTCTCCTCTTGGAATGGGGAGTATAATTATTGTCCAGTGAGATGAGAATTCACATTTCTTTAGATCCTAAAATGAAAAGAAGCCTAGAGGTTATGGCCCACCAAATATTAGTTTCCTTACTTAACTAGAAGCAGTTCTAGAGACACTATGTCATGTGTATCAATGCATGAAGCTAAAGACTTAAAACTATGCTAATCCTAGAATTCTTGGGTTCAATGCTACTACGTGTGAGATTCTAGGACTACAAAGATAAAAAAAAAATTGCACAATCCCTGACACTGAGGATATTACATTCTATTGGGAATGGCAATATGTAACTATATAAGTATGTGCATATATTATATATATAATATATGGGGAAATCAGGAGAGGCATAGTATCCGAGGTAGTACTTAAGCTGTGTCTTGAAAAAAAGGAAAGGTTCTATGAAGTGAAGATGAGGAGAGAGTTTGTCTCAGGCATAGGATACAACCAGTGCAAAGGTCAAGCAAGAGAAAGAGATAGAAGACCAGCTTGGCAAGACCATAATATAAGGAGGAGAGTAATGTACAATTATCCTAGAGACAAGAGGAAACAACTGGAAATTATTGAGTAGGAGAGTGACATGGTCAAACTTGGCTTAGGAATATCACTTTTGTAGCTATGTGAAGGATGAATTGGAATGGGGAGAGACTTGAGGTAAAGAGAAGAATTTGGAGGTTGTCCCAATAGTCCAGATGAGAGGTGATGAGTACCTTAACTGAGGTTTCAACTAGTTTAAATGTTATGGAAAACATGTTCATTTCTCTCTTTTGTTTACTATTACTGTTGAAGATAGTTAATTGCGAACTTTTTTCTTATAATGTTCTTGGGAACCTCTATCAACATGACAAATTTCATTACAATCCATTCCAAATTACTAAAGATGAACATCTAAAACATTTGTTATAAAGATTTATATAACACTTGTTACAGAAATGAAATCTCTAACTAATCTTTAGGACCTCTGAAGTCTCTCATTTAGACCTATTTGTAAAGCCAAAGTACCATTAAGAATGAAAAACACCAAGGAATTGTATTTGTCTAAACTGCTAAATTGTATTTGTCTACCCTTGTCTGCACATGTTAATTGGCATCTGGAAGAAATGCTAGAATAGCCATCAAGGGCAGCCCATCCATCTTGACTGTTGGGTTACATTTTCCAAACCACTTTCTAAGCAATTTGAACCCTTGGCAGCTTCATTGTCTTAGTAGGGACCCCCTCCCCAGAGAGATTAATGAGCAGAGGAATGTTTTGAGTTCTCATTTCTTCTTCTTGTGTGTAAATTTGCCTTAGCTTCTCTCACCCCTCAATTGGTAACGCCTGAGCTGTGAGAGTAACAGCCTATCTTTATCTAAATGACAGGGACTTGTATTCACAGTTTGAGGCCTCTCAGCTCCTAAAGGTCCCCAGCACACTTTCCTAGTTTGGTCAGGTGTCCTATTTATACAAATGACCTTCCCCACTCCTGGAATCTGAGCAGCTGCTCGGTATACATAACAGAATGGAAAATACCGTGCCATAAGCTTCAGAAGGGCAAAGAAGATGAGCGGTATATATCTGAGGTCTCTTCCAGCTCTAGAATTCCATGGGTCTCTGATCTTATATGCTAAAAACAACACAAGGAGTAGGGGGGAGGGAAGAGGACAGCACATAGCAGGGCAAGGAAAGGTTAGGCAGCAAATGTAATTTGAATCAGGCAAGGGCATGAATTCCCTAGCATTCCCATGCAAATGAAATCCCCTATAAATGCAAGGCCTAAAAGAAATTCAGCTAAGTCAAAACAGAAGTGGGTTACTGATACTTAATGAACATTGAAAATATTATTGTAGAAAGAGAATACTGGCTTTGGAGCAGGCCTGGGTGTGAGGACCATCTCTGCCACTTAGTATCTGTGTAATCTTGGGCAAGACATTTAACTACTTTGTGCCTCAATTTCCTTATCTGAAAAATGAGGAGGCTGGGCTAAATGAATTTCTGAAGTTCCCTTCATTTGTTATAACCATTTATATAACACTAATTATGTTAGTCTATGGAACTATGATTTGACCTTGCTCAATCATTAATGCAGTATTTATTAAGATTATTGATATTCAATATCAAAAGAAAGATCATTGTTGTGATAATATCAAAAGTGGGGAAAGATTTAGGAAAATGTTTGGAGAATGATAAAACTATATTAAGTGTTCTGACAAAAACTGCCCTGAGATTGCAACTAAGAGTCACCATGTACTCATTTGGATGGCAAGGCTTGTTCAAAACTTAAATTATCATCATGATACAAGATATAGATAGATATGTATAGATAGGTAGATATAATATATATATAATATGTATATATGTATATATATATAAATATATATTTTTAGACAGCTAGATAGGAAGTGCCCATCGTATATATGGAAATGTTTTGGATATTGTGGAGGAGACACAGTCCCAAACCTTATGTCTTACCTCTAAGTCTCCAAATTTTTGTTGCCAACTTTTCAGTAGTGCAACAATAACACGAATTTTTTGCATAGCCCAGGTGAGCTTGGTGCTATATAGTATAGGGAAAGCTCATTGACTATGGAGTCAGAGAAATATGAAGTTCAAAGCCTGCCTCTAATACTTACCTGGGCGACATGGGGTGTCTTAGCCTCCTTCAGTCTCACTTTCCTCATCTATCAAATGAAGGAGTTTTAGTAGAGGGCTTCTGAAGGAACACAATTGAAATAGAAAGATGCACACAGAGTACAAATAAGAGGATGAAGCAAAGTTACAGGATGAAATAGTAAAACTATACCAGTGGGGGAACCTCAACTTTCCCCTCCTAAAATGGGGAAATTCTAACTTCAACTGTTTAGATCTAATTTTATTTTTAACTGTTCATGGAGAGGCCAAACCAATTTAATAAAAATGATAACTCTACCTAAATTAATTTGCTTATTTGGTGCCATACCAACAAAGCTACCAAAAATTATTTTGTAAAACTAGAAAAGAAACAATATAAAAATTCATCTGGAAAAAGAAAAGGTTAAGAACACCAAAAGAATCAATGAGAACTGAAGGAAGCTAGTCTCATAATACCAGATTTCAAACTGTATTACAAAGTGGTAATCATCAGAAAAATGTGGTACTGGTTAAGAAATAGAGAGGTGTGAATCAGTGGAATAGATTAAGTACACAATACACAGTAGTAAATCATCATAATTATCTAGTGTTTGATAAGTGTTTCAATCTCTGGATCCTAGCTTTGAGGACAAGAATTTACTATTTGACAAAAATTGCTGGGAAAACTGGACAGTTTGGCAGAAACTAGGTATAGACTAACATCTCATACCATATACCAAAATAAGGTCAAAATGGGTACATGATTTAGCCATGAAGAGTGATTCCATAAACAAATTAGGAGAGCATGGAAAATTGTACCAATAAGACCTATGGATAAGGGAAAACTTTATGAAAATACAAGAGATACGAGCATCATGGGATATGAAATTGATAATTTTGATTATATTAAATTTAAAAAGTTTTACACAAACAAAACCAATGTTGTCAAGATTAAAAGGAAAGCAGCAAATTGGAAACAACAAATTTGCAGAAAGTGTTTCTGTTAAAGGCCTCATTTCTCAAATGTATAGAGAATTGTATCGAATTTATAAGAATATGAATTATTCCCCAATTGATAAATGGGCAAACAATATGCAGAGAGTTTTCAGAAGAAGAAATCAAAACTACCTATAGTCATATGAAAAATGCTCAAAATTGCTATTGATTAGAGAAATTAAAACAACTCTGAGGTACCACTTTACCACTATCAGGTTTCAAACAGGAGAGAAAAGGAAAATGGCAAATGTTTGAGGAGATGCGGAAAAATTGGGACACTAATGCACTGTTGGTGGAGTTGTGAACTGATCCAGTCATTCTGGAGAGCAGTTTGGAACTATCCTCAAAGGGTAATAAATCTATGCATACCCTTTGACCCAGAAATGTCACTACTAGGTTCATATCCCAAAGAGATCAAAGAAAAAGGACTTATATATACAAAAATATTTATAGCAGTTCTTTTTGTGGTAGCAAAGAATGGAAAACTAAAGGAATGTCCATCAATTTGGTAATAGCTGAACAAATTGTGGTGTATAGTTTTGAGGGAATATTCTTATATATAAGAAATGATAAGACATGATGGCCTCAGAAAAACCTGGGAAAACTTATATGAACAAAGTGAAGGGAGCAGAACCAGGAGAATAGTGTACACAGTAATAGCAATGTTGTATGATGATCAATTGTGAATGACTTAGGTATTCTCAACAATATGATGATCCGAGACAATTTTGAAGGACTCATGATCAAAAGTGCTATGCACCTCCAGAGAGAGAATTCATGGAATCTCTGAATTAATTGAAGCATACATTTTTAAATTTTTTTCTTGTGTTTTTTAATCTGTGTTTTCCTTCACAACATGGCTAATATGGAAATATGTTTTGCCTGACTACACATGTATATCTATATCAAATACATTTGTGTACATCTATATCAAATTATCAGCCTTCTCAATAAGTGGGGAGAGGAAGGAGGGAGGGAAAGTATTTGGAACTCAAAACTGTTAAAAGTTACATGTAACTGAGAAATTGATTATGATAAAAGATAAAGTGATTGAGAATCAATGGACAAAGATTCCTATTGGATACTTAGAGGGAATGACTGGAAATTGCTAAGATACTTCATGCATTACAATTATTTAAATGTAAATAGTTAGCAAGCAAACATGTGTGTATTGATGTTCAATGTAATTGCTATAGCTCCAGTCAACAGATACAAGGGGAAGGAATCCTTTGATTACTGTCCTTACAATGAAAAGCAAAGTAAGGGCACAAAGGTGAAAATGAGGAAAGACAACCAAAGGAAATTGGTTAAGATAGTAAGTGCTTAGTGCTCATTGAATGAATAAATGAATAAAATTACAGAGTTAGATTAGATTCTTTTTTAAATTTTTTAAAATTTTATTTTTAATTTATGGACTAAAACAAGCATTTCTATAACATGGTACAATAAAAAAGATGACTGTATATGAAACTATAAATCTACTACATATGACTTACTATTCCTTTCAGATATACAACAAAATTATCATATAAATTATGTTCTTCCACTCCACCCTAGAGATGAGTACCATTAGACACAAACAGATATACACACTCACACGGGTATGTATGTATGCATATGTGTGTATGTACGTAAAATTATTCTATACGTACTTCTATTTATCAGCTCTTTCTCTGGATACAGATAGCATCTTTCTTCATAGGTCCTTTACAGTTAATTTGGGTATTTATAATAGTCAAAATCACTTACTCAAAGTCGTTCTTAAAACAATATTGCTATTACTGTATACAATGTTCAATTTTTGTGACTTTGTTCAGGTCTTTCCATGTTTTTCTAAGATCACTGAGCTCACCTAAAGCCTCCTATAAGCATCAGGTTCTAAGATTCTATTACTATTAAGAGAAGATGGAAACTCATGTGTGTGGAGATTTAAATTAATAATGTGTAACTTGAATTTAATGAAAAAATCAGTGTGAAGTTGGCATAAGTTTCTATGGAAAGAAGACATTTTCTCAGAAGTCCCTTCTAACTTTGTTCTCTTGCAATCCTAACAGATAAGAAAGATGATTTTTGTGCCTTATATTTTGGTCTGTTTAGAAATGAGAAGACAGAGGTTGAGAAGTCAATGAAAAGCCTGTAGAGGAAGACTGTCTAATCCTTTTGACTAGATTGAAGGGAATCCATTGCTTTTCATTAACTTTATAACCATTTTTTCTAGGACCCCTAGATATCCAATTCTGTCTGTTTATTTAAGGTGATATTGTTTGAATGGCAGAACCCCACATGTAGGTCCCTCAGAGCACTCAGGGCTGAACATGGCAGGGTTCATTTTAGATCAGATCTGTGCTACAGAAAATTGTGACTTCAAGGGGAAAAAAATCAATAAACCACAAATTCAGTTTTGATCATTTCCAAATATCTAAGACGAGATTTCTTCTTTCCTTTCCAACTCATGGCTCCTCCTGGGACTAAACCTAGTTCATATGAGCCCACAGCTGGGGCTCCTTTAATGGGACAGGTTCACCCTTACCTTCTGATCAGAAAGTCTTACATTTACTTTTAGGACCAAGTACAAACTCTTCTGATTGGAATTTAAAGCCCTTTACAACCTAGCCTCAAACTACCTACACACATACTATGGTCCAGTCAAACTGGCTTTATTGTGCCGCATGGACACAATAGTCCATTTCCAGTCTCATCTCTCCAGTAAACCATGTGGTACCAGGAGAAGAGGGGCCACATAGCTATAGAAATGACAGCTGGCTAGAGGAAATGAGGGAACCATTGGACTACTTGCTGTTCCTTGTGTACAACATGCCATCTCCCAGCTTCGTGCTTTTATTCAGATTTCCCCTCCTCCCTTTGCTTCCTTCCCACTTTTTCCTCTTAGAACTTCTAGATACCTTCAAGGTTTGACTCAACTGTCACCTTTTCAAAAGATCTTTCCTGATTCTTCCAGTTGTTAGATTACTTACCCCGTCTCCCATTACTTTGTGTTTATTCTTTATCTATCCAACATTTACTTCTCTGTGAATATGTTATATACATTTACTAGAAGTTAAGTTTCTTGGGGAGAGGCACTATTTCAGTTTTGCAGTTTGCATCCTCAATGCCTAGTATAGCACCAAGCACAAAGAAGGTGATAAACAAAAACCTTGTTGATTAATAGAAGAGGTAACTAGGTGGCATACTGGATAGAGCACCAGGCCTGGGGTAGGGAAGACTTCAGTTCAAATCTGACATCAGAAACTGTGTGGCCCTGGGAATGTCACTTAACCTCTGTTTGCCTTATTTTCCTTATTCATAAAATGGAGTTAATAAGAGTATCCACCTTCCAGGACTGTTGTGAATATCAGATGAGATTGTAATTGTAAAGATTTACACAATATCTGGCACATAGTAGGCACATATGAAAGTCAACTGTTATTAACAGGAAGGAAAGAACTCCTGGAAAATATGAGTTCCTAGACTAAAACTCTTGAGAAGAAGAGGCATTCCTAGACAATGCCACATTCATGAATGAAGAATGAATGGACAAATAATAAATAAAAAGGAATTTATTAATCACTTATTATGTGCCAGGGACCTTGCTAAGTGCAGGAGATATTTTTCAAAACCCAGCAAACAAACATAGAGAGATAATCTCTGAGTACAAAGACCTTACATTCTAATAAGGGAAGGTAAGATAGATAGATAGGGAAGTATTGGCCAAGGAAGGGAATTTCAGTCTGGAGAATCACAGGGAAAATGAGTTGATCCATTGTATAGTTCACTGAAATGCCTTTTACAGAAGCAATGAAAGCACTGATTACCATTCCAAGCAAAAGCTCGAAATCTGAGGGGAAAGGGGAGAGACCCAGGCAGCAGGTCTGGGTAGATGACTAGAGTGGATATAAAGTCAAAGCACGGTCTGGGAATCTAACACCAGGTACAGGCTAAGTGCCCTTCTTGTTCATTCTTCATTTTCAGAGAACCAATGACATTATGATATTTTTATTTAAGTGTGACTTGGATTTAAGTGAGGCAGAGTTGCACAAAGTCACCAGCCTCACTCTTGCTTCCATTCATAGAAGTTCAATAGCAAGATAAATGTCAAGATGACTGGTGATGGTCAAGGATGCGGTAGAGGACCGTGGCATGTTTGGTGTCTGACCGAGCTCTAAGCTCTCACCAGAGCCCGATTCAGCCACCTTCATGGCTGTTGAAACAATTCTGCTAGGGGAAAGTTTTACTTACTTGGGATGGACATCCCTCTAACTCACCAATGTGCTGGAGGCCCGTTGGTTGCCCTTGACCTGATTTAGCCCATCTGCCAAGACAATTTCACCAGGGTGTGACTGCTGCATATGTTACACATTTTTGGAGCCCCAGGTGAATGGGTGAAAGGTGAGCACCAAAGGTAGAGGAGCCCCCCTGAAAAGAGCTCAGCAAGCCCTCACACCAGAGGTGCTACCCCTCCCTGAACCCCTATACACCCTAAATGGACTAATACAGGGGGTGGGGAACCTGTGGCTTCAAGGCTACATGTGGTTCTCTAGGTCCTCAAGTGGAGGACTGAATCCAAATTTCACAGAACAAAACCCTTTAACAAAAGGATTTGTTCTGTAAAACTTGGACTCGGTCAAAAAGCCGTGCCCAAGAACCTAGAAGGCCACATGTGACCTCAAGGCCACAGGTTCTCCATCCCTAGACTGCTATCTACTCTCTTGTTCACCTTTTAAAATAGCTGGGCTCTGGGATGGGAGTCCTAAGCATTAGTAGATTAATACCATCAGCCACTTAGAAATACAAATTTTGAATATCGGGGGTACAGATGGCCAGTTCTGAGTGGAGAGGTATTGGCTCTCAACAGTAGACAGACAATAAGATGGTTTGGGTAGATGGCTGGATGGGATGCGATTGTCACCAAGTAGAGGAGTTGTGGGATCAATCAGAAGCCACAGGAATGGGTCAACAAAAGACAAAGCAAACTTGGACCTTGTTCTTCATTATTAATCCTGTTAGAAGGGAATTAACTCCACCTCCACTTCTTTCTCCTTTCAGAGGGATCTTCAAACTTAGGGTGATAATATTAGTCTCAAGGACTGTTTAGGTCTTCAGGGAAAGATGAGATTCACTTGAGAGGGAAAGAGATGTCTCTTGCCTTTTATGGACTTGTGTATAAATCCTTTTTTTCTCTCTTGTGTGAAATAAAACCTAGTCTATATTTGACATATAATTAGCCTGAGTACTTGTATGGGAGCTGAGTACCCTTTTACCTTATCTATAGAGAGTTACATAGTTACATACAAACTGCATTCTAGTATCTCCAAGGAAGAAACTGAAGGGGGGAAAATAATGCAAAGAGAGTGGTTTTTTGTTTTTTGTTTGTTTTGTTGTTTTTTTTTTTTCAGAAATGACCCCAAGATTAAATCTAGTCTATCTAAACCCAGAAATTTAGATGGGTCATGAGTCATACAAATAAATAATAATCAATGTCTCATTGAACCAGGTAGTCTCTCAAATACCAACTTTTAAAAAAATGCTATGATGTCTTTTCAGCAAAAAGCATTGGGGCTAAGAGCCAGAAGAAAATTCTGCCTGCTATTAGAGAGAGGAGGGGAAGGGGAGAAAGATCAATTATTTTATCTTAACCATTGAAATTCCATCGACAAGCTGGAAATGTTGTTCTTCAGCCAGCTGCATCTGAGGTGCCTTCCTCTTATCTGATAAACCCTTGGAGGGCCACCAGCAGTTCATTTCTCTTTCTTCTGTAGGGAGTCTGGCCATAATGTGAGCTTTCTTTTTCTTTAGAGAAACATCAAAATTCAGCATTAAGCCTGTGGGTTTCTTTATTACCATCTAAGGAGTACTGGCAGACTGGAGCCATTTTTCCCTCTGTCAGACCTTTAAATGATTCTTCATGCTTTTGTCACATAATTAAAATTAGATTATTTCAACTCCCTGCTGGCTGGCCTGAGAGGGGAGCCTTGGAAAGCCTCCAGCTGGCCCACAGAGCCTTTGTAAAAGTCAAGGGATGCTCAAAACCCTCTTTTACCGCACCCTTCACCCTCCCCCAATGAGGAAATTAGTGTGTCCCCAGCCAGTTAAATAAGATTTATTCTGAGGTTTATCATTTGTTGCTTATTTTTCCAAGGGCTGAATGCTTTCTACTAAAGAACACAGAGTCAGGGATTGGTATGTTCATTTCTGTAGAGGTTACACTGTTACTTGTCCCCCATTTTTCAGAGCTAAGAGATCTGTATTTTGGGGGGGTCCTGCCAAGTGGAGGTCACTACTGGAAAAAAAATAGAGGGTAAGAGAGGGTAGGTATAATCCCTGCAATTAAACGCATATATTATAGCATATGCTTAGTTCACAATAAGATCTTTAGTTTCACAGCCAACGCAGAATCTAGATTCCCCACCCTACTGCCTGAGCCCTTCTCCTTTGAAGCTTCTGATGCCCTGCCAATCTTACATTCCCTGGCCAGGTTTCTGAGGGCAGCTTAAATTAGGTCCCAGTAACATAGTTTAGCATCAAGGTCTCTCACCACTGCAGACAGTGCAAAACAACACCTTACAACACACTTTCTCATGCCGAGTTGAAGACATCTGCTTCTTCTCTGTCCCTCTTAATCCTCCTAAAGGACTGATAAAGTATAGTCTTTCCCTTTCCTTCCCTCCCCCCTCCCCCACCTCTGCCCTTGTTTTCAGTTCTCTGAGTTAAAAGATCAGCTCTCATCTCTCACGCTGGCTAAATGTCTCCTTCACAATCTTTCATTTAGTCAGTCAAACAAATCTCTTCGTCCATCTTCACTTGCCTGCCATACAGCTACATTTATTTCTGTTCCAACCTGGGACTTATAATTGTAAGGCATTCCAGAGAGAGTGCATCCCTGTCCAGACATAGCAAGGGACTCCTTTCCTTCTGAAGAAGGTAAGGATGTGTTCAAATACCATTCCTTTCGTGCTTCTCAAACTCTTCCTCCTGAGATGCCTTTGGCAGCAGGAGTGGAATCCTCTGCCTTTTAAAGTCTCTAACAATCTTTTCTGCATTTCCAGTCCTCACAAACTTAACTTCTCTCCACATTTCTAGTGACGTTGACCTTCAGCATTGATCTCCAACTTTACGCCTTTGCATTGGCTGGCCTGTATGCTTTGAATGCTCTCCCTCCTCACCTCCACCTGCTGCCTTCCTCCAAGATTCAGCTCAAATCCCACCTCCCGCAAAAGATTTCTTCCTTGCCTCCCCACTCACATTGTCTTTCCTCTGAGATTTCCTCCATTTTACCCTGTTTTGGGGGGTTAGAGACATGGCACCCCGTTGATCAGGAAAGTCTACACAAAATTCTTTGGCCCTCCCTTCATACCAGAGAAGAAGTCTGAATTATTATGGTATTAAAAGATAAAATATGTTGATATTATACTATACATATATTTTATTCATTCTAAATTTCTAAACTTTTTCTGTGTTGTCTGCTGGCCTTTGTGTGTTGTTTTTGGCTTCCACAAAACTCCTCCAAAATTCCCATTTAATTTCTTATGCTGACCCCGAGATATATAGGAACCCCGAGGGGGAAAGTCACAATGTGAAAGCGATAACTGCGTATAGTATGTACAGGATAACTAGGTGACACAATGGGTAGAGCATCAGCCTTGGAGTCAGGAGGACCTGAGTTCAAAAGTGGCTTCAGATACTGGGTGACCCGGGGCAAGTCATTTAACTTCGTGTTTGCCTAAGTTCTTCATCTGTAAAATGATCTGGAGGAGGAAAAGGCAAACTACTCCACTGTCTTTGCCAGGAAATTCCCAAAAGGAGCCACAAAGAGTCAGATATGATTCAACAAATGTCTAATATTTTTGCATTCTGTATCTCCTATTTCAATATGAGTTCTTTGAGGGCAAAGATCAAGTTTGTTCTGTTTTGTTTTTTATACTTTTTTATATGCCTGTACTTAGTACAGTATCTGGCACATAGTTAGTGCTTAAAAAATGCTTGTTGGTTGACCCACTAAAGAGGGCTTGAAACTTTCCTGAAATTTAGCATCTTCACTAAAAACCACCAGCACCCTGATTTAGTACACCGGCATAGAGAAGTGAAAGAAACCAGGTCAGATTGGTTGAACTTATGGGATTTACTTTAGGAAAGAAAATGAGGCAAGTCTTTTGGAAATAGTGATCCAACAGACCCACCACAGTCTGAGAAACAGTGCCCCACCTGTTCTGAATTTCTTCCAAAAGGAATGGTTTCTCGATATTCCTAGAAAAGAAACCCAAATATATGGTCATCTCATCAAGGCTACACTGGTTCTGACACCAAGATGTCAATGTAACCTAACTAAACTAATGAAATGTTATCAACCCACAGCTAAGTTAACCTGCTCAGTCATTTATTGTTACAACTGTTAAGATTTAGTTCAGAAAACATTGAGTGGAAAGGCTAACTTGGCTCCGTAGAAATAGCCATAAAAATTAAAATGTAGCAAAGAATGGATACCTGAATATCTTCTAAACATCTTAGGAATTTTGTTGTTTAAGTCATTTCAGTCATGTCCAATTCTTCTTGACCCCATTTGGGGTTTTCTTGGCAAAGACACTGGACTGGGTTGCCATTTCCATCTCCATCTCATTTCACAGATGAGGAAACAAAGGCAACATCACACAGCTAGTACCTAAAGGCACATGTCAATTCAGGACAAGGAGTCTTCATGACTTAAGGGTTAGTGCTCTATCCACTGCACCACCCAGCTGCCAAAGATTTATACTTATCAACATTTCTCATCTCACAAGCCATTTTCTTGGTCACCCACCCAGGAACTACTTCTTCTAAATCATTGGACTTCCTGATACCATATCATGAGTGACTTGATGCACGCAGTTTGGGGACAACTGCTCAAGGACCATACTGTTCTGATTGTTGAATCAGCTAGGGCAAAAAGGCAAGACTCAGTAGATCAAAATTGCCCTATGCTATGCTTCACTACTCATCTAACCACCACTCCCTGCTTACTTCTGACATCCCCCCCAGTCATTAAACAAATGCCTCCTCCACCTCCACCACTTTTCTTTTTTTGCTGTGAATAGTAATCACATTCATACCACCATTGCTACTGGAAAGAGCATGTCCATTGATTTTATTATTTCACTCATGATAATAGTACATGTGATTTCTACATCCTTCCCTGGTTACCCTTGTCTTTGCTGTCTCCCCCTATTAGACAGCAATCTCCTTAAGGTCACAGACCTTCTTGCTTTTTTATTTGTGTTTCCAGTACTTAGTAGAAAGCTTTAACACTTATAAGTAATAAGTACTTACTCCTTTTCATTTTTCTGTTCCTTCATTCATTGCAAAGAATATTCATATCTGCATATCCTCAGAAGACAGCCAATTGGTAAAATACTTACTTACAGGTTAAAATGTCTGATCTTCTCTAAAATGAATAGCTTATCATTCAATTATCCATCAGGATTTAATGAGCACCTGTCACATGACTAGCATATAACCAGTTTTACAGTAGAGAGAAAGTACAAGGATGGTCAATAATTGGCTTGTGTGATAAAGCACATCAATAACAAAATTAAAATTCCTACTTTTAGTTTAATAGTTAGCCCACTTGTTTAGTTCCAAAGCCCAAGTGAAAAAGTTTCTTTTTATTGCCAACGTATTTAATACAGGTTCTTATTACTGTTAAAAAGAATCACAGAGTCAGTTAGGTGGCTGTGAATAGAACACTGGTCCTGGAGTCAGGAGGACCCGAGTTCAAATTTGACCTTAAACACTTGACACACTTACTAACTGTGTGATCTTGGGCAAATCACTTAATCCCAATTGCCTGGCTGTACGTCCCTCTCCAAAAACAAAATCTGGGCTTCTGAAGGACGCAGGTCTATTGGGTCCATCCCATCAACCAGTCAGTTAACAGATCCAAAATTAATGTAATTTAAAGGGCTCAGAACTCCAGTACAGAAAGTAATACTTGCAAAAGACCCCGGTGTCTGTTATCAGCTGATTCCTTATTTGAAAACAGTCCTGAGTCTACATCAATCAGTTTAGGGGCTCTATCTAATGCTGATTATCTGATCACCCCCACCTGTAGAAGTCCCATACCCGACTCTACACACCAATTCCCAGATTTCTGAGAGAGGTATTTATTGAGCAGAATCTCTGAATGATTCAACTTTTGATGTCTTCATGCAGGTCCCTTTACCTCCAAAAGCCTGAGGAGTTTTTCTTGAGTTGGTTTTCTATATGAGTTTGTGGTGCTTTCACCCTCTCAGTCACATTTAAGGTATCATTTATGTAGTATTTTATAGCTTACAAAGTGTTTTCCCTCACAACACTATGAAGTAAAGAGTGCAAACAATTCCTATTTTACAGATGAAGAAACTGAAACCCAGACAGAGTAAGAGATCTGCCCAAGGTCACTCGGATATTAAGTGGCAGCCTGGGATTTAAATCTTATGTCTCTGACCATTCTACTGTGCAAGGCATTGTCCAAAAGGAGAGGTGTCTCATTCAAATGATGATAATAACTGACATTTCACACCAACCAATCTTACTTCCCTTTTCGATAAGGCTTACAGATCAGCAGAGTGCTGCGACACAGTGTGTCTTGATTCTTGCAAGGCACTTGACAAACCTTTTCATTATATCTTTGTGAACGGATGTACAAATAGATGATTGTATAGTTGGATGGATTTCTAGCCAGCTGAATGGCCAATCTCAAAGAATGTTGAAAGATAATTGTTTAATGACTGGACATTGACAAAATAACAATGATAAGATATAGTCCTCATTTCTCAGTCTCTCCATGGGGATGGTCCTACTATGGAGATGAGAGACTCATGCAGATGTTCTCCCAGAGTTCACCAGCTGGTGACATGGGAGAACGTGAGACTGGTGACTTTGCACAATCCTCCCTCACTCATATCCAATTCATTTGCAAGTTATATCATCATCTTCCTGATGTCATGGTCCTTTTAGAGAACAAAGGACAAACCACATATTTTGAAACTGGATTTCTGGGACTTTGTTTTTGAAGGTTTCTGGGAAAGAGAAGCTGGAAGTTGCGATGAACAACCATTCTTGTTCCCTTCTATACAGGAAGAAGCATAGGCAGGGTCAAATAGGTTGCTCATTTTCTGGCTGCAGGCTCTCTTGCACCTTCTGCTGTGATCTGAGTAGCTCAAGTTGCAAACAATGGGAACTGGAAGCTGAGAAGCAACTAATGTTCCCCTGCCTTCTAGCCAAGAGGTGATACTGGTAAGACCTGGGAGTGAACAGCTGGTGGGGAGCTGGAGGGAAGTTCACATTGATTCTCACTTACCTGTTAAAGAACCATCAACCCAAAACTCTTAATTTTGGTAAGCTGGTGGGTGATTTCTTCTCTTTTGAGAGTGGGGTCAGACCAGAATGAAAAGCTGATTCTGCCTCCATAGTCAATAGAGCTTCTTCCTTTCCAAAGGAAACTGTTCCCCTCTTTGCTCACTCTCCTGCTGTTGTTATCATTTCATTTGCTGTTTATATGAAAGAAAATTTGGCAGTCAGCAAATCCTTGTTTTGGGAGATTGATACAGAGCAGGCAGAGATTTGGGATGAAGTCTAGATCTCTTTAGAAGGTGCATACATATGACAATAGTGCCTATAAGTAGAGAGAGAGAGTGTGTGTGTGTGTGTGTGTGTGTGTGTGTGTGTGTGTATAAACAATTATCTTTCAACATTCTTTGAGATTGGCCATTCAGTTGACTACAAATCCATCTAACTACATAATAAATCATTTGTACATCTGTTCACAAAGAAATAATGAAAATGTTTGTCATATAGTATATGTATACATGTATCCAAATACGTATGTGTATATAGGCATATATAATATACACACATATATTTTATATATATATATATACACACATACACACATACACACATGCATATATATTCTACTTATAGTCTCTCTTGTTTCTAGAAACTTATACATGCCTAAGGGATATAATTCCAATGTACGCTCACTGGGTTTGGGCTGGATCAGTGTCTGTTCTTCCTCCATTTGTGCCCCATACTCAGCTAAGAGGAGATGTGCCTCCCATCCCTTTCCTCTTTCCTCTTTCTTTCATATGCGCACATACATATACATATGTTTATATACATATACAAAAACACCATACACAAACTCACATATACACATGCATATATACATATACCACACACAAACACACATATATACATATATATACATACTTACACATACCACACACAAACATACATATGTATATATACATATACATGCATATATATGCATATATATATATACATACCACACACACACACACAGAGGAAGAGAGAAAAAGAGAGTCCCAGACTTAGTAGAGAAAGTCCCTTGAAGTAAAAGTGAGCCAAATTAGGGAAACAGAAATCTGTGCTACTCATGGGGAACCCAACCCCTCACTCTCCTGCTATAAGGGGCATAAATATGCCATAAATTCCTTAAATGACATGCAGGTAAGCAAGACTTACACTTGAAGTAGGAATGATGTCATCAAGCTTGGCTTCTACCCAATGCCACCCCCACCTAGATTACTGTTGGAACACCCCTTAAAGGGAACCCCCTTCCCCAAATCTACAAGTATGTATCAACCACTTCCCTATATATCCCTTACTTATAGAGGACCCCTGTGCTCTTGCCTCCCCTCCCGCTTCCAATATTACATCTATTTAGAACTTTGAAGTTTGTAAAGCACTTCACATAGTTTATCTAGTTGAAGAAGGCCATTGTTAGCACTGCAAAGAAGGATCATAGGGTCATATATTTAGATCTGGAAAGGACCTTAGTTTTATCACCTCATTTTGCAGATGAGGAAGCGGAGGCCCAACTGACTTGTGCACTGTCAGGGACATTGTAAGTGGAAGAGTCAGGATCTGAACCCAAGTCCTGTAACACCAAATCCAGAATCCAAAATTTCCATTGCACCATAGCTGAACTGCACAAGTAACAGCTGAGGGTTCTATGGTAATAGGAGAGTTTTACTGGAGATGGTGAATGGCAGTCCTTGGAGAATGACAGTGGTGAAGAAGAAAGAAAAAAGAGGAGGGGAGAGGAGAAGAAGAAGAAGAAGAAGAAGAAGAAGAAGAAGAAGAAGAAGAAGAAGAAGAAGAAGAAGAAGAAGAAGAAGAAGAAGAAGAAGAAGAAGAAGAAAGAGAAAGAAAGAAGAAAGAAAGAGAAAGAAAGGAAGGAAGGAAGAAAGAAAAAGAAAGAAAGAAAAAGAAAGGAAGGAAAGAAGGAAGGAAGAGAGGAGGGGAAGGAAGGCAGGAGAGGAAGGAAGGGAAGGAGGGAAGAAGAAGAAGAAAATTTAAAAAACAAACATTACTTTGTATAGTGATTCAAGCTTTGCAAAATACTTTACATATATTATTGCCCTTAAACCTTACAACAACCCAGTAGATAAAGCGCTGGGCCTGGAATCAGGAAGACATCTTCCTCAGTTCAAATCTAGCCTCAGAACTTAGTAGCTGTGTGACCCTGGGCAAGGCACTTAACCCTGTTTGCCTCAGTTTTCTCATCTGTAAAATGAGCTGGAGAAGGAAATGGCAAACCGCTCCAGTATCTTTGCCAAGAAAAATGAGTGCATGAAGTCAGGCATGACTGAAAATGACTGAACAACAAAGTAACCCTGTGAGGTAGGTACCGCAGTTATCTCAGTTTTAAGGATCAGGAGACTGAGGCTTAGAGACATTAAGCGATTTAACATTGACAAACACCAAGGTGTCAGAAGTAAGATGTGAATTCAGCTCATCCTGACTCTAAATTCACCATGATGCCTCTTGTATTTGTGTTACTAGAAGAGTGGGGTTCAAGGGAGGAGGGACAGAAAGGAGCAAAATAGGCTAAGGTTATCTGTTTGTGGTAGAAAGTAGATGGAATACTGGCCTGAGTTGGTCCATTTGCTAGAGCTAATGACCACTGATGAGACCTAGCCCTAGATTAGGACAATGAGGTTCTCCAAAGCCTGGTGGACCTCTGAGGCTCTCCCTCAGAATATTAAGTTGCAAATATTTCAATAAAGGAAAAACACATAGGGAGGCCATTCTCTTTTTTTAAAAAACTATTTATTTATTTTTATTTTTCAATATTCATTTCCACAAGATTTTGAGTTCCAAATTTTCTCCCTATCTCTCCCCTCTGCCCACCCCAAGGCAGCATGCATTCTGATTACCCCTTCCCCCAATCTGCCCTCCCTTCTATCATACCCCTCTCTTCCCTGATCCCCATCTCCTCTATTTTCTTATAGGGCAAGATAGATTTCTACACCCTCATTACGTGTACATCTTATTTCCCAGTTGCATGTAAAAACAATTTTTAACATTCATTTTTGAAACTTTGAATTCCAACTTCTCTCCCTTCTTGTCTCCCCACCCATTCTCACTGACAAGGCAAGCAATTCAATATAAGTTATACAAAAGACTTCCATATATGCAAAAGACTTCCATAAAAGTCATGTTGTGAAAGACTACATTTCCCTCCATCCTATCCTGCCCCCCCATTTATTCTATTCTCTCTTTTGACCTAATCTCTCCTCAAAAATATTTACTTCTAATTACCCCCTCCTCCCATTTGCCCTCCCTTCTATCATCCTCCGTACACCCCACTTATCCCCTTCTTCCATACTTTGCTGTAATGTAAAATAGATTTTCATACCAAATTGAGTGCACATGTTTTTCCCTCCTTAAGCTAAATGCAACAAGAGTGAGATTCACTCTTTCCCTCTCACCTCCCCCCTCTTCCCCTCCTTTGGAAAAGCTTTTTCTTGCCTCTTTTATGTGAGATAATTTGCCTGATTCTATTTCTCCCTTTCTCCTCCCAATATATTCCTCTCTCACCCCTTGATTTTTTTTTAGCTATCATCCCTTCCTATTCAACCCATCTTGTGCCCTCTGTTTATACGTATATAATCCCTCCAACTACCCTAATACTGAGATAAGTGTCAAGAGTTACAAATATGACATTCTCATGTAGGAACATAAACAATTCAACTTTAGTAGGTCCCTTATGATTTCTCTTTCCTGTTTACCTTTTCATGTTTCTCTTGATTCTTATGTTTGGAAGTCAAATTTTCTATTCAGCTCTGGTCATTTCAACAAGAACAATTAAAAGTCCTCCATTTCATTGGAATTCCATTTTATGCTGAAGTATTATACTCAGTTTTGCTGGGTAAGTGGTTCTTGGTTTTAATCCTAGCTCCTTTGACCTCTGGAATATCATATTCCAAGCCCTGAAATCCCTTAATGTGAAGCTGCTAGACCTTGTGTCATCCTGGTTGTATTTCCACAGTACTTGAATTGTTTCTTTCTAGCTGCTTGCAATACTTTCTCCTTGACCTGGGAGTTCTGGAATTTGGCTACAATATTCCTAGGAGTTTTCCTTTTGGGATCTCTTTCCGGAGATAATTGGTGGATTCTTTCAATATTTATTTTATCCTCTGGTTCTAGAATATCAGGACAGTTTTCCTTGATAATTTCTTGAAAGATGATGTCTATACTCTTTTTTTGATCATGGCTTTCAGCTAGTCCCATAATTTTTAAATTGTCTCTTCTGGATCTATTTTCCAGGTCAGTTGTTTTTCCAATGAGATATTTCACATTGTCTGCATTTTTTCTTTCCTTTGGTTTTGTTTTATAATTTCTTGATTTTTCATAAAGTCATTAGCTTCCATCTGCTCCATTCTAATCTTTAAGGAATTATTTTCTTCAGTGAGCTTTTGGACCTCCTTTTCCATCTGGCCAATTTTGCTTTTTAGAGCATTCTTCTCTTCATTGATTTTTTTGGATCTCTTTTGTCAGGTTAGACTATTTTTTAAAGTGTTATTTCTTCAGCATTTTGCGGGATCTTCTTTAGCAAGCAGTTGACTCGTTTTTCATGATTTTCTTGCATCACTCTCATTTCTCTTCTCAATTTTTGCTTTACTTCTCTTACTTGATTTTCATAATCCTTTTTGAGCTCTTTCATGACCTGAGACCAATTCATATTTTTCTTGGAGGCTTTGGATGGGGGAGCTTTGACTTTTTTTTCTTCTGTTTGCATGCTTTGGTCTTCCTTGTCACCAAAGTAAGATTCTATAGTCTGATTCTTTTTCCAGTTTTTGATCATTTCTCCAGGTATTTACTTGATTTTTGAGCTCAAGATAGTAATCTGCTTCCAATGAGGGTGGAGGACATACTGTCAGCCTCTCAATTCCCCCACAATCTGTGGACCTAGAGCTCCAGAAACAATAACTACCGCTATCCCTGCTCCTGTTGTGGCTGCCTCGGCTTCCTCCACCCCTTCCCACCTCTGATGTCCTGGGGCTGGGGCCGGACCACTCCACTCTCCTACATGAGTCCCACAGGCTTTTTTCTCTGACCTTCCAATTTGTCTTCAGCATTTTGGGGTCGTGAAGTCTGGAAACTGCCACAGGTACCCGAAATTCAGTCCACCCAAGACCTGCTTAGGTCCCATCAGGGTGTGGCCCATGCTGGACTGTGCTCTGTTCCCAGTGGCGATAGACACTTTCCAGTGACCTTCCAGGCTGTCTTGGCCTGGAGATTTGCTTTACTCCTTCATTCCATAGATTCTGCAGTTCCAGAATTTGTTTAGAGTCATTTTTACAGGTATTTGACAGGTCTTGGGAGAGTGCTCTAGAAAGTCCATGCTGTTACTCTGCTGTCTTGCAAGAAGGTCATTCTCTTTCAGTACTGTGTCTTCTTAATGCAACTGGCACAATTTAAGCACCTTTTCTGCACCCAGAACCATGGGAGAACCATAGCCAAAAACCATGGGAGACAGAGAAGACAAATAGCACTGCAACCATTAGGGAATGAGGGAATAAGCATTTATAAAGTGCTTACTACATGCCAAGCAATTTACTCAGCTCTTGACAAATATTATTTCATTTGATTAGGGAGGCAGTGTGGAGTGGAAAGAACCCTGGAAGTCCAGTGACAAAGACTTGGATTCAAATCCCACCTCAGTTACTATGTAACCTTGCTATCTCTGAAAAGAGGAGGGTCCGGGGGGAGGGGAGAGAAAAATACAGAAATTTTATTATTATATATATTTATTTATTATTTAGAAAGAATATTAATTTGTACATGATAGACTCACAATTTTAAGTGCAATCATCTTTTTTTAAAATAGTTGTGGAAATTCTTGTTTTATTCCATAAATTAAAAATAAGTTTTCAAAAAATTTTTGAAAAGTTGCTGTCACTTAAGCTTACTGTGCTTCTGTTTTTCTCATCAGTAAAATGAAGAGGTTGGACTTAAAAGGGCTTCTAAAATTTCTTTGAGCTCTAAATCCATGATCCGATAGATCTCATTAGCTAATAATTATGTTTTATATGTTTTCTACATATCTGAAGCTTGTCCTTTTAATTATCAGAACTTTTTTTTAAAAAAATAGCCATTTTCCTAAAATCTTTCTAGAGTAAATTACACAATCCCCCCACCTTATTAAGAAAATCCTAAATATAATTTAATCTGAACTTGCTGAGTTAGGGCTCTCATTATGACCACTAATTATGATTCTGTGCTCTGTTCCAGCAGTTTTTCTGTCTCTTTCCTCCTCTGGTTGTCATCCTGGTCAGCTGTCACTCCTACTGTCAGCCTGCTGGCCTCTTCCACCCTCCTCTTTTTTAATGGGCTGTTTCTTATCTGCAGGGGCCAGAGAAATCAGATAACTACACTGGCTAAGCTTGTGTATAAATGGAATCAATGATCCTAGAACTTCATCCTGAGTTTATGGGCTACAGAGGAAAGGGTGAGAGTTTCAGAGCAGCTTGGTGATTTGTGATTTTTTGAGATTTCTGAAATATAGACAAAACTTTTTTCTGCTGTGAGCTCTGTTCCAGAGGCTTGCTCCTGACCAGAAGTCTCACTTCTTGATAAGGAAGACATTTTATTAGAGCATAATGCAGTCTCTGGCATCAAAAATTTATACTCTGATTGGGGAGACAAGAAACGTACAACAATTAGAAACAAGACAGAATATAATGAAAAGTCCAAAAATGGGATACATAGAACAATTAATATAACACTATAAAGACAATACCTTTAAAAGTTATGAGATCTATGATCAATATAGTGACCAAACATGATTCCAGAAGACCAATGATAGAACAGCTATCTACCTTATGACAGAAAGGTGATGGATTTAGGGTGCAGAATGAGAGATAGACATATAAATATGTGTGTGATAAATTGTATATGTACAAATGTAAAATGTATGTGTAGCATACATCCATATATGTAATATGTGTGAGAAATAAACAGTCAAGCAAAACAAATTCCCTCATTCACTGTATACATATATACATATATACATATGTATGTATATGTACAAATTATATAGGTATACATGTATATACATATACATGTGTCTATCTGTACATATACATATATGTATGCATATATACCTCTGTGATCGTTTACACAGCCAAGAAAGGAAGTTGTCTTGCTTGACTATGCTCATTTGTTACAATTTGCAACAAGGAACTTGGTTTTCTTCTCTTCCTTTTTGCAACATTGTGGGGGCAGAAGAGAGGGGAAATAAATTTCTGTTAAATTTAAAAATAAGGAAATTGAGGGGATTAAAGATATAAAATGTATACACTTTCTTTTTAAATTTATTTATTTGTATACACTTTTAGATGATATTACTACAATGCTGTGCTCCTAAATGTTTAACAAACAGTTCTTCAAAAAATGTATATACTACACACTCTTACACTTCATTTTCATTAACCTGATTCCGTCACTTTCTTAAATGTAGGCAATCAACAAAACAGTATATCAAGCCCAGATTCATAGCATAGGCATATTTTAAAAGTGTAAATGCTCACACAGAAAATAACAGTGTGTGAGCTGGCTGAGCATACCTCTGAATCACTATATCATTAGTTTTGCGTAATTGTTTAATTTATTACAAAAGACCTCTCATAGGGTAGGGATGATCTGGAAATGCGAAAGTGAAACACTTCAATAAAACTTTTGAAAAAATATAAAATAGGCTTTTAAAAATTGTTAACTATTTTTAAAACTTTATTTTAAAATTAAAATTTAATTTTAATAATAATTAAATATTTTAAAATGTTTTTAAAATATAGAGACTACCAATGCTTGCCATTTGAGGTCAGCAAAGCTATCCCAGATACCAAAATAGTAAACTGACTTTGAGGAGCAAGTGAAGGTGATGGAAGCTGAAAAGGGGGGCCTGGTTTTGCAGGCTTCCACAAAACAAAGGAGGAAAGCAAACGTGGTGAAAAGTGAGTCTCCTACCATCCCACATTAATATGCCCAAATCCAATGATGCTGGGCAGGTGTGTCTCTTCCTCACCTGACCATACTCTGGCACCTGACTTTCCTTTGACATATCAGGATCAGGCTGGAGTCTCCTGTCAATCCACCCTCAGGCCCCATCAGCATCTGGTAAATCAGGAAATGGATGGGCAATATCTGGATCCATACACCCCTGGGTTTCTCCCTCCAACCCCTCCTTGGGTCTGGGTCTTTAAACAGAGTGGCTAAGTTGCTTACAGATTGGCTTCGGCCTTTCCACCTCTGGTGACTGGGCTTGTCAGGCAGGGCTTGGCTTTATGTCTGATCTTTCTCCCAGTCTTTTTTCACGTAGGGTTCTTAAATGAGTTTTGCAGGTGCCTACTTCAGCACAATCTGTGTTTCTGGCAACTGTGAAGTAACTGCAAAACCAAACCCCAGGCCTTGTTTTCCTCTATGGTTTGCTTCTTCTTTTTTAAGCATACAAGTGTTAACAGGTGTGGGAGAGTGGAGAGTAGTGTGTGGTCTCACCAACCAAGAGGAGCTTCCCTGGCAAACGTACAGGGCTGTGTAGGTGCCCATCTTTCCCTTAGCACCAATGCCTCTGGGATTCTGGCATGGCCATCTCCATAGGAATGGTGCCATGGTCATGGAGAGCTATAGAGAAAGGCAGCCAGGGAACAAGGCATTTGTCATGCAGTATGTTTGCAGTGGCCATCTTGAATCATAAAAACAGCAAGCCGGGCCAAAATTCTGGGCATGCAGCAAGGGGAATGAGTGCTAAGAAGGCTCAGCTAGGGACATGATTACCTTTTGAAAATCACTTCCCTAGCTGGTCCAACAGAATTGCCATAAGAGCAAAAAAAAAGCATATGACAAGATACTTTCTATGGCCCTAAGCCAACACTATAGAACACTGCTACTGCACAAAGCCTTAATGCATTTCCATGCATCATGGGCTACACCTGTCAGTGTGTGTTTGATTTAACTGTGTTGAGAACAAAATGGGAACTGGAAATTGAATACTCAACAACTTAAAACATTGTGCTTCACAACCAGAGGAGGGAACTTGCAATTGTATGAGAGACAGAGAGAGACAGAGACAGAGGGACACAGAGGGACAGAGATAGAGAGACACAGAGAGAGATGGAGACCAAGAGAGATGGAGAAAGACAGAGAGAGAGGAGAGACACAGAGACAAACAGAGACAGAGAGACACAGAGAGACAGATAGAGACAAAGAGAGACAGAGACAGAGAGAGACAGAAAGACAAGGAGAGACAGAGGGAGATAGAGACAGAGAGACAGAGGAAAAATTGCCACAGGAATTTTGTCTTGCCCCTTCTTGCTATACATAATGGGGTTACTTCTTCTAAACTGCTTCCTACTTAATTGGAAATATATGGTGGCGAATGAAGGCACCTAACATGTTGATGATGGGGCTGGTTAAATCTGGGCCCCAATCTAGCAGGTTAAACTTTCTAAAAGTTACTTCTCAGAAGAAAACAGCACCCCTCTCTTTTACTGCCATCTGGGATGCATTTTAAGCTGCTATGGTTGTTGTCCTTCATTCTCAAAAAGACCAAAATGGCATCACTATGATGGAGTCCTACAGCGTGGCTGACTATGGCTGGCTGATCAGGCCACTACAAGCTTGGGGTATTCTACCACAGGTCAGACACAGAAAGTCCACATCAGCGTTTGGAGGACAGATGTCTCTAAATCTGTGCATTTAGCGACTGCAATTTCTTTTAGAGACTGAAATTCTGCTTCTTTCATAGAACACAGCACCTTCTTTGATGCAAGCACACCACGCTGGGCTGGTAGGTGGCACAGGGCAGATATGTGGCTAGTAGACAGAATGCTGGGTCTGGAGTTAAGATGATCTGAGCTTAAATCTGGCCTCAGACCCTTGGCTGCATGCCCCTAGGCAAACAAATTGCTTAATTCTTTGCCTCAATTTCCTCATCTGTAAAATGAGCTGCAGAAGGAAATGGCAAACTACTCCAGTATCTTTGCCAAGAAAACCCAAATGGGGTCAACAGAGTCAAACATGACTGAAAATGAGTGAACATCGACAGAATGCATTTGCAAATTAATGTTTCTAAAAGTGCTTTGAGATCCTGAGAAAGAAGCAACTTTGTCTTCAGTTGAAAATATATATTAATACATCTTCATTTTATCTTCCTTAGAGATCCAAATTCTAGGTTAATTAAAATAGTCTGATTTTCAGTTATTTGAGGGGAAGCAACTGTCAGGGATGATCCACAAAATCTTCATCAATTAAAACAGGGGTTCTTAAGTGCTTTTTGTTTGGACGCCTTTAGTAATCTAATAATAAGGCCTATAGCTTCTCAAAATCATGTTTTTAAATGTATAAAACCAAAATTGTGGGATTGCAAATGAAACACAATAATGGGATTGCAAAGGAAATTAATCATATTGAAACTTACCAAAATATTAAAAAACAAGGTACCAACTTTGTGGATCGCAAGTTAAGAACCACTGGATTAAAGTGCCAGAAAATACTCCTCTAAGACATTTGGTTTGCATTGATTTTGGTTGTTGTTCATGGTGCTTAACTCTAAAAAATAAGGGAACAAACAGATTAGCCTGATGCAGAGATGTCAAAGTGTTTGGGCATGGAAGAGAAAAAGAGAAGAGTGAGAAAATGAGTGAAATGAAAGAAACAGAAAGAGGTGGAAATAATGAGTGTATTCCTCTCTGAACAAATGCAAACAAAAAAACAAATTGTGTTTGTGAAGCTTTGTGGGTATTACTACAGAGTTCTATTTGGGTCAGCTCTGGAATTATGGTAGCTAGGGCTGGCTGGAAAAACTGGGCAATAGAAGAGGGTCCCAGATGAGAAGTAGCATGATATGGTTGAGAAGCAGTTTGACATAATGGAGCAAGTGCTGTATTGGAAGTCAAAGGACCAGAGTTCAGTTCCATCTCTCATTGTTTCATTGTGTGTGGCTTTTGACAAGTCAGTACATTTCTCTGGACCTTAGTTTCCTTACGTACAATATGAAGACACAGGACTAGATGATTTCCAAGGTCCATTCCAGTTCTAATTCCATTCCAATTCTCTACCACCCAGAGAAGGGTAACTGGGATTATATGAAGACTGGAACCAATCCATGTAAGGACCTATTTTAAAAAAACAACTGAGGACCAGCCTCCTAAGAGGTATGATTTTTGCTGTTGAATCATTTTTAGTTGTATCCAATTCTCTGTGGGTTTTCTTGGCAAAGATACTGAAGTCATTTGCTATTGCCTTCTCTAGCTCATTTTATAGATGAGAAACTGAGGCAGAGGTAAGTGACCTGTACAGGGTCACACAGCTAGTAAGTATGTCATGTATGTCATGCCAGATTTGAACTCAGGAAAAGTAGTCTTCCTGACTTCTGGTTGGCACTCTATTCACTGTGCCATCTAGCCATCTTTAGATATTTGATGAGCTGCCAACTGGGTGAATTTGACTTGTACTCCTCCTCCCTAGTGGGCAGATGCAGCTAGGACTAATGGATGGAGATTTCAGTTCAAGACAAGGTAAAACTTACCAATAATTGCAGCTATCCAAAAGAGGAATGTCCTTAGGAAGCAATTCGGAGTTCCCAGTCACTAAGCCAAATTGGCATCCCTAGAGGTCTTCAAGCAGATGACCACTCATCAGAGATATTGTACACAGGATTTGGGCAGCCATTAGACTACAGTCCCTTTAATGTGAATGTTCTGATTCTACAGAATGTGATTTAAAATACATCAAATCAAAATATTTCTTCTCCTGGACTTGCCAACATTAGAAACAATTCTCTGAAATGAGACATTGCTTCCCAAAGGACTCTTCTAAAATGCATATATGTTGCCTAAGATGGTATAATACGGTAGCACCCAGAAATTATGCCTTACTATAACAACTAGCACAGCATAGGACATTGAGAAAATAGGATTCGGAGGAGGTAAATATGGATGGGACAGGAGGCCTAAAACTCAGAGAACTTACTAGAGAAGATAATGTCAGGTTGTATGCTGTATTAGGGGTCCCCTGTAAGGATACAGGATGCCCAAGTAGTTAAGGGAAGCCAAAGCAAGGATGTAGCAATAAGAAAGATGGGAGAATTATTTAACAAGTCTTGACTTCTTCACAATTCTCTGCAGGGAAGGCAGTAAGCATTTATTAAGCACCAACTATGTGCCTGGGACTATGCCAAGCATTTTTCAAATATTGTCTCATTTAATTCTCACAGCAACCATGGAAGGTGGGTGATATCGTTATCCTCATTTTATAGTTGAGGAAATGGAGGCAAACAGAGGTTAAGTGACTTTCCTAGAGTCACATAGCTGGGAAGTATCTTAGGCCAACTTCCAACTCAGGACTTCCTGACTCCAGGACAAGTATTCTATTGACTGGACCCTCTAGCTGCCAGAAGCAGATTCCTACAATCTCCAACGTGAGGTAAGTTTTGAAGAGAATTGGAGATTCCCTGGGGTCCAGAAGATTTGGACTGAAATGACTGAACAACAACAAAAAGAGATTCCAGGAGACAGAGATGAGGAGAGCTTCATTCCAGAAAGGGCTGGACGAGGTATACAAGGGTTGAGAGATAATGAGATGGAATATAGTGTGTGAGGAGCATTAAGACCAGCTTGGATTGTACAGTGAGTGAGAAAGGACCGTGGATGTAAGGAACTGGGATGCTAGGCAGGCTGAGCTGGCCATCACACTCTTGGCCAGAGGACCTACTTGAACATGCTTGGACAGCTTGGTCCCCATCTCTTCACATGGGCAAAGCTTCCCTGGGGGTTCGCTCCCCTTCAGTGATGAGGCTTTCCTTTCCCAAGAAATGCACCATCCCCTTGTACTTATGGAAGTAGCTGGAAGTATCTGATGGCAGATACCAGGAAAGAAATTTTTAAATGCCTGTACTTAGCTTTCTTCAAAGCCTGGGATACTTATCACCTTCTCATTTTATTTCTAGAGACATCTGGATTCTGAATCCATTACCAAGCTTCTAACAGTTAAATGCCAGTTCCTACCTGCCTCTACAAAATTTGCTCAGACATCTCTAACATATGAGTCCCCAAGTTCCCAGCCTGAGTTAGGCAACATGTCTCTCGTCTCTAAAGAATGAATACTCTCTCACTATCTTGCTCTATATCTGTAAAACATTCATTAAGGCATAACACACAGTTTTGAATGTCTGTTGATCAATAGTTTACATTTTCTGGCTTTAAGAGCAGAATAAACATTTAGAATAGAGTTTGATTCCTCCTAAGTCCACAAAGAAAGAAATGGGGCTAAAAGACATAATATGTCTGGAGAAAGGGAAAGGGAAGGGTTAAGCTAAAACCTTGGGATCAGGGTTTGAAGAGATTTAAATAGCAAACCCAAGTGGGAACAGAGTAGACCATTGGAGTTTAACGGATAATGGTCCGACTTCTGTTTGGGGAAAATCATTGGGGAAGCTGTCTAAAGGATAAAAGGGAGGCATCTGAGGAAGACAGACAAATCAGAGGGCTATTACAATAATTCAGGTGAGAGGTGATGAGGGCCCTTGCTAGGGTGGCAATCAGGTGAATAGAGGGAAGGTTACTGCTCTGAAAAATATTGTGGAGGGAGAGACAGCAAGACTTGGCAATTGACTGACTGTGAGAGTGGGGAGTAGATAAAACTGAGTTTGGGAATCTGGGAATGGTGATGGTGGGGGAGAATTAAGAGCTATTGGTACCAATGATCTTCCATGGAGTCCTCCTCTAGTGCCTCATGGTGGCCTGGATGTGCCTCTGGGGTCTTGAAGGCTCTCATTCCTCTTCAGGCTGCACCCCAGACTTGCTCAATCACATGCTAGCTCTTCACCCTGAATCTCACCCCAACCCTGGAATTCTAACATTGGATGTGCTCTCTGACCCTACAGCCTCTCCCTCTGACTGGACAGTTCCTCCTCCTAGAACCTCCATTTAAGAAGAGTGCTCACACCAACCATGTCTCTTTCTTTTCCATGATGTCCTCTGGGCATCCCTTACCACCCCCCATGAGGTAAATGCTTTCTCTGCCCTCCCCCAGATTCTTTTTTGCATGTTATATGGACTATTTCTACTTCTGTTTGTATTCCCAGCCCTTAGTACACATTAAGTGCTTAATAAATGCTAGTTAACTGATCGAAGGTTATGCCAGTAGGGTCAATTAGTCAGTCAATAGGCATTTAGTAAGTTCTTGCTGTATACCAGGCACTGAGCAAAGTGTTTGAAATTCCAACAACAGTGAATGAATTCTTAGAGGAAGGAGGGAGGGAGAGAAAACCTTATTATATATTTAACTTTATTATATATTTTAAAAGATAACTTTATTTTATATTTAAAAGGAATATCAAGTAGTACATAATAGATTTGCAGTTTCGTGTACAATCATCTTTTTTTTCTTTTCTACTATGTTATGGAAATGCTTGTTTTATTTCTTATGGTGAAAATAAAACAGTTTTTTAAAAAAGAAATGAAGTAGGGAAGAAGCATTTATTAAGCACCTACTGCATACCGGGTACTGTGTTAAGCACTTTACAAACACTATCTCATTTAATCCGTATAACAACCCTTCAAGGAAAATCCTGTTATTAACCTCATTTAACAGTTGAGGAAATTGAATAAGAGATCAATCCTAAGACAGTTCAGGTTTGAAACTGAATGTTAATTGGAGAGGAAGAACCCATATAATTCTGGATATAGCCTATAAGAAGTTATTGATACTCAAGGATGTGAGAGGGATGGGAGGGAGAGAGAGAGAGTTTGGACCTCACATTTTAGAAAGGATTGTTAAAAAATTTTTTACATGTAAATGGGAAATATTTAACAACATAAATAAAAATAATTTTTAAAAAACTCTTAGAAGTGGTGCCTAAATTAGTCTACCGCCTTGAAATACAAAAATAGACCATCCAGAAATCTCTCTTCTTTGGGTCCTTAGAATCCTTGGGACTATGGTTTTGGAAGTCTCTTGTTCATATGGACCAAGCTAAGCACTGCCTTTGACTGGCACCAAGGGGTGGACAGATTAAATGACTGGTGGGTTTCTGGAGCTATAAACACCCCAAAGCAGCCTCTCACTCTGAAAAACCATTGCTTGGTTGTTTTTAGGCCCTACTTGCTATTGAATTAATAACATCACATCATATTACTGCCCTTCATCCACAGCTGTTTAGTTTGAGTTGGGTGACACAAGACATGTTTCTAAAAAGATGGTTAGGGCACAGGAGAAATACACTCTTAAATGGCAGTGGTATTTTTAAGATCACATTCATCCAAGTCCCTCTGGTGTTAATGCCCTTTATGAATAAATAGGTTGTGACATTTCTGGAGGTTTAAGCTCTTTTCCCAGCACCAATGCTTTGCCTGCTCCACTAGTACAATGGTTCATCACCTATGAGGCCATACCTTTTGCAGAATGCTGTTTTGCCTGGTTAACTGATAGCTCTACCCATTATGTAATAGGTCCTGGGTTTACTGATTGCTCTACCCATTATGAAACAAGTACTGTGTATACAACCAGACCAGTAGTGCAGTAACTAATACATTAATCTTAAAGAAATTAATCAATATAATATCAATTATATGATCAATTATGTTGTTTATGTTAGTAATACCATTTATACAAATTAGTATAAAATAAATTCCATTAAAATAATTAAGTGATTGATTCAGTAATGGGGGCCACCCAATCCTTTAGGATGAGAGTTCTGGCAAGTCTTCCCAGTGGGTTCAGATATGAGCTGCATGACTGACTTGTTGGTTACCCTGCATGTCAAGACATCACCCATAATGTCATTGGTCCTCTTTGGAAATGATGTATCAACACCAATAATAGCATGACTGGCATATGAGAGAGCCCTGAAGGATGAAAATGACAAGATTTTTATATACTGATTCCTGGGTGTTAGTCATTCCCAGATGAGCAGTCTAGGATATGGAAAGAACTTTGGGGCCAGCACCTATGTAGGAATATTGCTGATGCCTCCCATCACATGCAGTTGTTTGCAGAACATGTCATGCAGAAATATCATGTCATGGCCCCCTTGCTATGTTATAGTGAATGAGGGACTCTACACGTATATATAATCCTCTTAACTAAAGCTGATGCCCCTACTTCTGCTCATAACAGTCACTACCTCTGTCTTTGAAGATCAGTTTAACATCTCATATGACTCTCAACTTATCTCTAATCAGAAAATTGGTTACATTGACTCTCCTCCTCTTGATTGCTTCATGAGGTTTGTCCATACTGTGGTTGATTCTTATTCAGGATATGACATTCCAGTGCCATTTAAATCTAACACCATGGCAGTTGTCACCACCCAATTCCTTATAGAGCATACCTTTCTTCTTTATGAGCCAAAATCTATCTGAAGCTTACTTTTCCAGGATATTTTGTATTTGTAGTAT
Organism: Notamacropus eugenii; assembly: GCF_028372415.1. Taxonomy (NCBI): domain Eukaryota; kingdom Metazoa; phylum Chordata; class Mammalia; order Diprotodontia; family Macropodidae; genus Notamacropus; species Notamacropus eugenii. The sequence goes on from NC_092875.1 coordinate 189,860,400, forward strand.
CTATCTGTTCAGTTCAGGTGTATATCATCCCTATTCCTAGTACTGGGATTGTACTGATGATATATACAATGAGTCTTCAAAGGAACTTCCAATACTTTTATTTAGCTATACCAAACCATTATTTTTCTATCTATGCAATAGTCTATACAATATCAAATATAAAGGAACTATAGCAATGTATCAGCTTGGCCCAAGATCATTTCTATCTGAATCCAAATGAAAAATATGAGTGGAATAAGATCATAAGAGAGGGAAAAGAGAAAAGCAATCAAAATAGATGGCCTCCACCAAGGTGGGCCCTCAGACTCAGTCAGATACTCCTGTGCCTCTATACTTCTGTACTACTATACTTCTAGTGGAGGCATAAATTATTGTTTACATTCCTGCCCTTTTGGGCACTGAGCAGTAAACAAGGTGCTATTGACTCTATATGTCTTGTCGTCTGCCATAGTCCAACCCTAGTAGGAGAAATGGCTTCTCACCCAACTCTATGTATAGAAATATTGCCAAACTGGAAGGGATTCAAGATCCCTGGGTTACATCAGCATGGTTTTCTCAATTGCCTTTCTCCGGAAAAAGAGGTGGGATTCTTGGCAACTACCAATAAGTTTACCAGCAACAAAGCTTGGCTTCTTGAAAGGGGGTGCACCTCTCTTCTGAAGGAGTTGTCATGGAATTTCAGTGCTTAAATACGGAATTCTAAGGCTCCCTGAGAACTTGCTGAAGTAAGACAAGGGTTTTGCATTGATGTGGCCATGTGAGTCCTTTGCCTCACTTTCAGGATTCCTGCCCAGAGAAATAAAGTACTGAGTCCTCTCTGTTTGTCCAGGGTAAGTATCTGGGTAAGTATCTGTGAATTTTAGCTGTTCTTTACTCTGAGTTTTTAGAGTAGCCTTCTGAGTAAGTCAATACCAGTCTTGGGCCAGGAGACTCTCAAGGAGATTTGATAATGGAGAGTACCTTCAAGGACCAGGTATTGGATGAGATAACTAATGAAATGCATAAACTTAAAGTAAGAGAGCTAGATAAAATTGCAAAGTTAATATGGTTTGGCTTCAGAACACTGTAGCTACTTCTATGCATACACATGTAAAAGAATCTGTGCTAGGAACTGAAAACACCAAGATATGAAACCATAATGCAATTCTAGGCTTTGTGAATAAAATTATATTATCTAGAATCCTGGAGGTTGGCCAGATAGGTGGTATAGTGAATAAGGAATCAGGAAGACTCATCTTCCTGAGTTCAAATTCAGTCTCAGACACTTACTAGCTATGTGCAAATCACTGGGCAAATCACTTAACCCTGTTTGTTTCAGTTTCTTCATCTGTAAAATGAGCTAGAGAAAGATGGCAAACCACTCCAGTATCTTTACCAAGAAAACCCCAAAAGGAGTCACAAAGAGTTGGACAAAACTGAAGCAACCCAACAACAACAACAACTCAGGAAATAACGGTTCTAACTTTATTCTGAGGTGGACAGACATCTTGAATGTTGAGTTATGTTCTAGGTAACAATTTTAGAGGGATATTAAGCATCTGAGAGACAGTAAGGTCTAGTGAATAAAGACCTATGACACATACTGGTTGTGTGACCCTAGACAGATTATTTAACCTCTCAGTCTCCCCAGACAATTCTATAAGAACATAAGCTGCATAACAGTTGCTGGTATGTATTGGTAGAAGGAGTTTCCTGACTGGATAATGGCTACTGCTGAAATCACAGGTTCAGAGAAAAAAAAGCATCTAAGAGAGGGTGAACAAGATGATGAAGGTTATATAGAAACCATATGTGTAAGAAATGATTGAAAAAACTGAAGATATGTAGCCCGAAGATGAGAAAGACTAAAGAAACACAAAATTATGGTTCATGTTTATACGATGCTTTCAAGTTTGCCAAGTACTTTATATATGTTAACTCATGGGGAAGGTGTTTTTCCTTTTTTACAAATGAGGAAACTGAGGCAGAGGCTAAGTGACTTGTCCAACATCACACAGCTAGTAAGTATCTGAGATTGGATTTGAACTCAGATCTTTAAGTTCTGTGCTCTATTCACCATGTCATCTACCTGCATCTGTGTTGATAGCTTGACATGATAACTGTCTTTAAATATTTGAAGGGCTGTCACAGAGGAAAGAGGCTTGCTCAGTGTTTTTCCAGGGGGATGTAACAGTAGGTGAAAGTAGCAGGGAGGCAGATTTCAATTCTATATAAGAAAGAACTTTCTAACAATTAACACCATCCACCAGTGGAACAGGCTGCCTTTCAAATTAGTGAGCTCCCTATCATTGGAAGTGCTCAAAAAAAGAACGAATAACCATCTGTTAGGGTTACTATAGAAGGAGTTGGAGATTTAATTAGATCCCTCTGAGGTCCTTTCTAATTCTAAGATTCCACAAAGCTGGGTGAATACGGCATGCATTTCATAGAGAACATTTGATAAACGGGTGCTGCCAATTACTTTTAAAATAAAATGCAAACTCTTTAGCCTGACCGTTAAGGCCCACCACAATCCAGCTCCAATCTCCCTTTCCAGCCTTATGTCAGTCAATCAGCATTTGTTAAACATTTACTATGTGCCAGGCACTGTGCTAATCACTAAGGATACAAAGAGAGGCAAAAATATCCCTGCTCTGAAGAAATTTGAATGTAATTAGGGAAGAAAACATATAAATAACACTGTACGTGCAATATATATATGCAAAAAACTTGGAAGGAAATCATATGGGGTACAACTTAGAAATACCTCCAGCAGGTGAGATTTAAACAGTCTTGAAGGAAGCCAAGGACCTCATTCCACTTCGCCTATTGTATATTCTAACCAAACTGGAACACTATTTCCCAAAATTCCACATGCTGTGTCCCACCTCCACATGTTACCATAGGTCATTCTCCATACCTGGAATTCACGTCCTCCTAATCTGTGCCATTCAAAATCCTTCAAGGCTCAAAAAAGCACTACCTTTTCCATTAAGCAATCCCTGAAGACCCCTTATTCAGATTTCCCTAGAGCAGTTTGAACGGATCTCTCCTTTGTCCCTATCTCACCCAATCTTGTGTTTTTCTTATCTATGCACATATTGTATCCTTCATCAAGAAGAACACATGTTCTGTCTGCAAGGGCATTTTTAGATTTGTAGCCCAGTGGCTAGCATAATGCCTGGCAAATAATAGATACAAAACATGTTGGTTGAATATGTTGAGGATTATTTGCCTACTAATTTTGGGGGGAGGAATAGGGGAGAGTTTGCAAGAATGAAAAAATAAAAGAATTTACATGACAACTTTATTATACATTTAAAAAGAATAGCAAGTTGTACAAAGTAGATTTGGAGTTTCATGTGCTACTGTCTTTTTTATCATACAATGTTATGGAAATGCTTGTTTTGTTCCATAAATTAAAAATAAAATAAATAAATATAAAAAGAATAACATAATAATTCTGTATAATAGCAGGGTCAAAATAAATAGGAGAATTCCTTTTTCTCTTGACTCATATCCTATAGAAGAGACATTCAAAAAAATGGAGTTTTTGTGACACCTCACTCTAGGGCTCCCTGGATGAGCACACCGTGTATTCTTCATGGTCACTAAATCTGATTTTCATTAGGAAGGTATTATCTGAGTCCTCCTGTTAGAGGAATAACAATGACTTTTGTTGTTTATTTAGATTAAGGCCTTTCTCTGTTTTAACATGCAATCTACTCATCTCCCCATGTCCAAAATCCATAGAGCAAAGGGATATTTTTGCTTGTACCTTCACCTTTTTCCCTGGTCAATTGGTGAGCTATTTATAGACATTTATTGATTCAGATCCATCAGCAGAAGAAAAAGAAAGAAGCCTTGCAATTGTGGCTGCCATGGTAACGGGCATTTCACACATGTATTTTTGCATCCTAGCAGCTACTGTGTGGAGCTGAAGCAATGGAGCCTACCTGCAGCATCTGACTGCTCATTTACCCTTTTCAGAGGTAGAATTGAAAATGAGAGAATCTAATCACTGCTGTCACATAATCATAGTGTACTTGGCAAAAGAAAAATGAAGAAAGAAAAAAAAAGATGGTTAAGTGAAACCACAATGACTGAATTGACTCTCGTATCTGTCCTCTGGGGCATTCTAAGAGTGACGCTTCTTGATTAGAAACTGTTGAATGTCTACTGAGTACCTGTTATGTATTTGGCACTCTGCCAGACACTATGGAGGATGCAGAAGAATATGAACTATAGTACTTGTCCTTAAGGAACTTACAGTCCAAGTAAAGAAGTTAATATGCATGAAACAGGAGGTGATAAAAGACAATATAACGGCTATGGATAATCAGTGCTATAGGTCAGGGGAGTTTGGAGGAGAATGGGCCGCAGTGGCTTGAAAGGCTTCATGGAGAAGAGGGGACCAGATGTGGGCCTCAAATGAAAGAACTTTGATATGTGGATAGGATAAAGGAAAGGGCATTCTGGGAGTAGGGGACAACATGATCACTGAGATGAGAATGTTTGTGGGGCTGTGAGGTCAGTCTGATTAGAGCAGGAGGTACATGTCGGAATAACAAGAAACCATGTTGACCAGTCAGGAAAGGAGCAGATTATAAAGAGCCTGAAAACCAGGCAGAGAAAATAGGAAGTCATTAAAAATTTGAGTAAGCAGGAAAATTATAGATCTAGAAGTGGAAGGACCCTCAGAGGTCATCCAATTACAGATGAAAATTAGGGCAAGTGATTTCCTCAGGTAACAATCACTGGAGCTTAGATTTGAACCTAGGTTCTCTGTCTCCGGAGCCAGTATTTTTCCCAGTACATGATGCCAAATACCATGTTGAAAGGATGGTTGGTCTAAGTAGCAATGTGGACTGTAAAGATTTGAAGGAAGGTATGTGGGTTCTTAACAAATAACAGGAGTTCATCCTAGGTATCTGAGAACTGAGCAAAGAAATGAATGCAGGTCTGCTAAAGAGAAGACAAGAAATGGAAGAAGGAAAAGGAGGCTAAACAATCAGGCCAGAGGCCAAAAATGGGAACAACTTGATGGCTAAAGAGTCTGTAAAGCTCTGCGCAGAGATGATAGAACCTCACAAAGACCTGCAAGGAAGCAAGAGAACAAAAACAGGTTTTGATTAGGATTATAAATTAAAGTTGTAAGAGACCTGAGAGACTTTTTCAACTCTTTTATTTTTCATAGGAGGAAACTGAGGCCCAGAAACATTTACTGGACTGTACATCATCTTATGAGTAATAACTGAATGAACCTTGATTTGAACCCAGAACCTGCCAGTCTGTAGGAGGTATTCTTTCCACTACGTGAAGTTTGTTTATCATTTGTTATCATTTGGTTCTGCCTTGTTTAATGTTAAGAATTTATATAAGCTGTTATATCCTATTTTTATTCCATTTAATGTTTCTTTTAATTGATGATAATGACGTTCATAATAAAAATTGCATGTAATTTAAAACTAGAGATGCTAATTTAGAGTAGGTGTCAAATAATAACAGCTCACACTGCTAGAGTGCTTTACACACATTATTTCTTTTGAACTTTGTAACAGCCCCTGTATTTAGATGTTATTATCACCCCCATTTTATAGATGAGAAAACTAAGCATCTTCAGAAAAGCGAGGTACTTGCTCAGAACTATATTGCTAGTATAACATTTAAAAATCTGGAGAGATATAGTTTCTGGGTAATCAATCATTTTATTAATGAAGCTAGCATATTGCCAATAAAATGGGTCAGTGACGCTCTCGAATGTCAAAGACAATCATGGTGGTAGGGTCATGGTCTATCTGCCCTTGGAAGAGTGGGTGTTCCTGAGGGTGGCAAGCAGCTCTGATTGGTTAACAAGCAATGAAAGTGAACAAATATTCCAATGAGAGGTGGACCTATTTTAATGGAGGGGGTGGGGAATGTAACTTTGATTATGTCATTTACTTCTAAATTGCCAAGTCTTGGGCAATCTAATCAAAGAATTCATCCCCATCCATACCTGTGAGGAGCCCAGTGGGCTTCCTCACCTGGTGATGTCTAAACAAGATGGAGAAGAAATTTAATTCAATCTCATTATCGACAATGTCCTTCAGAGACTGAACAACCTACAGGTGTCTGAAAAAATCCTGGTCCTAATTGAATAATCAAATATTAATATGAGGGAGAAATAATCATTTCTCTCAGCAAGTAAATTTCCAAGCTTGGATTTGAACCAGGTCTTCCCAGCTACAAGTTTAGGACTTTTTTCCATTATACCATGATTCCCCAAAGGTAGACACATTGTAGACAGGGAAGAGACTAATTGCTCAAGTCAAGACACTCTTTGTGATTTGAAATCAACATTCTGACATTTAAGCAAAGTGTTGAGGGGAACAATATGCCAAAGAACTCAGTCCCATGTAGCGAAAGCATTTAGCATCACGAAAGCATTGGGAAAACAGCTGATGTTACATAATGGTCTTGAAAGGTGTCCCGTACTATTGGCCTGGCTGTTTCATATCCTACAAGAAGCACATATTCACCTATCAGAGTTATATGCAAAGCTAGGACTAAGATGCCCGTGGCAATATCTGAGTTCTTACTGGACAGGAGTAGGGGCAGCTAGGTGATGCACTGGATAGAGTGTCAGATCTGGAGTCAGAAAGACTCATCTTCCTAAGTTCAAATCCATCCTCAAATACTTACTAGTTGTGTGACCCAGAGTAAGTCACTCAGCCTCAGTGCCCTCATCTGTAAAATTAGCTGGAGAAGGAAATGTCCAACCACCACAGTTTCTTTGCCAAGAAAACCCCAGATGGATTCACAAAGACTGAAGCAACTCAATTACAAAGTGGGCAGGACTAATACTGGGTAGCAATGGAGGAGGTTCTATACATGTTCAAATCTAATAGGTACAGTCACTGTCAAGACCATCTGCCCTCAAAAAGCTCCTGACATGTTGCCACCATCTTCTCTCATCTTCTCTCACAATCCCCATTGAAGTATAAATGCCATAAGGGTAACTTCTGAGTTCAATGACAGAAATGAGAGCTTCTTCAGATACCTAGGAGGAATGTCACTACTCATTTGTTGAATATTTATATTTTTTCCTTCAAATCTTTCTGGTCCATATTGCAAGATGAATCTTTCAAAAGAACGGTTTAAAAATGTGCAACACTCCCCTCCCCATTTTCAGCAGAATTCCAAAGAAGACATGGCAGATTGTCAAACCACAGCCCCCCAAAAAGAGGCAGAGAAGCATTATGTTTCAGAACGTCTGTGATATAAGAGCAGTATTTCCTAGGGTCCTGCACTGTTGGCTAATGCAGCTTTGAATGGGGAACTAGATGGCACAGTGGATAGAGTGCCAGACCCAGAGTCAGGAAGACTCTTCTTTCTGGGTTCAAAGTCAGCTTCAGACACTTATTAGCTGTGTGAACCTAGACAAGTCATTTAACCCTGTTTGTCTCAGTTTCCTCATTAGTAAAATGAGATGGAGGAGGAAATGGCCAACCATTCCAGTCTCTTTGCCAAGAAAACCCCAAATAAGGTCACAAAGAGTTGGACATGAGTGAAAACTGAACAACTAGCCTTAAATAAGGTCCTACCACACACAGGTTAGACTTTTACCTTAAGGGGTATTAAAATTATTGTGGAGAACTGAACGGCTGCAGGAACTGATTCAGTTTGTTGAGGTGGTTTTTTGGTCACTTGAGTAGCAAAGGCATGAGAACCTTTGACTCTGAGACTTCTGACTGTAGACCAATACCATGACAAACACTGGGAAGCTGTACTTACCTAAATCACTGAAAATCCTTATTGAATATCCTTGCCCTGATATTTTTTGTTATTCATTCATAAAAAAGAAAGAAAAATAATGGAGAGGATAAGAAAAAAAATCTTGTTAGAAAAGGGCCCAGAAAATGAAAATTTAAGTGAAAATTTGACAGGGAAGAGAGGAAGGAGAAATTTTATCTGACTACTTAGATGGGAGGAGGAAAGGGGATGACATTTTAGATGACTAGATAAAAGAAAAAAAGGAACTAATAAGTAAAATTCCAAAACTTGGGAAAGGAACTACACATGATGGTGAAGGGCAGGGTTTCAGAGTGAGCGGAAAAGAGCAAGTAGATTAAGCCAAAATAATGGGATAGAAAAAGGTATTGTCTTTACAGAGGAAAAGGGGAAAAATTCTGATAAAAATAATATTAGAGAAAAAGGGAGGAAAATACAAACTAACTTTCCTAACTTTAAATATGAATGGATTAAACAATCTAATTAAATGAAAAAGAGAGACAGATTGAATTTTGAAAACCAACCCACCCCATCTGTTGCTTATAAGAAATGTACTTAAGAAACAAAGAAATATACAGAATAAAAATGAGATATTGGAACAAAATCTACTATGCATCATATCCAAAAAAGCAAGACTAGCAATCATACTATCTGACAAAGCAAAAACAAAAATTCACAGTATAAAAAGTGAAAAACAAGTTCCATTATGCTGAAAGGAACCATAGATAATAAATAAACATCAACATTAAACTTACATGTTCCAAATGACTTAGTTTCTAAATTCGTAAAGAATTTATTAGCCAAACTCCTAGAAAACATAGACAATAATATAAGAATTGCAAGAAAGTTTAATGTCCCTTTCTAAGTTTAGTTAAAATCTAACAAAAGGAAGACTTGCAATAGTCCAAGTATGAGGTATTATTGATCTGAACTAGGGTAATGGTTATGTGTGTGGACAGAAAATAATGTGTGCAAGAGATATTGCAGAGTTCAGTCTGGCAAATGATTGAATATATGCAGTGGGGATGAGTGAGGAACTAGGGATAACTCCAAGGTTGCAAATCTTGGTGACTGAAAACATAATGGTGCCCTTGACAAAAGTAGTTCCAAAAAGTTCAAAGATGCAATGAATATAAAAATGTGGTGACTGAAAGCATGATAATAATAATATTATTATTCTTAACATGATTGACTATTGTCTCCAGTGCGCAGCATGCAACCCATCCATGTCTGCCTGTCCTTCCATGACCGTTATCTATATATTCCTACAAATTCACCACAGAGCATTGATTCAGCGTGCTGGAGGGCTTCCTCATTTACTCTTCACATTGTGTAATTATCGTTAGGGTTGTCCATTTGGTTATCCCTTGCTCTCACTACTTAACCAGCCCATCATTTTTTCTAGTTATTCATTTCTCTGCTGACATTCTTTACACCACTTCTCTCGTATAACCTTGGAGCTATCCTTAGCTCCTCATTCATCCCCACTGCATATATCCAATCATTTGCCAAATTGAACTCTGTAATATCTCTTGAACACATTACCTTCTGTCTGCACACATATAACCACTAACCTAATTCAGATCAATATCACCTCTTACTTACAAATTACTAAGGCAAATCTTCCTTTTGTAAGATTTTAACTAAACTTAGAAGGGGACATCAAATTTTCCTGCAACTATATCAGTGCATATGTGTGTGTGTGCATGTGAAAGTGTAAAACTTCAGTATTTTGAGGATATATAATTTTATCAATGCATCTCCAACTTCTCTGTGTCTTATTAGACAGATTTTGTTAAATCTCTGTGGCAAAAATTTTCACTATCCTGTAGCCAACCTACAATGAGTAATGGGTCTCTCCAGCCTTAGTGAGGGTAGTTCTAAAATGACAAGCAGTGCTATTTATCAGGCTCCACTCAAACCCTTTTCAGCTTGCTAAGAGATGTTAGAACTTGAGATTCATGGAATAGTCATCAAAAACTCAGAATCACCATCCTGTCACAATGAAGCATCAGAGGAAACTTTAGTAGAGCATGGTATAGAAATAAAACATAAAGTATGAGTCTACAAATATTCATGTCTTTAGACTTACCTATGCTCTATTATATGTGTTTGAACACCTGGGTAGGGAGGGCTGGTTCCTGGCCACTTGCCTTATCCTTTACAACAATAAAGACAAAGCAGTCACAAGTATATGCTCATTCTGACAGGTATGTACTCCACCAAACTCCAGAGAAAATGCCAAGCTCTATATGGTTCTCAGATAGCCAGCTACCTCTGTCCTCTGGCTCTTCCTCTGTTGTGAATGACGCTATGTTTTGTAAGTATTTATTCAGTTAGCATAGTTAGTTGGCTCTGCCTCCACCCACTGGAAAAATTTTTTTCTACTCCCTTTGTGCCATATGGACTCTAAGGACAGAAGCAGTTAACTTATAATGAAACTACTCACATAATCATGGTTTCATAATATGTACTTTTTTATTCATACCCATATGGGCAAAATTAATAAAATATTTTTAAAAGTTATGAGTTGTTTAGTTATTAGGTGCTAGCTACTGCTCCTCCACTCACAGTTATTCTCTAATACCAGAGTGTGTAGTGGATGCAGGTCCCCATAGGGCATTACCAATCCAGGTTACCTAATCCTATCCAGGGACTTGGGAAACATGAACAAGCAATGTTGTGCCATTACTCTATGATAAAATGGGAATAATAATAGCACCTGCTTCCCAGGGTTGTGAGGAAGTTCAAGTGATATAATTTTAAAGCTCTTAGCACAGTGCCTGGTATAAAGTAAAGACTATAAATGCTAACTGCTATTACTATTATTGATTGATTGGTTGATTACTATCTTTCAAAAGTTCATATGATGGTCAAACTTGCCCTGCTGTTTGGCTCTTTTCACATTCTCTTTCAGCAACCAAAGAACACTTAGGCTGAGTCAACCCGACACGCAGAATGCATGACTTATTCCCTCTTCCTTCCACAGCCTATGATGAATCATAGCAAGAAAGAGGGGTTATTGTTGTTCAGTCACTTTTTCAGTCATGTCCAACTCTTCATTACCCCTTTGGGATTTTCTTGACAAAGATATTGGAGTGGTTCTTAGGCTCATTTTACATATGAAGAAACTGAGGCAAGCAAGGTTAAGTGACTTGCCCAGGGTTACACAGATAGTAAGTGTCTGAGGCTGGATTTGAACTTGGGAAGGTGAATCCAGGTTTAGTATTCTTTCCACTGCATCAAGGAGGAGGGGTTAGATATGCAGTATATGATGTATCATACATTATAGTCTATTTGTTTATAGTATGATCAATAATAAGAAGATGCATGGAGTAATGGACAAAGGTACAGTCTTTGAGTCAGGAAGACCTAAGTTCAAGTGCTACTTCTAAAAAATATCAGCTGTGCGAACCTGGATAAGTCACTTAAGATCTCAGTGCTTCTTTAAAGGCACTCTTTAAAGACAGGACTCTTTAAAGACAATCTATAGACATGTTAATTAGGGGTAGCTAGGTGGTACGATGAATAAAGTGCTGGGCCTGGAGTCATAAAGACCTGAGTTTTAATTCAGTTTGAAACATTTGCTAGCTGTGTGATCCGGGACAAGTCACTTAACCCTGTTTGCCTCCGTTTCCTCATTTGTAATATTAACTGGAGAAAGAAATGGCAAACTACTTCAGTATCTTTGCCAAGAAAATCCCAAATGGAATCAAGAAAAGTTGGACATGGCTGAAAAATGACTGAACCACAACAAGGATAAGTTACCAGTATGTTTACATTGATACAGGGAGTTTTTATACCAGGAGTTTCCTGCATAGGTCAAAAGAATTTTAAATCTGGAGGGGACTATAGAGATTACCCCATCCAAGCCTCTCATTTTACATATGAAAGAAAAGCCACATAGGAAATAAGGAGAATTCTAACCCAGGTCTTTTGAGTCCAAATCCAGTGCTTTCTTTGCTGTAACAAATATCCAACTGCACTCAAACATGCTGCCCTCCACCTTTCCAGGTCAAATTCTCTGCTTCCCCCAGATTAGTCCCTAACTAGGAGAAAACCAGGGCCAGTGCACTAGGTTAAGTATATGAATGTTGTGTGCGTGTGTGAGTGAATGATCTGAATTAAGTTACATAGCATGATCTTGGATTGTCCCATAAATTCATCTGTACCACACAGCATTAGGGTGGATGAACTAGAGTGTTTGGTAATGACACTGGAGATGATTCTGGGAAAATATTTTACAATTCATGAACCATATATTTAAAAACATTAAGAGTACTCAAGCATTAAGACTAATGCAAAACAATAAAATGGAAAGAAAAATAACAAATTAAGAAATGATTTTTACAGAAAATGTGATATCTAAAGTATATGAGCAACTATAAAGGAGTCTCAGTCCCAAAGAAACTACAGACTATTTTCAAAAGAACAAATTAACAATGCCTTGAAAAACTTATTAACCTCACTCATTATAATAAAATATAAAATTATAAACTTCTCAGTCTTGTTCATTATAATTAAATATAATAAAGAGATGCAAATTAAAGTGGCTTTGAGGCCAGGATATATCACCCATCAAATTGGCTAAAAAAATAATAATAATTAAAAGCAATAAAATTCACTACTGTTAGTTATGGAAAAACAAATACATTCATTCATTGCTGGTAGAATTCCAAACCTGTGGAAACTTTGTGGAGAGCAGTCTGGCAGTAGTACAAAATCTTACTCTTTGACTCAATAATTCTGTTTTGAGAACATATCCTAAAATTTTTATTCAAATTAAGTTTTGTGTGAAAAGATTATGGCAATGTTATATATATAATTATAAAAACCTGGAAACAACAATAATTTCCAATGACAAGGGAATAGTTAAATAAATTGTGGTACACTAATGTAATGTAATACTATAATGCATGTGAGGCCAGCAAATTGAGAAATAAAAAAGAACTCTGAAATGACTATGATGAAATAAATGCTGAGCAAAAAGAACCACGCAAAAAGAATGACAGACACTCTACTTTTATGTGATGGAAAGTCAATAACAAAGAATCCTGATTGTGACTAAAACAGTCTTGTGATGTTGTGTGTGTTGAAAATAATTAATTTAAATGGAAATAGTTGCTAAGCAAGTTTAGATGGCTATACTGATGTTCAATGTTAACTTTCTTAAAGAGCGTTTTTAATGGAGATGGGAACTAGATTGTGCATGTCAAAGCAGTACATGAAAAGAAATGCTACATAAAGGTTAGCTAGTGTAATTATTGTCTACTTTTATTCCAGTCCATTAAAATGTGAAGCTTGAAAGAAACTTCAAAATTTGAATATAGTATGAAGTATTTTAAGTCATACGAGGGGAAAAAAAGTATTGTAGTATATATTGGGTAGTTTTATTTTCTAATAAATAAAACCATAGGATTAGAAGTTTGAAGCTGGACAAAATCTTGAAGTGTGTGTGTGTGTGTGTGTGTGTGTGTGTGTGTGTGTGTATGGAAATACTTTATTAAGAATTCATTTCGTTGAAAGGTCATGAAACGCTACTGTCCCCAGAGGAATCACATCAGACTCAAGATAATCTTTATTTAAAATTACATTAAAACAAGGAAATATGAGAACTACTCTGCTTTATGGGAACAGCAGCAGAAACTAGAGACAGAACAAACACTTAAGGTCCTATAGAGCCTTGAGTTTCTTGGAGGAGAAAATCAATGGCATAGAGGATAGCAGTGACCTATGTTGGACTCTCTAATCAAGTCAAGAAGCTATTACAAAATTATTATGTGCCATATACTGTACTAAGCATTTGAAAGACAAATAGAAGTGAAAAGGCAGTTCCTGCTTTCAAGGAGCTTGTTTTCTAAAAGGATCTGTGGTAGGGAAAGGTACTGAGTTAGAGCATGGTGGAAAAAGAAGTCCAGAGAGTCAAGTGGGTCCTAAAGAGGAATAAAGGGAGTGAATATGACTGAACTTAGCACTTTCTTAAAAGGGAGTTTCCATTAGGAGCTGAGCAGTCAAAGGGAGACAGTGAGAAGGCAGATGGAACACAACAGTGAAGGCATCACCCAGAGGGAGAAGTCTTTGGAACATGATGGAGAAAGAAGTCCTGAAAGTCTGACGAGGAATGTACAGTTATTCCCCAAAAGCACTCTTTAAATGGAAACTGCTCTGAACTACTCTCTCTAAAGCTGAGGCACTGGTTCTCATGGTACAGAAAACAAACAAATTATCATTAGAATTTCCATGAGTGCATCACCATCTTCCACCCAATCGTAGCAGTAGCAGCAGCAGCAACGGCGATCCGAGCCCTGGAAAGAGGCCACAGCTGTTACCATCCGTTGCTGAACAACCCCAGACCTGTGACTATGCCAAGCAATCAGGCTTCCAGCCATCACTTAGGAGGTGCAGTTTTTGCCGCTGATATTAGGATGCATGACCTTATTTTTCTCTTTCTATCACAGCATGTTGGATTGTGCCTCCCCAGAACCTCCCCTTGAGAAAGTACCCATGCCAGCCAGCTAACCTCACTCTTAACCTGGCTCAGCTCCTGACTCTCCAGAATACTTTTTTTACTTTGTCTCCACCATGTATAAGCACCTTTCTGCCTCCATCCTCCCACTTTTGAGTTCCATTTTATGTACTGTCTTCTCCTGTTTGGAACGTAAAATCCTTGAGGGTAGAGATTTTCTTTTTGCTTGTATCTGTAGTCCCAGCACTAAACATAGAGCCCAACACATAGTATGTAAATGCTTTATCTCATCTACTCTCATATAGAATATTTCTGTCATAAGAAATGATGCCATGAAGCAGACTATTTTCTCTTGTGTTATGTTTGGTTTTGGTGTGTTTTTTCTCATAGTTTCTGTCATTTGTTTTAATTCTTCTATGCAATATGACTAATAGAAGAGGTATTAGACTGACTCCCAAACTGAAGGTCTACAGAGCTGTTGTGCCGACCTCATTGTTGTATGCCTGTGAAACATGGACAGTCTACCAGTGTCATGCCAGGAAACTGAATCTCTTCCATTTGAACTTTCTTAGGAAGATTCTGAGGATCACCTGGCAGGATAATGTACCAGACGTTGAGGTCCTTGTTTGAACTAAACTGCCAAGCATTCAAACTATGCTTCAGAGAGTGCAGCTCCGATGGGCTGGCCACATTGTTCGAATGTAAAATGTACACTTGTCAAAAAGACTATTTTATGGAGAACTCACATGGGGCAGGAGATCATACAGTGGTCAGAAGAAGCTATACAAGAACACTCTCAAGGTCTCTCTCAATAACTTTGAATTTGATTATGTGACATGTAAGACACTGGAGCAGAACTGCTCAGCATGGCATACCCACATCAGAAAGGGTGCTGTGCTCTATAAGCAAAGCAGAGTTGAAACAGCACAAAGGAAATGTAGAATGCGCAAATTTGGAGTATGCACCCCAAATGTTCCCACAGACTATCAGTGCCCAATCTATGGTAAAGCATCCCGAGCTCATATTGGTCTGATCAGCCACTGCTGGACACATTGAAGCTTGACTTTATCATGATGATGTCATTCTGGTCCTCTTCAAGAATGAAGGACAACAACCAACCAACCAATGGGCAGAACCCACATAAGACTGCATGCCATCTCAGGGAGGAAGGAGAGAGGGAAGGGGAGAAATTTTAAAACTTATGGAAGTGATTGTTGAAAACTGAAAACAAATAAATTAACTAAATTTTTTAAAAAGCAGTGGTGAACCATGAAGAATACAGAAAAAAAAGACCCATGTGAACTGGTTTAAAGTGAAGTAAGCAAAACCAAGAAAACAATAAATGCAAAGACTACAACATAAACATTAATAGAAAGAACAAAAAAAAATCTTGGACCTGAAGCAGGGAGAAAAATACCTCTCTTCCTTCTTTGCAAAGGTGGGAGAATATGGGTACAATACTCAAAAGGATGCCATCAAAGCTAAACACATCCATCTCAGGCTCTCTTTTCAGTCACCAATGTTCAGGAAAAGACACATTAGAAGAGACATGTAGAGCCTTGAGGTGCAGTCTCAGGTTCACCTGGACAAGCACATGCTCTCAATATCAGGTGAGAACAGTTGGCATAGCTGTGGATGGTGGGGTGTGGGGAGGAAGAAGAGAAATATCCCCTTCCTTAATCACTAGAAATCTGAAGGAGAGCTTGAACTCTCCTGTCATGCTACATAGATTTGGTGAGGGGAGTGGAGGGAAAGAGATAGAGAGAGAGAGAGTCATTTAAAGTCTCCTAAAATCTACTTAAAGTCTACTCTCTCTTCACTGTGTCAGCTAGGTGCCCCAAGAGAGCAAGAAGTTAAACCTATTCCTCTCCCTGACCCTATATATAAGGAGTGTGGGAAAATAGTCAGATGTGGAGAGAGTACCACGAGACACATTGTTCTCAGGAGAAAGCTAGATGTAAGACTTACATTCTAAGGGACAAGGACCTCATTCCACTATGGACTTCCAGCTCTGGGTTCAGGAAAGCTAAATTCATGTCCTGGGGGAGACTGACCACTAAAAAGAAGAAATAATGCTTTTCTTGAAGTCTCTGGCTCATTATGTCACCACCTGTATAGAACTTGGTGGCAGAAGGAGGGGGCAGAGAATCCCTAAAATAAAGCCTAAATTTGGCTCAGTTCTAGGATGTCCTCAAAGAAATTAACAGAGTTCCCTAAAGAGAGGTCTTCTATATGCAAAGTGAATCAGGTAGAAGACAGTTATTTATTTTCTCTACCAGAAAAGAAACACTTAAAATAAAAATACGATTCCTATGCAGACATTAACAAATATTTAAAACAGGAAACAATAATCCACAACTGCTATTTCCCAGAAATCTGGTTCTTAAAACATCAAGACAAAAAATGCTTTGCAGGACTAGTCAAGAGCCATTTCACTTTCATCTCAGATATATTCATTCTAAAACCATCTTCTTGCAAACCAAGAAATGGCCTGGGCTTTCTAAGACTTTCTTCAAGGTGGTGGCAATCTTGGCATCTCTGAGGGTTTCTAAAGATCACCTCTTTCTGGGCAACAGCATCTAGATCCACGAGCTCCTGAATTCATGAGGTTGCCATCAAGGCTAGAAACACACATTTTAGACTTTCCTTTCAGCCACCTAGAACCTTAAAGTCTATTCTCAGATTCACCTAGACAAGTGCATGCTTGGATAATATGTAAGAGCAGTTGCCAAGGCTGGGCAAGAGCAGAGGGAGTGCAGAAGGAAGGTCATGAGGAAACAGGAAAGATATCCTTCCACTGGAAATCTGAGAGACAATTTTTTGTATTTTAATAATTATTTTATTTGTTTTCAGTGTTCTACAATCACTTCCATCTATCTTAGATTTTTTCCCTTCCCTTCCCCTTTTTCCTCCCTTGCTCCTCCCTCCCTCCCCAAGACAGCATGCAATCTTATATAGGTTTTCCACATACATTCCTATTAAATACAATTTCACCTTAGTCATGTTGAATAGAAGAATTAAAATGAATGGGAGAAACCATAAAACAAAACAAAACATAACTCAAAAGAAAATAGTCTGCTTCATTCTGCAATCCAATTCTATAGTTATTTCTCTGGATGTGGAAGGCATTTTACCTGAAAAGTTCATTGGGAATTTTTTAGGTCTGAAGGACAATTCTTGACATGCTTGACTGATGGGAGTAGGAGAGAGAGATAGAGACAGAGAAAAACAGAGAGACAGAAAGACAGAAAGAAAAACAGACAGAAAGACAGAAAGAAAAACAGACAGACAAAGAGATAGAAGGAGGCAGGGTAGGTCACTACTTTTAAAGTCTACTGAGTGGATGACTCCCCCGAACTCTTAGTCACAGCCTAGGGCATATAACTTTCTAGAAGTGACCCAAGGCATAGGCCCATTCCTACATTCCACGGAGATCTGCCTGAAAGTCCCATTCCCAGATAAACTCCATGTGAAGTCCTCTAGTCAAAGTACACATGACCAGAAGTAGCCACAATGGATGCTCAGCTCCATGGGAAGTACCCTAGTCAAGCAGATCAGGGGAGGTCCAAATACCCAGCACACTGGATTTGGTATCAGAGGAAGAAAGCAATAAGAAAAGTAAAAATCTAGGATAATGGAATCATAGAGTTCTGAAAGAGATCTCGTAAATTCGCCAACTGAACCCCAACATTTTGCTGAAGAGATAACCAAGACCTCAAAAGATAAAATGATTTGCTAATATTTACACAGATAAAAATAGCCAATTTGGGATTTGCACTCAGTTCTTGTTCATTCTAAATTCAGTTATCTTTCCACTGCACTGCAAGAGGAAAGTTCTTAGAAGACTCAGTGGAAAGACAGGGCAGAGGAGGATTGTGACCAGGGAAGACCAAAGGGGCTGAATTTACTAAGGGGCTGGGTGTGGCCACAGCAATTTCACTGGCTTTGCATCCAATCCCACACTGATCACAGAGGTGCATGTGCTAAACCAGGGGCAGAGCTCAGTCCACTCCACCCTGGGAGGAAAGCACAAGTTTCATGCCAGAGCACCTGATGAGGACTGACAGCTTTGGTATGGCAAGTTAATGAGCTGGAGGTGGTGAAAGCATGCCCCTCCCCCAGGAAGATCTTCTGATGAGGATGTCTGGGACTGCCTATACTAACCTGTGGGAGTACTAGCTCCAGTTGACAAGGATGAAAAGGAGTAATCCTGTTACTTAATTCTCACCTAAATATGGCACTTGCCAAAAGGGCTTATCTAAACCACAAGAGCTTCCTCTGGTTTTCACAAAGCCCACCTACCTACCTTAAAATCCACCAGCAGGCAGAGCTTCCCAGAACTCCAAGAGGGTAGCTTGAGAGAAGACACCATAAATAAGTAAGCAGGGGCCGTGTATTATTTCTTTTGTGTAGCTTGAGTGTCCAAAAGCCACATTGTTGTTTTATTCATGCCAATATCTTATTTCCTTCCTAGGTTTCAAAGATGATGAAATCAAAAAGAAAAAAAAAGTTAGCAACATCAGTTAATAGACCCCAAAACCATCAACATTTCCAATTTAAAAAAATGTTACTTGGTTTAAAAAAATCAAGGCAAGCTGCTATTTCCATTGTCTCTTATTGGAATAGACACTGAGTCTTATACTTTCTTTTTTTCCCCTCATTTCTACATGGTCATTTAATAAGTCACTTGAATATACAGGTGTACATAGGCTACAATATATTGGCTTTATCACTTTATTTAACAGACACAGAAATGGTTGTCATTCTCTGGGACCATTCCTATACATCAGAGGAGTTTTTGGAATGAGTTTTGAGGGGCTCAAGCTTCCAATAAGGAGAAGAATATTAATTGAAGACGCTAGGTTCAGATTTTTAGTGTAACATTCTTAAGTCCAGTTCACTCTGGAGCTCATAGATTGAACAGGTCCCTGCCCTCTTAGCACAGAGTGAATGTAAATGCTAAATAAAACTGTTTCTCTTTTATCCAGGAACCCTGAGGGTCTTCCCCTCCTAGTTTGATTTTTTTTAATTAAAGGGGCCATCCCTTGAATCATCCTCTTGGGGAAGAGACTTGGGTTCTACTCCTAACTCTCTCACTAATTCGTGAACATGGACAAGTCTCTTCTCCATTATATGAATCTCAGTCTCCTTATCTGACTATATGATCTCTTGAGTCCTCTCCCAACTCCAAACGCTCACAATTCAATTTGTTGCCCTAATCTCACACTAATGATCTGAACTGAGTGTCCTGTTCAATTAATATTCTTTCTTATCAAAAGTTTGAGCCCCTCAAAACTCATTCCAACAGTACTCTGACCCATAGGAATGGTGCCAGCACATGATCACTAAATTCTAGAATCTTCAGGGGCATAGAGGCCTTGATAACTTAAGAACACAGGATTTTAGAATTGGAAGGAATCTGGTCCTAGCCTCTCATCTTATAGATGGTATTATCTAACTAGTTCCTGACCTGAAACTCTTTCTTTAACACCCTTTACATATGGGCATCCTGCCTCTGTTTAAATACTTCTAATGATAGGGAACATGCTATCTCCTAAGACCCTCCATTCCATTTCTAATTGATAGGAAGTTGTTGTTTTTCAGTCATTTCTGACTCTTTGAAGCCCCATTTGGGATTTTCTTGGCAAAGATACCAGAGTGGTTCACCACTTCCTTCTCCAGCTTATTTTACAGATAAGGAAACTGAGGCAAACAGGGCTAAGTGACTTGCCCAGGATCACACAGCTTATTGCTGTTACTTTGCACCTAAACCTTTCACCTGGCAGCTTTCATTCATAATTCCTGCTCTCTGGGGTTAAACAGAGCAAAACCAGTCTTCTTTCCATATCACAGTCCTTCAGTGATTATGGCAAGCTATTTAAGTTCTCACAAAGGGTACATCATTTTCTACCTCCATACCTTTCCACTAGGCTCCATGTATAGGGTACACACTCTCTTCACCTCTATCTCATAGAATTTCTCACTTTCTTTAAGAACAAACTCAAGTGTCTACTTCTACAAAACTGCCTTTCTACTTGTTTAGGTCATTCTCTAAGAGTTTCAGAGAAGGTGTTGGTTAGGGGGAATTTCTTCACTGAGGATTTTCATATATCAAAGAATTTGCAGGTCCAGGTCTTTGCCCCAGCCCATAGTAGCTTCAAGGTCTAGCCTATAGTAAGCACATAAA
Source organism: Notamacropus eugenii (assembly GCF_028372415.1). Taxonomy (NCBI): domain Eukaryota; kingdom Metazoa; phylum Chordata; class Mammalia; order Diprotodontia; family Macropodidae; genus Notamacropus; species Notamacropus eugenii. The sequence goes on from NC_092875.1 coordinate 189,880,805, forward strand.
AGGTCCTTCTTGATTATTCTATGTGACCTTGGGCAATTCTTTTCACTCCTCTCAGTCTCAGTTTCCTCAATTGTAAAATGTAGGATTGGACTAAATAATATCTCAGGCTCCTCAAGGTTCTGCATCCTAATGATCTTACTTGAAGAAATTTTCATCATAAGTCTTTTCTTCTCCAGGGAAAATATCCTTTGTTCCTTCAACCAATCTACTCATGAAACGTTTTAAAAGTCATTCAAGCTTCTGCAGTCTTTTTCCTTCTCCTAGGAAAGGGATTGGACTCTCTTTGGAGATTGGGTCATTTCCATCTCTGTTTCTTCCTGGGTTTCAAGAATCTTTTCACAGCAGTATGAGTGTGTGCTGACTTTACAAATAACTTGCCTTTTATCTTTTAATTCTATTTTAGATTTTTTTACCACAGTTTCGCACCCTAGCACCTCAAAGACCTTAACACCATACCATATTTCATCTCATGCTTTATTCCCTCTCACCTTCCATATTTTGAGAAGGGTATTTATGATTTGTTTTATTTCCAAATAATTTGCCTCTTGTCCTAAAGTTATTCAGAACAAAAGAATAGATTTTTAGAGTCAAAAATATATTTAGATCTCATCTAGTTCAACCCCTCATTTTACAGATGAAGAAACAGGCCTAGAAAAGTAAAACTTTTCCCAAGGAAAGAAATAAGCCTTTCCTAGGTGCCTAATACATGCCAGAAACTGTCCAAGTACTTCACAAATATTCTCTCATTTTATCCCCACAACAATCCTTGGGACATAGGTGCTATTATAATTTAAGAACCTAATTTGATTTTTTTATAATTTAAGAACCTGAAGCAGATAGTGGTTAAGTGACATGTCTCAGGTTACATAGCTAGTAAGAATCTGAAGCCAGATTGGAACTCAGGTCCTCTCAACTCCAGGCCCTGTATTCTATCCACTGAGTGACGTAGCTGCCTCTACACAGTGTCAGAGCTGGGCTTAGGTCCGAGGCGTCCTGGCTCCCAGCTGCCCTTAAGGTTTAGGTACACTCTTGACTAATATGGCCCACCTGCCTGTGATTTTTGTGAAATTAGTGGCTGGTTTATTTTAGTCACAGTCATTTTTTAAACCAGTTTTGTACCTTGATTTCTACTGATGACTGGGTCATTTTCACCAGTTAGCTAAAAGTTTTCTACCTTTTTCTATACGTCAATTTTCTGCTTTCTCAGCCCTTTTCTCCACTTATGTCACTTTTTGTCAATCTCAATCGCCAACACATGGCACAACCTGTCTTCAGTGTGATCCCAAGTCCAACGCTTTCTATTCTCGCTAAGAGCAATAGCACATTCCAGGGGTTAAGTATCACTTTATTTCTGTTGCTTCTGTCAATGTGGTGTGAGTGGTGCCTATTTATATTACATGTGAGCCCAATGTAGAGGAACTAAGCTGGGTATCACATTTTAGGACAGACATTGATAAGACTTAGTGTAGTCAGAGGAGAGTGACCAGGATAGTAAAAGACCTTGAGACCTTATCATATGAGTATCAGAGGGAGAAACTGAGCTGGAGAAAAGATGCCTCAACATGATAGCTCTGTCTTCAATATGGGAATAGCTACCATATTACATGGCCTCAGAAGACAAAATAAAGACCAAGTGGTGGGAGCTATAGGAAAGGAGAATCACTGACTTTCAGAGTTGAAAGAGTTTAGCTAAAAAGAGTCCAGAAGTCATCTGGTCCAACCTATACACCAAAATAATTCCCATGCAATATTTGTGGCAAGCAGCCTTTGTCTGAAGACTTCCAACTGAAAGACAACCTACCATAAGTTCATTCCACTCTGAATGTGGAATTTCCTGTTAGGAAATTTTCCCTTATATTGCTTAAAGCAATTTCTTTCTAACTTCTACCCATTGCTCTGCACGCATTCTGCCCACTCTGCCACTAGACAGCTAGGAGGTGCGTTGAATAGAGTGCTGGTTTTGACATCAAGGAGACATGAGTTCAAATCTGACCGTACACACTCATGCTAGCTTTGGGACCCTGAGCAAGTCATTTAAACACTGTTTGCCTCAATTACATCAATGATAAAATAGGGATAATCATAGAACTTACATCCCAGAGTTTGTTATATAATATTTGTAAAACACTTAGCATGGTACCTGGTACATAGTAGGTCTTCATAAATGCTTGTTCCATTTTCTTCCTTCTGCTTTATGAAATCAGGCATAACAAATCAAGTCCCTCTTGCACGTCATTGTAGCTCAGGAGTTTCAAGTGTGTCTAACCCTCTGTGACCCCATTTGAAGGTTTCTTGCCAAAGATGCTGGAGTGGTTTGCCATTTCCTTCTCCAATTCATTTTACAAATGAGGAACTGAGACAAACAGGTTTTGCCCAGGACTTGCTCAGGGTCACCAACTAGTGGGTGTCTGGGGCTAGACTTGAATTCAGGAAGCTGAGTCCTCCTGACTCTAGGTCCAACACTCTCTCCACTGTACCACGTAACTGGCCTCTTGCACATGACAGCTTTTCAAGTGCTTAAAAAATCAATATCATGTCTTCCCCACCCCCTGCCCCTTAGTCTTCTCAGATTTTAGCTCAAAATAAGAAACTTCCCAACCATTGAAAGTTATTAAAGAAAATTAAATATAAGGACTTCTGGGAACCCCCAGTGGGCAGGTGTCCTCCAGCAGCCAGACCTTCCCATGCTCCGGAGTAGTCCAGGGTAAATAGGCATCCTCCAGAGGCCAGACCTCCATGTGCTTCAGTGTATCCCTGGGGAAATTAAAAAAAAAAAAAAACCCACCTGGCCTCAGCATGTGCCAGACACCACCTCAAGGACCCCAGTTTAACACCAGGTAAGCTACCAGACCCCCACAGCATCCAGCAATGCCAGCTGCCCTGCCACTCCACCCCTTGGTTGCCTATGGGCCTCAGGGCAGCATCAGTGCAGCACCCAGTAAATAGTCAGGGCCTGCAGTCACTGTCACAAGAATCCCAAGACAGTGCCCCTTCCTAGGCAGTTCCCACCCTGGGAGCAGACCAAATTTAAAAGAAAGGAAAAAGGGAGAGAGAGAGAGAGAAGCAGCAAACAACAAAAAAGAATCTGACCATAGAAAGCTATACGGTAACAGGAAAGACTTGTCTTCATTTCACAAACTCAAAAGAGGACAGTGTCAAAACATCTATGGGCAAAACCCCAAAGAAAAGCAGAAAGTGGTTTCAAGTCCAGAAAGAATTCATGGAAGAGCTCAAAAAGAAGCTTAAAATTGTATGAGAGATGTAGAAGAAAAATTGGGGAAAGAATTGAGAGTGATGCAAGAGAATTATGGGAAAAGAGTTAACAGTTTGGAATTGGCCAAATGGAAAAGGAAGTACAAAAGCTAATTGAGTAAAATAACACCTTAAAAGTGAGAATTGGGCAAATAAAGCTAATGACTCTGAGACATCATGCATCAATCAAACAAATCCAAAAGAATGAAATAATGGAAGAAAATGTAGAATACTTCATGAGAAAAACAACTGACCTGGAAAATACATCCATCAGTGATAATATCAGAATTATTTAACTACCTGAAAGTCACAATCAAAAGGAGAATGTGGACAGCATCTTGAAAGAAATTATCAAGGAAAACTGCCCTGGTGTCCTGGAACCAGAGGGCAAAATAGGTATTGAAAGAATCCACCAATCATTTCAGGAAAGAGATCCTCAAATAAAAACCTCAAGGAACATTATAGCCAAATTTCAGAACTATCAGATCAAGGGAAAAATGCTGCAAGTGGCCAGAAAGAAACAATTAAATATCAAGGACCCACAATCAGGATCACACAGGACTTGACAACTGCAACATTTAAGGATAAGAGGTGATGGAACATGGCATTCCTGAGGGCAAAGGAGCCAGGACTACAACCAAGAATCACTTACCTGGCAAAATTAAGCATAATACATCAAGGAGAAAAAAATGATCATTCAAGGAAACAGAAGAATTTCAAGCCTTCATAAAGAGAAGACCGGAACTAAACTGAAAATCTGACTTCCAATATCAAGACCCAAGAAAAGCATAAACACCTGAGAAGGGAAAAGGAAACATAAGGGATTCAATAGAGCTAAACTATTCACATCTCTACACAGGAAGTTGCTACTAGTAACTCTTAAAAATTGTATCATTAATAGTATAGATAGAAGGAATATACATTGATAGAGGGTACGGATATAAGGCGAGTTTGAGGAAATGACATAAAAAAATTAAGGGATGAGAAAGAGGAGTACAATGGGTGCAGAATGAAGGAAGAGGTAGAATGGGGTAAATGATCTCACATAAAGAGGCAAGAAAGATCTATTACAGTGGAGGAGAAGATGAGAAGGGAGGCAATGGGAATTGTTTGAACCTTACTCTCTTCAGTATTGACTCAAAGAGGGAATAATATACACAATCAGTTGAATATAGAAATCTATCTTACTCAACAGGGAAGTAGGAGAGGAGGAGATTAAATAAGGTGGGGGGAGAGTGGAGACTGACAGAAGGGAGGGCAAATTAAGGGAAATGATAGAAGCAAAACACTGGTCAGATGGGAAATCAGATGGGAAAGGATGAAAGGAGAGAGAAGACAAAAAGGGGGAAGAATAGGATGGAGGGAAATACACAGGTAGCAATTATAACTGTGAATGGGAATGGGATGAACTCTCCCATAAAACAGAAGTGGATAGCAGAATGGATCAAAAACCAGAATGCTACAATAAATTGCTTACAAGAAACACACTTGAAGCAGAGAGACACACATGGGGTAAGGGTAAGGGGCTAGAGCAGAATCTATTATGCTTTAACTGAAGTAAAAAAAAAAAAAAGCAGGGGTACCAATCCTGAACTTAGACAAAGTAAAAGCAAAAAGATAAGGAAGGAAACTCCATCTTCCTAAAAGGTACCACAGACAGCAATCAAATTAGAAGAGGAAGGAATAGTTTACCTGTCATATCTATGGGGAGGGGAAGAATTCATGACCAAACAAGAGATAGAGGGCATTATGAAATGTATGAAATGTACATAATTTTGATCATATTAAATTGAAAAGTTTTTTTTACAAACAATGCAACCAAGATTAGAAGGAAAGCAGAAAGCTGGGAAACAATCTTTATAGCAAGTGTCTCAGATAAAGATCACATTTCTCAAATATATAGAAAACAGTCAAATTTATGAGAACAGAAGTCATCCCCCAACTGATAAAGCATCAAAGAATAAGCAGACCATTTTCAAATGAAAAATCAGATATCTATAGGTGTATGAAGAAATACTCACTTTTGCTTAGAGAAATGCACATTAAAACAACTCCAAAATACCACCTCACACCAATCAAATTGGTTAATGTGACCGAAAAAAAGGAAAATGATCAATATTGGAGAGGATGTGGGGAAATTGGGACAATAATGCACTGTTGGTGAAATTGAGAACTGATCTGTCCCTTCTGGAGAGCAATTTGGAACTATACCCAAAGGACAACCAAACTGTGCATACCCTTTGATCCAACAATACCACTACTAGATCTGTATCCCAAAAAGATTGTTTAAAAAATGAAAAAGGACCTACATGTGCAAAAATATTTTTAGCAGCACTATTCATGGTAGCAAAATATGGGAAACTGAGGGGAGGCTTATCAATTGGGGAATGGCTGAATAAGCCGTTGTATGAATATAATGTATACTAATGTAATGGAATACTATTGTTCAATAAGAAACGGTGAATGGGCATATTTCAGAAAAACCTGGCAACACTTGTACAAATTGATGCAAAGTGAAATAAGCAGAACCAGAGAAACAATGTGCAACATCGTGTATCAACAACATTGTGTGATGAATGATGAATGATTCAGCTTTTCTCAGTAACACAATGATCCAAGACAAATAGAAAGGACCCATGAAGGAGCATGTTCTCCATATCCAGATAAAGAACTGATGGACTCTGAATACAGATGGAAGATTTTTTTTCATTTACTTTATTCTTCCTCATGGTTTTTTTTCCTTTTGATCTGTTTCTTCTTTCACAACTGTGACAAATATGGAAATATGTTTTACATGGTAGCATATGTATAAACTATATCAAACTGCTTACCATTTTCAGAAGAGGGGAAGGGAGGAAGAAAGAGAAAAATTTGGAACAAAATCTTGTAAAAATGAACACTAAAATTTTTCTTGATATGTAATTGGGGGAAAAAATAAAATACTATTTAAAGTTTTTTAAAAAGCTATTCAAAATTGGCATTGATTCTTCAGGAGTCAGGTGCTTCCTCCCAATCCCTGAAGATTTTCAAGTAGAGACTGAATGACAGCTCATTGAGGATGCTATAAAGGAGATTCCTACTCAGGTCCAGGTTGGAATAGATGAACCCTGGAGTCCCTTCCAGCTCTGTGCTCTTTTAATTCTACAAGTCTGTGATGAAAGTGTTTCAAGAAGATTATCAGAGAGCTGCTTATAAGACATATCAAGGGGTGAGATGGTGAGATTGAAGTCAGGCAAGCAAGTTGAATGGCTGTTGCAGGTAACAAACTCGCCCAATTTTCCTTCTTGATAGCATTACTAGACTGACAGCTCAAGTCAATGTCATCAACATGATGTGACTTAATTTAATAAGGTCCCTACATTTTTTCTTCATTTCATTTCTCTGCAGCAATCTGACAACCTCTTTTTACATCCTTGTGATCGAGAGAGAAATGTGTTCTACATACCAGCAGAAGTAACATAGAAGAAGGAGTGTTGAACTAAGAATCATTGGCAATCTAGAGGGATAGGTAACTCAAGGGCCTTGCTAAGGGCTTTCTCTCAAACACTATCATGTTCAACATTTTATGAATTTGTAGGAAGAAAAAGAATCAATGTACTGGGTACTCTGCTAGGTGTTGATAATACAAATATAAAAGTGAGTCCGTCTCTTCCTTTAAGGAGCCTATAGTTATTCTATTTAAGGGATACAATGTGCTTACATTTAAGTAAATCTACAAACAATTCCCAAATGATTCAGGGTATGAAGAAGTAGCATTTGACCGAAACCTTGAAGGGAATCAGGGTTTCCAGGAGACAGAGGTGAAGAAAGGAAGTACTCTAACCCTGCAAGTAAGAGATGGAATATACAGGGAAGAGAAAGCAGGCAAGACTGGAGAATGAATGCAGGAAAGTAATGTGCAATCCTCTTTTAAGAATAAGAGCTTTTATAGTGTGATTTCTTTGCTGTTGTGGTGTTTCTGTGTATACTTTATGATGATGTTTTCATTGTGAATGATCTTCCTGTGTGTGTTCATCCTTCATTGCAGACGAAGACCGTGCCATCAGAAAAATGATGACATGACCTGCACTTGACTTTGTTTTGAGTGAGGGAGGGCTGTGCAGGTCACCAGCCTCACTTCTCCTTCAGAGCCATCTGAATCCAGGGACCAGATATTCATCAGGATGACTAGAGATGACTCAGGATAAGGCAGTTGGGGTTAAGTGACTTGCACAAGGTCACACAGCTAGTGAGTGTCAAATGTCTGAGGTGAGATTTGAACTCAGGTCCTCCTGACTCCTGCACTGGTGCTCTAAGTGGTGTAGAGGATCTTCTTGTATAAATCTAGGGAATATAATTAGGAGTGGGTCTCTGATATATATATAGTAACAAACTATAAACTAATTAGACAGGAACTTTGTCTTTATTTAGATGTCTGCTATACTGTGGATGGGTAGTTAGGTGGTAGAGTGAATAGACTTCTGGGCCTGGAATCAGGAAGATGAGTCTTCCCAAGTTCAAATATGGTGTGAACCTGGGCACCTTAGCCCTGTTCACTTTGATGAGTTGGAGAAGAGAATGGTAAATCATTCCATTGTCTTCGTCAAGAAAACCCCAAATGTTGTCATGAAGAGTTGGACATGACTGAAATGACTGGACAACAACTACAAATACTGTGATACTGTGAATAAATATGGTGAATGAGATTTTATCAATTCATAAGCAATCCAATAAACATTTATTAACCACCAACCATGCGTTAGACACAGAACTAAGTTCTAAGCATACAATTAATAAAAAGAAAGATTCCCTAACGGGAAGAGACAATATGCAAAAGGAGACAGGAAAGGAACCAAGCAGAACAACAGATGCAGGATGGAGTGAGCAAAAGTCCAGTTTCTGCCTTCTATAAAGAAAAGCATTGGGAGGAGTTTAGTACACCATCTCCTAGTCCTCCAATCAGAGAGAAGAGAAGACTGAGGGAGATGGTATCAATCAACGCTTGAATTAACATCATGGTGTTGAGATATTCCACTAATCTGAAATTCATTTGTTTAGGTAACCTGGAACAAGGTTTATAATTAAGAACAAAAAGGTTTGCCAAACAACCCTCACACTTTACAGAGACGCTGAAAAGAGTACTGGTTTGGGAGTCAGAGGAGCTGAATTGAAATTCTACTTCTGATACTACCTGTGTGACCTTGGGCAAGTCATTGAATCTACCTAGACTTTTGTTTCTTCAACTATAAAATGAAGAGACTGGACTAGATGATCCCTAAAGTCCCTTCTACATCTCTGATCCTACAAGATCCTATCAGATCACATTCAGCTTATAGTTTGAAACCAGTGCTTTCTACCTGACCAAAAGCTTTCAGCAGCCTTTCTTCATGCTCTTCCAATATCTTTCCAAATTCAATGAAATCACCTACATATCGCCAAGTAGTTCAGGCAACTAACTACCTTCTTAATGAGCCATTAAAAAGTGTCAAAGCCTTCCCAAATTCCTCAGTGGCATGAGCTCAGAATGGTACTGAGCAGCTGAAAACCATTCTTCTCCTTCTTCTTCTTTGCCATGGACCTCTGATAATTCCTACTGAGTGAGTTCAAAAACCAGAAAGCACTGCACTGGCTGCCTAACAGAAAGTCAAGGATGTCTTGTACCCATGGCTTGGTAACTGGTCCAGGTTTTTGGTTTGGTATTAAGTCTAATACTCTACCTGGATTCAGCTCTAACTAGTCTTTTTCCATACTATTTTCTCATATTTATGTTATTTTTTTTAAAGTAACTGGAATGTGAGAATAAAGAGTACCTAAGGGACTAAATCTAAGGGGACCTTGAAGAATCAGGAGAACAGAAGGAAGAGGCATTGAATTAATATCCCATGGATTCCCTCTAATTGAATTATTACTTTTGTTAACGGGATAGCATAACAAGAAGTTATTTGAGTGAGTTTAGGAGAACTAAGAAACAGAATGGAGATAGAAAGGAACCACATTTAGAGCAGAAATGAGCAGAGAAGTGATAGTCATTTCCTTAGTCTTTCAACAAGAAAAGGGGTGCTGTAGGAGAGCAGGATAAAAGTAATGGAGGAGAGGGACTGGGTTTGGAGGAGATTAGAAAATGAATTCACACCCAGAAAGGGGAAATGAAAGGATGCTATTTAAGAATGTTCCTAATTTCTCTGGTCAAGGATTGTTTGTACCTTCTAGGACTGCATCCCAATCCAGAAGAGGAATTATATGAATCCTGGCCTTAAAGGGGTTAGTGATTATGATAAGAGATGGGAATTAGATTAGTCCTCATGGCTGAGGAAGAAAAGTGGCTGGCTCTTATCACATGACATGGCTTTCATTAAATACTATTTCACTCATGAATGGATAAATCTAAGTATAAGGTTCAGCAGGAAAAGATCATAACCAGAAGCAAACAAGCATAACAAAAAGGAAGATAGGTGAGTTCTACAAATGCAGTGATATCAAGGAGCTCAAATTTGTTAATCCAGAAGCTTTACATTAATTAAGAAAAGATATAGAATAAAGAAATAACAAGTACGTGTGGCCAGTGAATATAATGCAGAAAAAACTAATATGGGAGAATCACCCAGAAATTTACTGAGCCACCCAGAAATACTTATCTATTATAAATTTCCTACATAACAAGTAAGCTGGAGAGTCAAGGACATCTCTGGTATTTTGGAAATTTGAGAAAGAAAGGGTAGTTTGGGACACTTTGATGAAAGTCAGAAGGAGCTCAAAAATTATGGTAGATGAAAAGCAGTCAGATGAGAAGAAGACAGTAAGGGGATAAAAATAAGGAGCAGGGCAAACTAAATGAAGGCTTCATGGAAAGAGATGAATCAAAATAATATTACTTATGTTAGATGCTGAGTGACAAAAAGCACTGCAGCTTTCATCCAGACAATCAGCTCTTAGCAAAGTGACATCTCTTTTGCAGTCAACACAGCTCCCAGCAAACATGAAAAGTTTGTTTGTTTTTAGTCAATTGTCAGCTCAAAGCAGCTGCTGTTTTAACCTTCTGTGACCTATTTTGTTGTTTCTGATGTCTTGGCTTCTGCAAGCAGTTGTTCTTGTCACCTTCTATCTCCTCTGTCCCTTGCTTCTTCTTACCTCTCCTGTGCTTAACTTCTTTAATCAATGGCTCAAATCAGGGTCTCCTCATATAAAAGTAGCCTCATGCTGAATGACTCAACTCTTCAGTTCTATCAGTTATCATACAAAAAAGACAATATAATTTTCCTAATGTACAAAAATGGTTCTTTGATTTATGGTCTCTCAGCCATATCCTTCAATATTCTGAAAATAATCATATGCAAATGAGTTAATGAGTCATAATTCCCTGCATTTATTGGTAGCTTGTGTTACTCTAAGGAATATCATTAGGCACATCTCTCTCATTTATAAGTCTAAATAAGATTCTTGTCCACATCTATGCTATACCTTAGCCTTTATTGAGTGAAGTATAAAGACTTCCCTCTAAGATTGCCTTCTGTCTCCTATATCTGTCTTGTATCTACATAACTGCTTGCAAGTTATCTCCCCTATTAGTCTGTGGGCTCCTTGAGGACAGAAACTTTGTGTCCACAGGGCTTAGTACAGAATCTGGCACTTACTAAGTATTTAATAAATGCTTGCTCACTGTCAGATACAAATCTAATCCACAAAATAATCAGCATTTCTGTGTAGTCCTATATGGTCATACAAATATGTAGTCAAAACAAAAATGAAAAAATAATAGAAATAGAAAACCCACTTTAAAACCCTAAATATCAATAAAATAATTAGAGAGCAGTCAGAGAGCTAGAAGAGAAAGATATCTTAGAGCCCATCTAGTCCAGCTCCTCATAGGTGTGGAAACTGAAACCCAGGAAAATTAAATGACTTGCCCAACGTCACAATGGTCCTATGTATCTGAGGAAGGATTTGAATCTAGGTTCTCCGATGCTAGAGCACTTGCTATTTCCAAAATACCATAGCAAGGTACATTCAAAATTTAAGTAAATACAATCACAAAATGCTTTATACAGAAATAAAGGAAGACATACAATTGGGTAGGTAGTTATTTCTCAGAGTTAGGTTGTGCCAATATAATAAAAATAATGATACTACATAATTTAATTTCTAGATTTACTGGTTATATGTAATAATTTTATTGAACTACACAAAAATTTTTTTAAAAATCATTTTCAAGAACAAAATGTATAGAACCTTGGGGGAAAAAACAAAAATGAAGTAATGAGAAGGGAAGTAGGAGAGAAGTAGGATATGTAGGAAGTAAGACCTCATGGTATATTATAAAGCATTAAAATTACCTAATATCAGTTTTTTAAAAAGTAAATCAATAAAATAGAATGCAGAAAGAATTGAACTAAATAACTAAATGTTCAATAACATGAACAACAAATAACTCTCTATTTGACAACAAATTGCTGGGAAATCTGGAAAGTAGTCAGACAAAAAAATAGATTAAGACCAGCTCCTTATACAATATATCATAATAGGTTTCTGTGATAGGACCTCAACTCTGCCACAACTTCTTCCTTCCCACCAGAACATAGAAAGGCTTTATCAAAAACAAAATTCTACCCCCAGGAATTGATTGACTTCAAATTCCCTAACACAGCTTCTCATCTCCCAATTCTCACCCGACCTTACACAGTTAGTGTGGAGTAGACTCAGGACATGGTCCCTAAAACCATGTTTGCCCTACTTCCCAAATATAAGAATAGTTGGACTACTTAAAAGTTATGATGAAAAAATAATCTGGATACAATATTACAAGAAATTATTAAGAAAATAGCCCTGAAGTTCTAGAACATGAAGGTAAAGTAGAAATAGAAAAAAAAAATCTACCATTCACCCCCTCAAAAAGATCCCAGGATGAAAACTTAAAGGAATATCATAGCCAAGTTTCAAAATTCCTAGGTTAAAGAAAATATTGCAAGCAACAAGAAAAAAACAATTTAAATACTGTGGAAACACAGTTAGGATTTCACAAGACCTAGCAGTTTCTGTTCTAAAAGACCATAGTTTTTGGAACATTATTTTTCAAAGAACAAAAGAGGTGGTGTTGCATCCAAGAAGGACTTGCTCAGCAAAGATGAGTATAATCCTGAATGAAATAAAATGGACATTTAATGAACTGAAAGACTTTCAGATATTTGTAACTAAAGGACCAGAACTCAATTGAAAATTTGATTTAAAAGATCCAGAAAAAGTATAAGGAACATTAAAGACTAATTATAGGGCACTCATTAGGGTCAAACTATTTATTATATAGTTTGAAAAGCTGGGACTGAGTTGCGTATGATGGGGTGATTCTAAAAATACAAAACTGGGCAGGAAAAGGTAAAAGGGAGCAATTATAAAAATGGGGTATGAAAGGAAGAACTAATACAAAGGAAGTAGGTGAGGATGTGTAAGTGTAAGCAAAGTGGATTTTTGTGGGTTTTTTCCCCCTGGAGTTCAGTTTCCTAGGCTCAGGCTAAGTTGCAGACATCTGAAGGATTAATCTCCTTTGAACCCTGATAATTCACAGCTGTGCTGAATAGTGCAGGTTTCATGCCTTCTGGCTCTGAGCCAATCAGGGGCCAGATCTTTGTTATATGTACTGGGAGGTTGGCATTTTACTTTGGGGGCTCACTCATGAGAAGGACCTTTCGATCCCCTTGACCAGACTCTGGGTAGCCATTTGTTAAAAGCCCCCTGACTACTCAGATGTTGGTGCTCTTCCATTCTAGTGGTGTATATAAGTGGTTGTATTACTTTGCCCAGACAATTGAAGCCTGTCTGCTGAATCTCTGTGCTAGTTTTTCTGCTTGTATTTTCTATACATACTTCTTTCTATTTATCTGTAATTAAAGTAAGATTGTTGACCCCTTTAAAGTTGTCTTTCCTTTAGAAAAGCAGATCAAAGAAACTGTGATAGCAGCCCATCCTGTGTGCTAGTTTGGCTGCTAATACAGGGTGGAGGGCTGGTAATGTTGAAACCTTACTCTCATCTAGGTTGAAGAGGAAACATTATATACATCTGGAAGAGAGGAGGTCTTCTGAACGTGAAGAAATGAGAAAACTGGGGTAAATGGTAGAATAGAGAATTTTAGACTGGAGTATAGATTAGGATTTGGGAGACTAGGGGGTAGAATGGAGGAGGGACTTTTGGAGGGGTGTGTATATTGGGTTTGGAAAGATGGGGGAGAAAATGAGGAGACTCTCAAAGGGGTGGGCACTGGGCTTGGAGTCAGAAAGTCCTAAGTTCAAATCTAGCCTCAAAGGTTTACTAGCTGTGTGACCTTGGACAACTCATATAGCCTCTATTTGCCCCTGATTCTTCATCTGTGAAACAGGGATAGTAAGAGCATCTAACTACCAGAATCATTGTGAGGATAAAATTCAATATTTGTGAAATGCTTTGCAAACCTTAAAGCACTACATACATTCTAAATGTTAATATTATTATAGATAGATGAAGCATTTATTAAGCACTTTCTAGTGCTAGGAACTGTGTTAATTCCTGAGAATATAAAGATGAACAAAAATATAATCTCTTCTCTAAAGAAGCTTACAATTTAATGAGGGAAACAACATGGGCTTCTGGGAAATGTAATCAGTCTAACACTCTATAGCACTGTAACACCTAGACATCAAAAGTACCATCAGTAAAAACTAATCCTTACAAATGGGCTGCTTTTGTCCTTTTTCCTTCTACTCTCCTTATCATTCCAGAAGCAGAAGAAACCATTTTCTGTTTTTCTTTGTTTCATTTATTGCCATAACCAAAAACATAACTAGCTTCATCAATGAGCTTCATTATACTTGGGTAAGATGTTCTTCAGACAGTGGTCACAGTCTTTCACTGATACCTTCCTTGAAACCTGTCTGACATGATGAAAATATCCAGAGTTTGTACTCAGTGGACATGAACACCTAAGGTCAGCCACTGAGGCATCAAAATAAGACCTATCTAGTACATGAAGCACAGGAGTGTTACTTTAAAAGCAGCATCTAAATGACATTTTACAAACTTGATAAAAGATTGTCATATTGTACATGATTACTCTCTTGTTAACTACATTACTGCTAGAATTGAGAATTCCAATTCAAAGTCCTTCAACAGGCCCGAGCTTTATAAAAAGTTGTCCTTTTAGGATGCATGAAAGTTTTGCTATTCAACTCAGATTAAATTCAACAATAACTGTTTAGAGCACTGAACTCAGCACTGGAAGGAGATACAAAGCTTAGAGAAAACATAGTCCCTGCCCTTGTGGAAATAATAGTATAGTACAGACATAAAGTTCAAGCAGATAACCATAAAACACAAGAATACAGGTCAGTATTTTGGAGAGGTGAAAAAATAGGGTTCTATGAGGTACAAAGGGGATGGCCATTACTAGCAGGGGGTAATCTGAGAGGGTTTCCTAGAGGAGGAAGCATTTGAGACTGCACTTTAAAAAATGAGTAGGGCAAATAGAAGAAAAGTCAGGAGAGCACAGTGTCATGAAAACTTAGAGGACAGAATATCCAGGAGAAGAAGGTAGCAAGAGTTAAATGCCAGGCACTGTGCTAAGTGCTTTACAATTATCTCATTTGATCCTTGCAACAATCCTGGGAAGTAGGACTTGCTATTATCCCCCATTTTACAGATAGAAAACTGAGGCAAACAGAAGGTAAGTGATGTGTCCAGGGTTACACAGCTAAGGCTGAATTTGAACTTAGGTCTTCCTGATTCCAGGCTCAGTCCTCTGTCTGTTGCACCAATTAGCTGCCCTGCTAAGAAAGAAAAGAGGGTCATGGAAGCATCTTTTTTTTTTCAATGCAGAGAAGAGAAAAGAAGGAAAGCCAAAAATAAGCCACAAACAAGATAACTTTGAAAGCTATAGTTCCAATTTATCCTATACTTTACACGTACATGTACTTAAAGATCTGCAGTTTCATATACCATCTTCTTTTTCTGCTCTGCCATGTATATGAAAATACCTATTTGATTTGGTATTTGTTAGGTTTAAAACTTTTTTTAATGTGAGAACAAATCTACTTGGATGATGTGCTTCTGCCATCCACACACTTCAAGGCTGCCTGTAGCCAACATGGGTTCAAGAATTCAAAAGAATTCCAACGCTAGCACTTAAATCTTGGAAATAGTCATCAGGGAAGTAAATATGCTTACAATGAAAAACCCCAAAGAAAAAAATTGGTATTTTGAATTTTCTACTCTTTTAGATCATTTGCCCCACAATGCTCAGGGAGACCAGATAATCCAGAGAAGGCTGTGAATTTCAGTGTCCCTACCCAGGGTTAGGCTATCAAAGAAATGCTAATCAAGTTGGTTGCCCTGCTCTCAATGCCCCAGAGACCCCAGTTTTCAGGAGTAAAGCTCTAACAAGAATGAATGGAGCACAGAATAATGAGGGAGGACTTTGTAGTACACTCTAATGACATCCACTGATCTCTGACATGACAGGCATATGGTGTTTATCAATAAATAAAAAGGATATAATTACGTTGAGGCTGCAGGATTCAGGAGCTGGGAACATTTGGTAAGCTGGCAAGCTGTCTACCCGTCTCTTTATTCTGACAGGTGGAATAAAAAAAATGTCTCCATGAAATCCATTCATGATAAATGATAGTCTTTAGTTGTCTTTCAGTTAACAGGCCATGTTATTGGATTTCCCCAATGAAGCATTAGGTCATGTTCTAATTTGTGTCCATAGATGTATGTTTATAAATTATTTAAATTACTTTTGAGGTAATCTTCAATCAGTCCTTACCCTTTCAATGCACAGACCCTCAGAAACATCACCAACCTGATGACAGGGACTTGTCAGCATTGAATTAAAATCATGGCAAGACAGCTGATATAACTCTGATCATTATGACCTCCTAAGGGCTATTTAAAATTGCAACAACAAACTCAGCTCTGTCCTCAGCTCCTACTGGTTGGCAGAAGTTGACTGACCCAACACTGGGGAAACACCTCCTAAAAGGCCATGCATGCTGAGCACAAACACAAGCCCAGCCATAACCTTCTTCCCCTCCATCATCCACAATCCTGAGATTGTGTCTACATGTGATTAAACAGATGTTTTGACAGAATAAAATGGTAAGACTAAACCAGTAGAAATAACAGTCTTTAAATCTATTCCTATGGAGCCTATGGAAGTTATTGAAATGCATGAGAAGAATTTAAGAAGTGATTACTTATGATTGCAGTGTGTGGCAATTGTGAAGTCCTAATACTGGCTAATTTTTCAGCACCACCTCTACTTGTATAATTCTTTGATCTTTGATAAACCCTCCATGGACTCCTATTAAGAACCTCTGCCTAGATCTACTGATATCACATTAAACCAATGAAACAAATCCATGCCATCTCTCATCCCACATGACTAATCCAACTTTTCAATAACATACATGGTGTTAAATGGCCATAAGTCATGGAAATGTCTCTGCAAATTGCAAAAAAAATGGCAGTCATGGGAAGAATTTAGCACATTATTGGCAAGGAAGTAAACAAGAGAGACAATGTCAGGAATGTCATCAGAGAGAGATGTTGGATCTTGTCGCCTTTACCAAAAACAAAAAAAAAATGAAAAACAAAATCAAAGAGGAACGGAAAGGGAAGGGAAGGAAAGGGAAGAGAGGGGAAGGGAAGGGAAGGGGAGGGGAGGGGAGGGGAGGGAAGGAAAGGGAAGAAAAGAGAAAAGGAAGGGGAAGGGAAGGAGAGGGAAAAGAATATAGCTAACATTTATATAATGCTTAATATGTTCCAGACACTATGCTAAGTGCTTTACAATTACTATTTCATTTGATCATCACAACTCTGGGAGGAATAAATTGACTAACTAAATCTAGATCTAAAGTAGGCAATATCACATAAATAAGTGGAGACAATGAAATGATATTTTCAACTATAGCTAGGGGGAGGAATCAACCAATAAGCAACAGAGGTGATCACAAATAATAAAAGACTACTTCAGGCTTGTAACTTTTTAAAATATTGCATGAACAAAGTTAATGAAATTAAGATAAGAAAAAATATCAATTGGAAAAATATTACTGTATCAATTACTTCTACCAAAGTCTGACATTGAAGATATATATGGAATTATCACAACAACATGACTAAGAGTCATTCTCCAATAGAGATGTACTCAAAAGATATGAAAAATTTTCAAAAGAATAATTTATGACATATAGAAGATTGGTCTGAAAATAATAGAAATGACAATTTTTTAAATTATGAGATTTCATCTCATACTTATCAAACTGGCAAAAGACAGAAATTACCTACTTTTAAGATCTTCAGAAAAAACATATTCTGATAGCCAGCTAGTAGAGTGAATTGTCTGTAAATCCAACCATCATAGAAATCAATTTGGAATTATTTGAGGGAAGTGATAAAACTGTTCATTCCCTTTGGCTCAGAAATTCCATGCCTGGGGATATACTTCAAGAAGGTTATAGATCAGTGTATTCACAGCAGTACTTTTTGTGATCGCAAAGAAACAGAACTTAAATGAGTGTCCATCAACAGAGGAACAGCTGAGAAAATTATGGTACAAGAAATATTATTGTACCATAAGAAATAATGAATTCAGAAAAAAAGAATATTGTATAAACTAACACAGAATACTAATATAAAACTAATACAAACAAACAAAACTAATAATACAAAGCTAATACAGTATAAAGTAAGCAGAACTAGGAAAACAATATATGTGGCTGTAGTAATGAAAGGGAAAATAAAAATACAAAAAAGTAACAAATCATGCAATTATAATGACCATTCTTGGCTCTGGAAAAGAGATGCTCCATCCCTCTTCCAGTGGGGAAGTAGAGGCCTCCAGGTGTGTAACATGCATATACTGGTGGGCACTGTTGTTGGGTCATTTGACCTCATTTGGAGTTTTCTTGGCAAAGATACTTGAGTGGTTTGCCATTTCGTTCTCCAGCTCATTTTACAGATGAGGGACTGAGGCAAACAGGGTGACTTGCTCAGGGTCACACAACTAGTATGTGTCTGAGGCCAGATTTGAACTCATGAGCATGAGTCTTCTTGATTCTAAGTCCAGTACTCTATCCACTATGCCACCTAGCTGATATATGTGTGTGTGTATATGTGCTTGCATGTATGTGTGTGTGTGTCTGTGTGTGTACAGTCAGCTTAGTGGTATGGGAGATAGAGCACTGAGCCTGGAATCAGGAGGACCTGAGTTCAAATCTTGCCTCCAATACTTAGTAGCTGTGTGAACCTGAGCACGTCACTTAAATCTGTTTGCTTCAGTCCCTCATCTGCAAAATGAGCTGGAGAAGGAAGCAGCAGAGCACTTGAGTATCCTTGCCAAGAAAACCCCAAATGGAGGCATGAAGAGTTGGACTACAAAAACTGAATAACATGTATGCATATATTTGTACTCCCAGCACTTAGCAAAGTGCCTGGTACATAGAAGATACTTAATAAATATTTATTGACGATTTTTTGCTGTTCAGTCATGTCCAACTTTTTATGGCCCTGTAAGTCATACTGTCCATGGGGTTTTCTTGGCAAAGATCTGGAATGGTTTGCCATTTCCTTCTCCAGTAAATTAAAGCAAACAGAAGTTAAGTGAGCTGTCCAAGGTCATATAATAAGTATCAGGTCAGAGTTGAAATCAGGTCTTGCTGACTCCAGGTCCAGCGTTCTATCCACTAAGTCATCTAGCTATCTCATGGTCTACTAGAGTAACAATATATTACAGCCTTCCTAGGCATTCCTAATTATCCCATTGTAAGCAGCATTCAACAATATAAACTTTCAACATAATCTTAAATCGCATATTTGTACCTAGCTGAATCTTCTACCAAGAGTAATAGATCACAAATGGAGAATCTGATAACCCCTGTTATTAAACTGTATGTTTTAAATTATGCTGGCAACATCACAAGCAAACAATTCTCTAAGGAGGAATTCATCTTTCAGGTTTGACATGAGCGCAATGGATAATGTTGAGCACCTCACTGATTTCATTGTATTGTAGGCAGCAACTCTTTGTTTTTAGGATCTCTTCATAGCTGGTGAAAAGTTTATTTCTTGCACAGTCCTTAATCTAGTATCATTGTTTATTTTTAGCTACCCTGGTTATAACTATTAGGCAATTTTTGTTGGGCTAAAATAATTATAATAATTGCCCTCTCACATCATGTGACAAAGTAGACTAAGGAACTATTATAAAATTGACATCTTTTATAATCTCTTTTTGGTAAGGAATTTTTTCTTTGCCCTAAACTAGTACTTTAAAGTAGAGTGAGATGGTCCTAAGGGCTCTCTGTTTTAACTGTTACATTATCTATGAGTGGATATAGTTTTTGTTGTTGTTTGTTGTGTTCATCCTTCATTTTCAAAGAGGACCGTGACATCAGGGAAATGAAGACATGACTCACACTTGACTTTGTTTTGAGTGAGGAAGGGCTGTGCAGGTCACCAGCCTCACTTCTCCTCCAGAGCCATCTGAATCCAGTGACCAGATATTAAAAAGATTAAAAAAAACAAACTACTGAACTGAGTATTCAGAAAGAGATGCATTAAATGACAGAAGTGTGCAAGAGAAAGGTATTCCTTTGACAAAGTTCTCACCCTGAGAACTTCATTCTGAGTATTTTTCTTATAAATCCCTTTGGTTAAGTCAATTAATCTCTCTAGGCCTCAGTTTCAAAATCCAAAATTATGGAAAAATCTGAAAGATGAGAGTTAAACTACATGGTTTCGAAAGCTCTTTCCAGCACTAAATCAGTGATTCTCTGATCTTGGGATAATGACATTCACAGGGAATATAGCTTCTTGAAACCTCTCAGAGAGTCAACTAGAGGAGATATAGGTATATAGATGTAGATACACATGTGCATATATCCATATATACCCATCCAAGCATTCAAACTGCCAAGCATTCAAACTCTACTGCACAGAACACAATTCTGATGTTATGCTCTATGAGCAAAGTAGAATTACAGTAACTCAAAATAAATGTGAGGTGCACAAATTTAGAAACATCTCTATTCTTAATGTTCATATGGACTACTTATGCCTGACCCATGGTAAAACCTTCCAAAATCTTATAGGTCTGATCAACCACAGTCTATACGTTGACTACAACATAGTGACATTTTACATTTGGATCCTTTTTGAGAAAGGACAACAAACAACTATTTGTCTATCTATCTATGTGTGTGTGTGTGTGTGTGTATTTGTGTGTGTGTGTGTACATATATATATATATATATGTACATATATATATATATGGCTATACCAGTGTCTAGGAAGATGAACATCATCAGGAGGAAAGTTTGACTCTAAGAGTCCTATGCGCTTTCATGGGGATTCAATAGAAAGAGAACAGTTGTCTTGACTGCTTGTGTACTAAAATATAATTTGTTGCAATTTTTTCATCCAGTGAAATAAAATCTGTTCTATTTTTTTATTACCCCTGAACACTTGCATTCTGACATTCCCAGGAGAAATCCAAAATGGATGCGCGAGCTAAAGACAGATTATATGAGAAGACTCGAAGAATGAGTAAATCAGCTACTTCTGCAAGAAGCCTTTCCTGATCCCCTTAATGCTAGTGCTTTCCCTCTATCATCTTCAATTAATCCTGAATATAAAAGGTGTCCCAAAAGTCTTAGTGGAGTTTTAAGTACTAAAGTACAGTTTTAGTACTTAAAGTACTTTAAAAATACACTGCCTTTTTAGGACGCCTTGTATTTTGCTTGTGTAGGGACTATCTTTTGCCTTTTTGTATACCCGATGCTTGGCACAGTGCCTGGAACGTGATTGGCACTTAATAAATGCTAAATGACTAATGGACTGACTGCTTTGGTCCTGGTCCATTCCACAGTAAATCCCAAGTCAGAAGCTAATTTTGCAAACAGCTTCAAAACTTCCATCAACCATCCACAATTTTAGGAGCTAGCCTACAGTCCTTCCCAAATTTTCTAGTGTGGGTAAAATAATTATATCTCAGCATAAATAAAGCAACCATATTGGGGCTAAAATCATATATTCAATTACGTTTAAATTTTTACCTACTCACAGCATGTTTTGTTTCCTTATATGGCCATTTTTCTTTTGAGAGCTAGTGATTTGCACAGTAATGTTTGCAAAGTCCAAGGCATTCTGGGACTATCTGTAATTTCTTTTTTCCAAGGGAAAATATTCTCTGGTCTCTATTTTATTCTGAGAATAAATCAATAACAACTTCTCACCCATCCATATGTGTGACTAGCAGAAGGAAGATAAAGTTGACAAAGAAACAGATTTCTGGTTCAGTCTTTCAAGGGTCACTGGATAAAATGGAAGAAAAGCTGATTTTTAAAGTTGTATGAAAATACTTGAAGATCACCTTTCAAAGCTGAGAAAAATACCCAACCATGTAGTCATTTTTGCA
Organism: Notamacropus eugenii; assembly: GCF_028372415.1. Classification (NCBI taxonomy): domain Eukaryota; kingdom Metazoa; phylum Chordata; class Mammalia; order Diprotodontia; family Macropodidae; genus Notamacropus; species Notamacropus eugenii. The sequence goes on from NC_092875.1 coordinate 189,902,473, forward strand.
AAGAACTTTTCATAGTATTAGTCCTCTCATCACTTGAATAGCCTTTAGCAGCAACACCACTGTTTCTCATTTTCATAAGTCAAAACATGTACTGTTCTGATGATTATGACATTCTGTGGCAAACATTTTCTCTTTTTACTTAATAGTATTTTTTTCCAAATACATGTAAAGATAGTTTTAAACATTCACTTTTGTAAAATTTTGAGTTCCAGATTTTTCTTCCTCCCTCTCTCCCCTACCCCATCCCCATGACAGCTAGCAATCTGATATTGGTTATACATGAACAATCAGGTTAAAGATAGAAAAATCAGAACAAAAGGGAGAAACAACAAGAAAGAAAAAATAAGAAAAAAGTGAAAATAGCATGTTTCAATCTGCATTCAGACTCCATAGTTTTTCTCTGGAGGTGGATGGCATTTTCCATCACAAGTTGTTTGGGATTGTCTCAGATCGTTGAAATGCTCAGAAGAGCTAAGTCTATCATAGTAAATCATTATACAAAGTTGCCTGTTGCTGTATATGTACAGTGTTCTCCTGGTTCTGCTCATTTCACTCAGCATCAATTCATGGAAGTCTTTCCAGGTTTTTCTGAAATCTGGCTGATCATTATTTCTTATAGCACAATAATATTCCATTACATTCATATATCACAGCTTGTTCAGACATTCCCCACTTGATGGGCATCCCTTCAGTTTCCAATTCTTTGTCACCACAAAAAGAACTGCTACAAATATTTTTGTACATGTAGGTCTTTTTCCATTTTTTATGGTTTCTTTAGGATATAGATCTAGAAGTGGTATTGCTGGAACAAAGGATATGCACAGTTTAGTTGTCCTCTGGGCATAGTTGCAAATTTCTCTGCAGAATAGTTGGATTAGTTCACAACTCCATCAACAATACATTAGTGTTCCAATTTTCCCACATCTCCAACATTTATCATTTTCCTTTTTTGTCATTTTAGGCAATCTGATAGGCATGAGGTGGTACCTCAGAGTTGTTTTAATTTGCATTTCTCTAATCAATAGTGGCTTAGGGCATTTTTTCATATGGCTATAGATAACTTTAATTTCTTCCTCTGAAGACTGCCTGTTCATACATATCCTTTGACTCATTTCTGTATATATTTTAGAAGTGCAGCCTTTATCAGAAACACTAGCTATAAAAATCATTTCCCAGTTTTCTGTGTTCCTTCTAATCTTGGCTGCACTGGTTTTGTTGGTGCAAAAATGCTTTAATTTAATATTATCCATTTTGCATTTCATAATGTTCTCTAGTTCTTGTTTGGTTACAAATTCTTCCCTTCTCCTTAGATCTGACAGGCAAACTATTCCTTGCTCTCCTAATGTGCTTATGGTATCATCCCTTATTTCTAAATCATATACCCATTTCAACCTTATCTTGGTATGGAGTGTGAGATGTTGGTCTGTGCCTAGTTTCTGCCATACTATTTTCCAGTTTTCCCAGCAGTTTTCATCAAACAATAAGTTTTTAATCCCAGATTCATCAAACATTAGATTACTGCAGTCATTGACTACTATCTCTTGTATACTAGCCTATTCCACTGATCCACCACTCTATTTCTTAGTAAGTACCAAATAGTTTTAATGATTGCTGGGCAGACATATTTTCAGGGCAAGTTGGTCAATATTAATGCAACGTTAATGGGGCAGGGGGTGGAGGAGGGAAGAGTTAAAGATCTTCCTCATCCATTAATTAAGGCCTCAATGCCTTTGGTTAATTCCTATTGAGGCAATAAGTCCCAAGGTCATGCCCTCCGGCTCTGAAAAGTGTAGCAATACTCTGAAGTGAGGTTTTACTTTGGAACTTACTTATTGTTTGGCCAGACAAGACTCTGGGTAGCCTCTAAGGATCCCCCCCCCAACTGTGAAAACCCAGATGTCAGTGCTTTTCTCTCTGGTAGCTATGTATATATGTAATGGTCAGACAATTGGATCTGTCAGTCTGTGATGTATGTATTGCTTATGGTAAGACAATTGGAAGCCCTGTCTATTGGTCTTTATTTCTCTGTTTGTGTTTTCTCTGAAGTTCAAGGTGCTGACTTTTTCCCCTGAGCTAAGTGAATGATACACATGCTTGATTAAAGTAAATTGTTGACCCATTAAAAGTTGTCTTTCCTTTTGGAAAAGCAGATCTAAGAACCTGTACAGTAGGCCCTCCTGTGTATACCGGGGTCCTTGCTGTTACAATTGGGGATGACAGTGTTCCATATCCAAATGGCAGAACAGTTTTTGGCTTGGGCTATGATAAATAATAGTCAAATACACACCACAAAAACATTTTTTCATAGAAATATTGAATTTATTGTATGTGGAAGTTGTATTATACATGGAAAGATGGCTTTTATTTTGGTGACTATTATTGTGGGTCAGGAAGCCAGTTATGTTTCATTTTTAAAAGCCAAAAAGAATTAGATACTAGAGGTCTAAAATAATAATTATTATAACATCCCTGTGTGACAGTTTGAAAAGCGCATATCATCATTACCACTCCTTTTGTCTTATAGTTGAAAATTTAAAAAAAATCTACAGTTTGGTAACTTGTACAAGGATACTCAGTCATTAGAAAACCTTAACAAAACCCCAATGTCTTTACTCTTCAATGCTTGACCCATTTTGGGATAAATTTTGATACACCGATCTATTTCCTTAGTTGGTTCCACTATCTAGTCACTGAAATAATACCAGTTGGTATAAAAGGAAGTTAGGTCAAAGCACTTATCTCCATTATGTAGTGAACAATATCTTTCTGAAACCCTTCCCTCCATTTTGGGGGGAAGGACAAAGTTTAAGGGGAAAACCACAGTCTATTTCCCATTGCAGGAAGCTCAGGCAGCTTTTTCCTTACATACAATATGTTCCTTAGTTGCTTACCTTCATTGCTATTACTAATAAATCTGTTCCTCCTTTTATATAAACAGAAACTGAGAGGCCACCAAATTCTTGACCTGTGTGATTAACGATTGTTGCATTGATTTGGGAAAAGGTTTTGATTCCTTTACGGCAGGAGTTCTTAATGTTTTTATGTCATTTATGGCAGTCTGATGACACCTATGAACTATTTCTGAGAATGTCTTTTAAATGCACAAAAAAATACATCACATTACAAAGGAAATTAATCATACTGAAATAACTGTCAAAACATTTTTTAAAGTCCACAAACCCCAGGTTAAGAACTTCTGCTTTAAAGGGATGGAAGGTATCCCAGCTTCCATTCAAGGTGAGATGGGGGAATAGGGGAAAGAACTGAACACTAATCATACTTGGATCCCCTAAGAAAGAGGAGGATGCCATAGCCATATTCCTGGGCCAAAGCAATTTTCCAATAATAGGAGAACACATAAGCAGATACAATAGTTTATATAGTTCCCTAGAACTAATATAGACAAACCCTTAATGCAAATGCAAGCCCAGACAAGGACCAGTCTCATGTGGGATATTCATTCTCCATGGAGCCCTAAATCTATTACGAGTGGGACTAAACTTCCACTTTATCTCTACACATATATTAAAAATGTATTATGTAATAGAACTTTCATTCCTATAATATGTTGCCTCCTAAGGTGAGTGAGTTCGTTGATAAGTTCTGTTGTGTTGCTAAAAACTCAATGATATAACCTATTTATATTTCATAATATAGACCTCCTAAATGATGTCAGTTTGAAGGTAGAGATACTTTTTGAAATTTTATTTGGTGGCAACTTCCAAATATGAGAATATGCACTTCAGATCTCCCAAACTACACACCTAAGAGAAGAATCATATGTCACTACAACCATAATTCCTTATTGTTCAACTCAGGATCTTACAAGACTTTCTCACTTCTTACAGTGGCCCTCCAAACTCTTCAAGCTTTAAAGAATTAAGACTCTGTTTAATGCAATGACCAACCATAATTCCAGAGGACTGATGATGAATACTACCCACTTCCTGACAGAGAAGTGATGGACTTCAGACAGAGCATGATACATACATTTTTTTGGACATGACATGGCCAATGTGGAAATTTGATTCACTTGACTATGCATATTTCTTACAAAGGTTTTCTTTTTCTTTCTTAATATATTGCAAGAGGAAGTGAGAATGAAAGAAAATAAATTCTTGTTCACTGAAAAAGTTAATCTACCTGCACGGAGGTATTTTACAAATTCTCTCAAATATATGCCAAATTCTCTTATACTATGTTCGTAGGTAAGACAAAGATATGTGGGCTAAACACAGTTGATTCTGGAACTGGTCAAATGACCATACTCAACGTCACCTGGAAAGAGGGTAGTAGAGTTCCCCAAAGATCTGTTCTTCAGTATGTATTGTTTGATATTTTTATTAAAATATCAATGACTGATAAAACACATAAATGGCATGCTCACCAAATTTTTAGATGACACATAACTCTCTCTCTCTCTCTCTCTCTCTCTCTCTCTCTCTCTCTCTCTCTCTCTCTCTCTCTCTCTCTGAATGATTATGTCAGGATTCAAAAATATCTTACAGATTAGAACAATGGGTCAAGTAACATAAGATCAAATTTTATACTTTTTTATCAATTTTTTTTCTCCACTGATTGTGAAGCACTACATTTGGACTCTAACATCACAGTGCCCATTGGGTAACATGAAGAACATGAGAAAGTAGAAAAAGTACTAAAGAAAGCAATAACCAGAAAAGCAGCTAGGCTAGACCAAGACTAGACAAAGCACATCTATCCTGGAGCCAACACAGTCTTGAGGTCACAGAAAGATTGATTCTCAAAATATCTTAATGATATAAATCTTTTCCCCATGAGAAAACTCTGAGGAAAACTCCACTGAGAAAACATTCTATTCAATTCAACAAGCATTTATTAAGCAACTACTATGAACATTGTTCTAGGTTCTGGGAATACAAAAACCATAATAAAATAGTCTCTGGCTCTAAGGAGTCTACATTTGACTAGTTCGATGGTGACTCATGAGTTAGAGGCATTTTTGATGATAATATGAGAAGGAAGATCTCCACAGATGAAAAATATGTAATAGATCATATCTATATATAATTAATTGGTTAAAAGGTGAAGAGACTACAAGATCCCACTGTACCTTTTATTTGTTAATTATAAGGAAATATTTGATTTAGTAAACCAAAATGCCTCCTAAAAGCCTCTCCTCCAACAAGGCGCATCACATACATATGCTAAAATCAAGTAAGATTTCTTGAAAAATGTAAGAAAAGATATAACTGCTTATCAGCTATCTCCCTTGATTATCATTAAGCCAGGCATAAAAGAGGAAGATATGCTCATAGAAGGTGTTGCCACTGTCATAGAGGATATCCAACACAGAGTGTTAATCAAAGAGGGATTTCCTATAAATGATGAGATCCTCCAATGTGCTCCTGTTTGTAGATGATATCCTAGTTGTACCCATATCCAGAACATTGTTGAATGTCCTAAATGAGATCAATAATTGCTCAAATATAATCCAACTATACAAACAGGAAAAATCAAGTAGATGAGGAATCTTATCACCCATACTATTGTAAGTACGCGAATGGACAGTGAATAGGGCTAGTCCCTCAGTACAAATATCTCTGACAGACAATTCAGATGATCAATGAACTGATCCCAAAACTGAATAAGTATGATAGTGAACTGAACTGACTTTGGGAAATTATGCAATATGCTCCCACTTGACCTCAAGTTACTTCTGAAAATATCTTTATCATCATTCTTCTGATCATGCTGCATAGAAACAAATCAGTTCTAAAGAATTAAAACTGCAGTTCACCCAAAGGGCAATGAATGAATGAATAGATGGATGGATGGATAGATGAAGCATTTACTAAGCACTTATGTGCACTATTATGTACAAATCAGTGTTCCAAGCATTAGAGATACAGATAGAAATGATGTGAATGAAGAGCAAATAAAGAAGTACACTATGATATTGAGAAAGCAACAATATACTGCCCAAAGAAAGAACTGTATAGGAGAGACCATCAGAGAGGTACAAGACTAGAAAAGATGGCAGAGCATTCTTACAGTCAGGACAAAGTATAACCAATGAGTAAAAGAGCTAGAAGAAGGCTCTCAGCACATTTGAGAGGACTCCCTATGGAGGATTCAGGGGAGGAAAGCAATAAGGTTGCGCAAGATGAAAAGTCCTGAGTGGGATAGGAGCAATACTGTTGGAAGGAGTACTCATGCTGACGAGACCACAGAACCACAGAAATTTAAATGTCAAGTCACACATTTGGGTTCAAAAAATCTACTTCACAACTTCAAGACAAGGGAGAAAAGACTATACAAAAGTCTGGCTGGAAAAGACCTGGATATTTTAATGTATTGCAGACTCTATATGCATCAATAATGTGAAACCCCCTGGGATCTTAAGTTTAGTGATGAGGAGGAGGAGGACGACAACGATATGTTCATGTTCAGTTGTTTTGTCAGTTATATTTGACCCCATTTGGCGTTTTCTTGTCAAAGATTTTGGAGTAATTTGCCTTTTCTTTGTCCAGCTCATTTTACAGATGAGGAAACTGAGGCAAACAGGGTTACATGGCTAGTCTCTGAGGCCAGGTTTGAAGTCAGGTCTTCCTGACTCCAGGAACTCTTATTTACTGTGCCATCTAGCTGCCCCAAAAATAATGGTGCTAGAAGTTATCATTAGTAATGATGATGATAATAGTAATAATAAAAAATAGTTTTTATAAAATTCTTTAAGGTTTGCAAAGTGCTTTACAAATATTATCTCATTTTATCTGTACAACTATCCTGGGAGGCAAGTGCTGTTATTATCCCCATTTCACAGATGAAGAAACTGAAGGAAATAGCCATTGCCCAATGTCATACACATAATAAATGCCTAAGGCCAGATTTTTAATGCTGGTCTTTCTGAGATCAGATCCAATGCTCTGTCCACTTGCACCACTTTACTGCCACTGTCCAAGACTAGGGAAAGTAATGATGTCTGTCCAGGTCAGCTTATTTCAAAAGTATTGTGCTTAATCCTGGGTTCCACCTGGTGGAAAAGATAGAAAATATCCAAAAATATCCAAAGGAGGGAAATCAGTTCTGGCAATGGGCCTTAAGTTCATTTTCTATGAAGATCCTTTGAAGGGTTTGGGGATATTTAATCTGGAAAAGAAAAGTCAAGAAGAATATGACTGGTATCTTCAGAAAGCAATAGACTTGGTTTTTTTGACCCCAGAGGACAGTGAGTTGCAGTTGTAATAAGGCAAATTTAAGATTGAGGAAAATCTTTGTAATTATTAGAGCTTTCCAAAAGTAGAATGAGTTGCCTTAAGAGTAATAAGCCCTCCCCACCCCTTATTAAAGGTCTTCAAGGGAAGGATAAATTTCTACTTGTTTGCTATATGGTAGAAGGGAATCTCATACTGATCTGACCTGGACTAACTGGTTTCTGAGGTCTCTTCTCACTCTGTGATTCTGTGGTTTCCTGAAATAAGCAGATTGAAATGTCCATGCCTGGAGAACTAGGATTGCATTTTGCCAACAGAATAAGGAAGGGAAAGAGAAGGATTATGCCCTTTAAACTAGAAGATCCTCTTGAATATTATGTTTTGTTTCCTAACATTGGCCTTAACCCATTTAAACTCTCCCTGAGGGTCATGATAAATATTCTGCACTATTACAATTTATTTGACACAAGCTGGACCAGAAAGTGAAGGGTGATGGGGTGAAGTAGAAATCTGGCTTTCCTCAACTCCTGGTTCCTGGGTATTCTTTTGTGTTGTGGCTTCTGATTGCCTGTGAACACTTAGCATTTAAGACTTCAATCTTTAGTTCTGTCAGTAGTGACTACACAACAGAACTTTATGACTCAAGAAATATAAGTAGTGTTATTAGTCTGATGAATGTCCCCATGCCTAGAACACGCATTCCTTCTTCACCTTCTCCTTTTACATTTCCTGGCTTCCTTCACGGCACAGTTAGGTGCTATCTCCCACACACAATATTTTCTGATCTCTCTTATTTTTAATGATTTCTACTTTGTAGATGCTTTGCATTGAATTATCTGAACATACATCATATCCCTTCTGGTAGAGCATAGGCTCCTTGGGGAGCACTGTCTTGGTATCCTCAGAACATGGCCTAGTTATCCCAAACTAAAGTAAATACTTAATAAATGTATACTGAATTAAATGAATTTAAGTCAAGGGACCTGGCTGCAAATCTTGACTATGTCACTTACTAGCTGCCTAACCTTGAAGAAATCACATTACCATTCTGAATCCATGGAGGATATAGGTCATCTAGTCAAATCCCCTCATTTTACATATGAGGAAACCTAGGACCAAGGAGGTTAAATTATTTACCCAGATTCACTCAGCTAGTAAGTATGAGGAGTAGCATTCAAACTCATTTCTTCCTGATTTCTAGGATACTACACAGCTGTTCCGTCCCTGATCCAGGTAAGCAGGAGAAAGCCCTTCAGTAACTCAGAGATGGCTCCCAGGCATGGGTACATACTTCTCAATGTTCTTGACACACACACATGGGTAATCTAGGGTTGACTTAAGCTTACTGAGTGCTGAAAGTATTCCAAATACCAGATACCATGCAGGGGACTCACTTCACAAATGCTTCAATAATTCAAAAATCTATAATTCCATGGGTATAAATATGCTTTCTTCATTCTCCTACTTAGAATTGCAGTCTCTTCCTCCACATCTTGGTGGATAGTCTTCATGAGCCATGGCTGAAAAAATTACTCCTCTTTGGTCAGATGAGTCTCTCATGACTTAGCTAGGATGGTCAGCTAGCAGACATACAATTCATCATGAGGTTTGTACTCAAAGCCAACTTGGTAGGCCTTGCCCAGAGCTTTGGCCCTCCAATGGCTTTCAAGAAACCAGGGCCATCTCGATGCCTCAGGACAGTAGGACTTTAGTTGAAGAAGAGGGAATGCACAGAAATATTCTAATTGTGTAATTGTGAAAAAAAAGGATTTCACAAGTATTACAAAGTAAGGAAGCAAGGTAATGCTTCAAGACAGCTGGTAATGCTGTAGCTGTAAGTTGAAAATTATATGATCCCATTGACTATTATTATATCCAGAAAGGTTCTTAGAGATCATAAAATCCAACCTTCTCATTTCAAAGATTTTAAGAAATTGAAGCTTAGGTGATGGAAAAAGAAAAATGATGTATGTAAAATTGGAGAGGGTTCTTTTTTCCAATGGAACCTTAAAAGTCAAATAAGAATATGAATAAATGTGGAAGGTAACATTTAAATAAAGCCACCACAACTTATAATGCAACTTCACATATATTATTAGAAAATAGTCTAAGTAACTTTACTAACATCCCATTATTTGTGGCAGAGCCGGCCCAGAACTCAGCTAATCATTTTCAGGGCAGTGTTCTTTCCACTATACAATGTTATTTTCCCCTGTAAATGGAAGGTTTATTTTAGTGCATCTGTCATAAGGAGAAAGCCAATTAATCCATCTCAAAGAATACTCTCTCTTTCCTTAAAATATCTAGGCAGTTATCTAATTCCAAATCTATTCTCACACTATTTAAAGGTTCAGAGTCCAAAATAGAGAACTAAATGAAAAAATATAGTATGAATTTAATATGCCTGAATTATGTTTCTTTCCTGTTAGACTTAGACAATAGAAGCAAAAATCTGATGGAGTACCTCTGAAAGGGCTATATGTAGGGCCACTTCAACATGGGCAAGGGAAAATGGAGAACAGTCAGCTCAGGACTATCCCTGCCCAAGCACTCTTGTGTAAATCATTTGGATATTTCAAGTGGACATTGTTTTGTGACCTGAATTCTCCACAGAGCTACTACATTTTTACATTTCATTCTAACAGCATAGATGCAGCCTACATGAATGCAACAGAGATGTAATTCTCCCCAGGAGGGTGGCCTCAACTGTGTTGGTTGGAGATGTGATTGCCAATTCTTCTACACACTAAAATAGCAGCATAACCTATTACACACACATTTGTTATCTGGCACAGAGATAGAATAATCTACTCAGAGAAACAGAAATGGCAACAGATCATAAGCATTCTGGAAAGGCCATAAACCTGTTGGTTTTGTCCTCAGGGGAAACCCTGGACAGATTCTGGGTAAACACTTAATGAACTTTATAAAAGAAAAATCACTGCACTGAAATCATAGTGTCTTTGGTGTCTTTTCTAGATAAGCTGCAAATAGTCCACTCAAATGAGGCACAATTATTATATAATGTTCTCTCCACTCTAAAAAAAATAAATCTCTAAGATAATCTTGCAGGTAGATTTTTTAAAAAAATAATGACTTACGACACTAAGACATGTCTCAGGCAACCTCCCTGATCTCTAAAACCAAGCATTGTTTTCCACTTTTGTTCAAAGTTTTAATTTTGCTTTTAAAAAATCCTATGAGTTTATACTGATTTTCTCCTTTCTCTAGCTAATGGATAGGAAATCTGGATGAGTTCTGTTCTCAAGGAGGCAGTTAGATAGAAAACAAAATTTGAATGAAAAGTGGACAATAACATTTAAATAATAACACCTTATGTTCAATTTTTAGTGCCAAGAATTCACACAGAGATTGAGAGCTAAAATGGGGCCTTAAAAATGATTGTGTAAAACATACAAGAACTCAGAGGCTTAGAAGACCTGAGTGACCTTCCCAAGGCCACATAGATAGTGACAGAAGACACAATTCAGACCCAGGTCCACTGGATCTTTCCATAATATAATACAATCTTTTCAAAGTGCATTCAAATACCTACATTATCTCATATGATCTTCACAATAAGTTCTAAGTTATCAGTATATGGCATATACAGTATATAAGTTGACAGATTAATTATTATTAAGACTATTGAAAACAAAATCTCAGAGAGTAACTTGCCCAAAGTCACATGATCTCTACCATGGAGTCATTTATTAAGTGTCTAGTAGTTAAAACCCAAACAGAGCATTTTATATTTTATCCTAGAAGTGATAAGAAATCAGTGGGGTTAATTGAATGGGGAAGGGGTGGGGAAATGGTTGATAAAGTCACACTTTCACATTAGGAAGATTAGTTTGACAGCTTCGTGTAGTGACTGCAGTTGGGAGAGACTGGAGGCAGAAAGACTAACTAGCAGGCTATTGATAAGATTTATGATAGCCACAAGGTGATCAGGTTGGTACCAAGATGGTGGCAGTTTTGGGGGTAAAAAGGAGTAGATACATACTAGAAATGTTAAGAAGGTGAGAAGACCTAACAACTGATTGGATATGGGGGGGGGGGGCGGGGAGAGATAATAAAGCATTAACATCCAGGTTGCAAACCTGGTAAACTGAAAGGGTGGTGGTACACTTGACAATTCTAGGAAAATCAGGAAGAGGGAAGGGTTTGGAGAAAAGTTAACAAGTTCAGTTTTGGAGATATTGATTTTAGAATGTCTAAAACACATCCAGTTCAAACTGTCATGAGGCAATTAGAGATGTGAGACCAGAGGTCAGGAGAGAAGTCAAGGCTGGATAAGCAGATACAGTAAACATCAACATAGAAATGACTGTTGAAACCATGGGAGGTAGTGAGAACAGAACTTTAGGGAAGATCCATAGTTAGTGGGCTAGAGCAGAACTCATCTCCTTACTTTTTGTTTTGTGTCTCTCCTTTAACGAAATATGATTAAATTTGATCTAGAAATGAAAATTAGGGGTTTATGTGTCATTTGTGAAGACTAATTTGAATGTCACTAGCATGGAAATCATATCACTTTTAGAAAATTTTATGGATTTGTCACTAAAAAGAAACATAAATTATATCACATAACTACAAATATATGAGCATTACTCACTGGCAAAAGGAGCTGAGAAAGCAAAAGATCATCCAAGTATTGTTTTTCAAACCTGAATTAGTAATGTATAATCATGTCAAAATATCTGGTACTTAATATCCTTGAAACACTGCATTTGGAGAGCTTATATGGGCTCAAGGCTACATTTACGATGGAAAATCACTTAGACTCATAAATCCAAACAGAATAATTTGGGTCACTGCAAGTGAGACTACCTTTATGTAGAAAGCAAAGCTGACAAAAGACACATTAGTTTTGGAAAACAAGGCGCAATATCCACTAAGACTGAGGTGTATAGGTACCAGTGTTGGGCAGATGCCTACACACTGTAAATCACATGGCAACAAGGGATAATACCAAGTTTTTTTATCTTTCAGCTTCACTAGAAAATTTCCACATATCATTTTGTAGAAAACAAATTATTCTTTGATGAAACATTCATCTGAGAGATAGAAACAGCAGAAAATGTCAGCTAGCTAAAACGGCCATTTTCAGCCTGGGTACAGCTGGAACTAAAGTGGCTAGATCACTCATACAAAGCAGTATTCTAGGATAGGGCTTCCAAACAGAAATAAGACTTGGTCATTTTCAGAGAATTAGCCTGGTAGATAATCCAAGTTAGTGCCACACCACTCCACTCCACCACCCATAAACCCTTCTATGTGGTTTGCTGTGATTCCCATCAAGGAGGAAGGACAGTACCTCCCTTAGATTTAGAGGCTTTATTGTCAGCAACCTTCCCATCCATCTTGAGATTTCAAGAGGAAAAAAGTAGCTCCTTTTCATGAAAAAGATGGGTATCCCTGCCCTGAGGTATATTTTCTTCAAAGGATCACCTAAACACAGAAATTATAGGATGTGACTACATAATATGAAAACATCTTTTTAAAAAAAAATTAGCAAGATTATAATCACATATTAAGAGCTAATATTTGCCCCTATACTGATTTCTCCTCCAAGTTATTTTACTTTTCATTGTTCTTGTACTCAAAATCATTTTGAAGTTGCACTCTATAAATAGATGATGAAATGAAATTCTGTTTTTTTACTTCATTCAAAAAGCATTTGCACAGTCTACCATGTGCAAAGTTGTGCTAGACACTATAGAGAACAAAGAAAAATAAGATGTGGTTCCTGCTCTCAAAAGTTTGCAGCGTAGCAGAGATTATCTATAGACACAAAAGATTATTGTATAAGGTAGAGTGTAAAGGTGCAATAAGACAGGCATAAAGATCCCTAAGTTCATGCCATACAAATAATAGTTGTAGGAACTGGCGGTGTTCCTGGACAACAGAACACTTGGGAAAGGGGTATGATAGTTATATTCAAGTACTTGAAGGGCTTCCCTGTAGGAGAGGTATTCCACTTCTGCTTACTTCCACCTCCTCAAGATGAAATAGATGGAGGAAGAGGATGTAGGCATATCTACATTTAACACTAAAAAGTAAACATGTATTTACAAACTGGAAAGAGTTTAAAGGTCCATTCTCTAAATGTCAAAAAAAAATGCAATGGTTGTTGTGAATAGGCAAATTCAATTTCATAAACATTTTAAGTGCCTACTATTTGCCAGGCACTGTTCTAAGCACTGGGAACACAAAAAGGGGCAAAAGGTAGTACCTGCTCTCAAAGAGCTTACAAGCTAATGGGGGAGACAATGTGCAAACAAATATATACAAAGCAAGTGATTCACAGGATATATAGGGAATAATTAAGACACTAATTAAGAGGGGAAGGTTTCTTGTAGAAAGTGGGATGTTAGTTGGCACTTAAAGGAAGTCAAGGGGGTCAGTAGTAGGAGTAGAAGAGGGAGAAAATTCCAGGTATGAGAGACAAAGCAAATGCCCAGAACGAAGTGGAGAGATTGAGGGTTTTGTTCATGGAACAGCCAGGAGGTCAATGTTAAATTGAAATTTGTATAAGAAAAAATTTCCTAGCAATTAGAATTATCTAAAAATGGAATGGGTTGCCTTGACAGATAGTGAGTTCCCTGTCCTTGGGGGTCTTGCAGCAAAGGCTCACTTATAATGAATGGATGTTACAAAGGAGATTCTTATTTACATAAAGATTGGACAAGATGGCCTCTGAGATTCTATGAAAATGCAATGGTTGTTCAGAAGCACATGTTGTGCCTCCAAAATCCATCTCAAATTTAATAAAATTTTAGATCACTTTTTTGATTTGTTCTATACTTCCTAATGCATAAGCATATGTAAACATAAGATAATTTCAAAGAACAGTGTCATTCAGGAGAAAGCATAGTGAGACATAGACCCACTGAGCTCGTTTAAATTACATGAGAATATTTTCATTCACAAGCTTTGCAAATATGAAACTATCCCTTTCTGTCTATTGTTAAGATGTCTTGGTACACTATCCCTAAAAAAGGTTTAGATTAGTTGTTCTAAATGAGCAAACTGCAGCAAAATGTACTAGCTTCCAAAGTACAATCTGTTGAAAGTAACTTAAAAACAGACTAAACCCCAGCAGTGGGATCTGGAAATTTCAGCTCACATGAAATATTTCCTCACAAATATCAAATGTGACTAGAATAGTTTTATGGCCTGATTTAACATATTCTTGATAAAAAAAAATAATAAATTCTACAAGCTGGAGAACTGTTTCAAAACACCCTGGTGCACTGATAGCCATGTATTATTGTCTGAAGTATAAAGAGGGCATAGCGGCCTGTTGGAAATCTAGCAATAGACCTCATTAGTTAAGTTTGAAAACATTTTCCATTATGGCATAATAAAATGGTAGCAGGTAGCATTTAAAACCACCAGAATTAAACCATAAAACTACCAAATAACGGACAATGGCTTGCGGTTTCGTTTAAGAGAGGAGAGCTTAACTTTAAAATCTTCCACCAGTTTGGTGTATAGGTAGAAATATGGATGACTGCTCTGCTAACCCTTCATTTTGTGGAATTTCAAAATAGCAATTGGTAACTACATTGTTACCTTACTCATTTGATTCAGTAGCTGTTTGCGTTAAAGTAGCCACATTCATTAAATGCCTACTATGCGCTCAGCATTCTACAGCAGCTGCTTCTGTCTTAGCCATGCCTCCCCCAGTTTTACCTCTACACTGTCAATCGCTTCCTGCTGCCTTCAATACCTCCCTCGCACCCCCAGATTCTGTTGGCAGACACAGCCACTTCCTTTGCCTTGCCTGGAGTGGGAGGACTTACTCCCCAAAGCTTCAGAACACAGACGCACACAGAACCGGACAGCTACTGTGGGGACTTTCTCTAAAGTCTCTAACGCACAGCCAGCCTCTAGCTTCCATATGTTTTTTCTCAGGTTTGGAAACCAAAACAGCTCTGAACAAGGCTCTGCCCTCCACGCCCCAGTTTCTGCTATGAGGATGAGGCCGGGTCGTGAAACCGTGGCTCGAGACGAGTGAGAGCAGCCAGTACAGAGCGCGAACCCGCCCCTCCATCATCCCCGACTCTGCCCTGCGCTCGCTTCCCGAGCCAAGCCCGGGCAGCTAGAGAGAGCGCAGGAGGAGAAGCAGCTGTTCGCAACAGCTGGGGGGCGGCGGTGTCTGCTTCAGGTGGGGACCCGGCCAATCGCAGGCGCCCGGCCCGCCCCCCTCCCCAGCCGGGCTCCGACCCCTCGGCATGGGAGGGGAGGGGAAGGAAGATAGTGGAGAGTAACTCAACACCCAGGACCATCCCGCTCTTAGGGCCTGAGGAAGGCGACAGGGAGAAGGGAGTCCGCGGCGTGCCATCGGTCCGGAACGCCTCTCCCACCGCTGTGGCTGCAGCCGTCTGAGTGACCGCCGGCTCCTGCGGGTCTTTGGACACTCAGCAGGGTCACCCCGGGGGAAGATCCGAGCCCCCACCCAGGAGATCTCTTTTAGATAAAAAGCACCCCTTCCGCCCACCCTGTTGCCTGTGGAGGGGTACCTCGCTTCTCCTTTCGGGCTCCCTGCCGGGTGAGTGGAAATAGATTGTATTTGAAAAAATATATCTCTATGGATTCGTATGCATAAACGTATGCCCATATAGTCAACTAATAAGAACTGAGGAACGAGGAAAAGAGGAGAGTTTGGACTGTGGCCGGCAGCGGGGAGCGGGAGACGAGCGTGGAGCACAGCTACGGACCACTTGGGAACCCCCACGACCCTCACCCCGGGGCTGCTGTGACGCCCACCATCCCCGACATCCACGCGCGCACGCACACACTCACACTAGCACACAGCCACACACGCGCACGCTGCCCAGCTCTCCTCCCCCCTCCCCGCCGGGCTTGCCTTTGGCTTCGGCTGGACTCGAGAGGGTGAGGGAAACGAAGGGGCGGAGGGGGCGGCGCAGCAGCAGCAGCAGCAGCAGCAGCAGCAGCCAGAGCCGCAGCAGCAGCCACCGCCGCCGCCGCTGCCGGAGCCGGAGCCGGAGCCGGAGCCCGAGCCCGAGCCGGAGCCCGAGCCCGAGCCGGAGCCCGAGCGGGAGCCGTGGGGAGAGCGGGAAGATGCACACCACCCAGAAGGACACCACCTACACCAAGATCTTCGTCGGGGGGCTGCCCTACCACACCACCGACTCCAGCCTGCGCAAGTACTTCGAGGTCTTTGGCGAGATCGAAGAGGCGGTGGTCATCACAGACCGGCAGACGGGGAAGTCCCGGGGCTATGGATTTGTAAGTAGGGGGAGGAAGTTCGTGGGAGAGGGGACCAGAGACCTTGAAGCTGGAGAGGAGGGCTGAGAGCGAGGGGGAAGGGAGAACAAAGGCGAGCCCCATCTGCCAGAAGAAACTAGGGATACCCGTCGGGTAGGAGGGAATTAGGGGTGCCCAGGAAGCCGGCGATTCGGGGAGTGGACTAGGAAGACAAGGCTAATGGAATAGGCTGAGCTGAAACTTTTTTCGACCAGAGGGAGTAGGGGGAAAGAGAATGGAAAGGCCAATCTCCGGAACCTCTTGGGGTTCTCTAGGGATTATAAGTGTGGAAACTGTTTTTGTAGTGTTTAGGGGGATTTAGTGTTGCAAGAAAAAAAGTTAGATCCTCTTTGGGAGGGGGCGGTGGGGGAGGAGGAGGCTGGTGACCGGGAACCGCTACCCTGGGAAATGGCTTTTCCTACGTTGATGGCAGCAAGTTTAACTGCCCTATGGCTTTGGAAAAGTATGCTGATCTCCTGGCGATCCCGATTGGGTCAGAGAGAGGGCACTCCGAAGGAGCTGCTGCTTGCTGCCTGTCTGTCGGCCTTCCCAGTCCCAACTTCTTCACCCCATTCCCTGTTTTTTATTTAACCTTTTAAAAAGTACTTTAATGTCACCGAGTCTTGTGGCTGGTGTCCAAAGCACCATTTATGAGGCGGGGGGGGGGGGGGGGGGGGGCATCCTTTTTAGGGTTGAGCTTGCTTATGCAATCAAGGTCAGTAAGTTGCCTAAAGTTAGCGAGGTCGCACAGCTCCCATGCAGAACATCGAACGGCGTATTCTGGGAGAGGCTGATGGGGAAGGTTTATTCTCTCTTAAATGGGCCGTTTACTTGAAACGAGTGTTTTTCCTGGCCTAAGAATGGGGACCACCAGCAGTGCCAGGCAAGGAGGGGGGGGCGGGAATGTTAAGACAAGGAAGATCAGGATTCCAAACCTCTGCTTGCAAGGGGGCAGTGCTTTGCAGGCCGACAGGAAGGTGTTTCCCCCCTTCTGTGAAATGAAAGGGATCATGATAAAGAAATGCTTAACAACGAATGCCCGAGTGTGACTGTTCTATAAGTTTCCTTCACAGGTTTAATTTGTAGCATTTCTGTGTATGTATGTTGCTAAGGTCACCATGGCTGACAGAGCTGCTGCTGAAAGGGCCTGTAAGGATCCCAACCCAATCATTGATGGCAGAAAGGCCAACGTGAATCTGGCATACTTGGGGGCAAAACCCAGGATCATGCAACCAGGTGAGAAATAGTCTTTTCCGGTACTTGTGAAGAGAGAGTCTCTGATTCAATAGAAGAAACTTCTCCAGAACCTGTTGGTTTATTATAGAATTGGTCATTCTATAAGGAAACATTTTTTCACTTTGAAGATAAGTATGAAGATATGTGTAAACAATTTTTCCCATATTTGCAAACACATAGAAGTGTTTGTAAAAGTATTATCTTATATAAAAAAGAAATATTATTCCAAGATGGCTTTGTATGGACCCAGATTTATAGGTCTTACTCATAAATGAATAACATGCAATAGCAGTTTATTCTTCTCATTTATCTGCAGACACAATCAACATGTCCTTTATTTGTGCCAAATTTTTAATCCCAGGCTGGCTACACCTGTCTACCTAATACTCTTCTGGGCTGCTTCCCTTCTCATTTGACATGTGCTTGGGGAATGCAAACTAATCTGAGTACTAGCCTAAACAAACCATAAGTAATACAGGACATCTGCTGAGGGGGGGAAACACCTTGTGTATTATAAAGCAGAAGTGATTATTTGATAATCTGCTATTCAGGATTATTCGAAACTCTGCCTTCCTCCATTTGTATGGATAACTGAGAGTAAAGGATATAATGTATGTAATTTTAAGAAGCAAATTTTTATGTTTAGATGCATAGATTATAAGGTTTTAAAATCTTGAGGACAGATTTCTACTTCAATCCACATCGTACTCAAAAAGACTTTTCCCTGTCTTAACAATGACAGGTGACTCCATGTACTAACACGAAGTAGATAACTGATGTGTAAGCAATTGATGGATCTATTTTTCAATAAAACAAAATGAAAAAAAAAAGAAAAACAAAATGTCTGTCTTCAGTACATTGTGAGTATACACCTATTAGAAAAAGAAGAGAGAATTTGTTTCATTGGGTTTTTTTTTTAAGTTTTTATCTATAAAATCAGCTTGTGGTATGGTAGAGTGTGATGAGGCCTGACTCTGGACTCAGAGGACCTGGATTCTAAGCCTGCTTTTGGCAACTTCCTAGCTATGTTACCTCGGGCAAATCACTTTATCTCCTGAGGTCTCAGTTTCCTCATCTGTAAAATGAGGGAGTTTGATTAGATGGAGTCTGGGATCTCTTTGAGCTCCAAATCTATGATTCTTTGACTATCAACTCATATAGACCATTGGAATAATATATACTAAGTTCAACACAGCATTACAAATATTGAAATTCCTAAATTTAGGATGCTATAGGATAAGGATATTTGTGGAAAAAATTCAACATGAAGAACTGTTGTTGTGTTTGTTTAATTCATAAGCACTCTTCATTGTGGCATCTCCTGAGGTTTTTTACAGGGTGTTCATGTCAGTGAAACTGCACACAGTGAGTGCTCCGTCACTTGTCTTCATTTTCAAACATTTCTTTTTAAGCCAAAATTCAAACTAGTGTGCCATATGAAACTTTAAAACACTTGCTTAAATATGAGCTTGTCAATTTCTCCCACTCCCCAAATATGATTTTCCCTTTTTATTAAATTACTTGACTTTATTTGACTTAAATTAGTGTATCTAATGCAAATATAAAATGAAAGTTGCCACTGTATATTTTATGTATAGCAGTAATAAGTAGCTGTTGGAATGTTCATATAGAGAATGTAATATGTTTTGTTGTTAGGTTTTGCCTTTGGTGTTCAACAACTTCACCCAGCTCTTATACAAAGACCTTTTGGGTAAGTCAATCAAACAGGTTCTCCAAAGTACATCGGTCAGCCTTGCCTTTGTCACACATGGACAATATCATCCTGCCATTTAGTTTTCCTGATTTCTCTTTTTTTAAAAAAATTACCTGTTTTGCTTCTTGATGGTGATACTATGTTTTTAGATGAGTCAAGTTATGTGATCAAGTATGCAGTCCTCCAATCCAGACACCTCTTGAGCTTATGATTATAAAAAGGAGGTATGACTTGTGTACAAGACCACTGTGCCCCCATCAATCTTCTAATTCTTCAGCTTGTCTCAATGTTATTTATCTCTTTCTAATCTGACAGGGATCGTATACAGTTAAGCTAACTGATCAGAAGGATATGATGATAAGATGTGGAATAGTTCTGTTTGGAATTAAACTCTGTAACCAGTAGACTCAAACACACAAGCTAAGATGGTGATTAACGATGCATGTATGTTGTTGTTGTTTTATTTTCATCATAGTCAATAGACCTCCGTGTGCTTTATTTTATTACGGTAATGAAGTGGTGTTGATAGCTAAACGTGTGCTTTTTTTTAATTGAAAAGAGCTGTAGTGAAAAGTGTTTTTGGGGGGGGGGAGCTCTTTTTTGTTTTGGTTTTTGGTGGTGGTGTTGAGAAGTGTTATTGACTTTGACTTTGCCATGGGGAGCAAAGGGTCTTTTTTTCCTTGCTTTTAAGCTGTAGCCTGTGACTTCCTTTTAACCATATTTTTGTAGTGAGTGCTAAAATGTGTGACTTCTCTATGTAAAAAAACCGGTTCATTGTTTGCATGTTCTAGTTTCCCGGAGGGAGGGGGTCATTTTTTTTCTTCTTTTCTTTTTTTTAATTTTTGATGGGTATGGGGATCTGTCTCTTAATAATGTATGTCTGCTTAGGCTTTTCTAATTTGGAGCGCTAATTCTTCCCATCAGATTTAGTCATCAGACTATTTCCAAGTACTTAGCACTAACATTTACTTCACACACCTAACTTTGGGGAAGCCTACCTGTATTTCTTGCATCTCTTGGTTTTGTGATCAGCAGTGTTCTGTAACTTAGCTCTCTGCTTCCTCCTCTTCCAGACAGTGTATAGTACTGATACTACCCAAGCTAATTTTTTCTGGTGACTGTATTCTGCATTCTTTGTACTGCACCTAGCATCTTGTGTGGATGCCAGATGTTAAGTTTTATAAACATACCAGTTGTTTAAGGAGCATTGCCCTCCAACTAATGATTTCTTAATGCCTAATCTGACTTTACTGCATATGTGTGGCCTGGAGTGTTGGAATCCGGCTGCCAAATTCATTGTGCCTTCTGTGCTTCCAGGTGTACACAAGAATGAATCAGCTGACAAGTTGCACTTTTAGTTTATTTTTCTAACCCTCATCTTTATCAGCTAAGGACCTACTCTTTTTTCTTTCTACCTAAACTTCCTTTTTTTTAACATAAGTGAGAGAAGTATGAAGTAATCAAAAAGTGCCTTGTTATACTGATAGCCACTCATCCATGATCTTCCACAATAGTTTGGAGATCAACAAAAATAATGAACTATATATATGTATATAATTTCTTGTGCATGTGATTAGCATTTCTACTCATAAGTAATAGAGAATTGTGGGATATTATTTGTCATAATTTGACAGATCTTAGTCTATCATTTTGAAATATATTAACCAAGTAAAAAATTTTTAAAGCCTACTAGGTATACCATACTCTTCTAGACAGTGGATGAGCACAGAGACATATAAGGCATGTTCTGTACATTCGAAAAGCTTACAGTTTATGTGCAGAGACAAAACTAACACTCCTAAATCATTGAGGATATAACAAACTGCTAAATTATATAGCATGTCTGCTCAAAGAAGGAAGGTTATTATGTGTTGAAGAAGGCTCTGTGGAGATGATGGGATAAATGAATCCTAAAGAATGGGTAGAATTTGAATGGATGGGTTGAAGGGAGACATTTCAGGGTGGGGGGGTGGAGAAGACAAATTAGCAAAGGGGCGGAAGTGGGAATGAGCCTGACATGTTCTTGTGGTGGCAGTAAGGAAACCAACTTGATCTTAGCAGATGGCAAATGCTGGGAAGTCATGAGAAACAAATGTGGGTGACAGAATTGTGGTGAGGTTGATGTCTATCAGAAGAGTTTGGTTTTAATGTGTTAGGCAGTAGGGAGCCATTGAAAGTTCTTGAGCAGAAGATTAACAAAATGAACTTGAGTTGAAAGTGCTACATGGAAAATTTAAATGCAACACATTTTCAAGTTATGAACTTCTATTTTTTATATCTAGTATTAGATAATAGCTACTCCCTGGTAGTTATTAGTTGTAAAAGCTGCTTATTAATGACTGAATAAATTATTCTATTTAGCTTCACTTAATCCAATCCAATAAACATTTATTAAGCACCCACTATGTGCCAGACACAGTGCTAAGCTCTTATTTGCAAAGGATACAGATTCCAGGTAGAATTAGTCTTCTTAATTCAGCGAGTTTTTGCTATTCAAGCATTCTTAAATTGAAAATAAGCTTGTTTTCTTTTTTTCACTTGAATACTACACCTAATCAGATGAGGTTATTTCAAATATGGATAAGTGGTACATGGTTTTGGCTGATGTCTGTAAAAGAAGGTTTTGTTATCGGTTGTATAGTTTGAAGTAATAATAACTTTATCATTTTTATATGACATTTAAATAGTTTCAAGTGTCCTGTGGACCATTAAACACTAAGCTCCTGACGAGTTAGGACAGCCGTCTGAGGTGTGGAAACGTGTGAACTCCACAGAAGAGTGTTTTGTTCTACTTTGTTTAATTTTAGAACAAAGTTTTGTTAAGCTTCTTTTGGTTTGTATTTAAGGAAGATTTTTCTTCCTGGGCCCTTGGAGAGGTAGCAGTGAGAGTGTATGGGTTGGGAATACCAGAGTTCAAAAGATGGTTGCCAGAAATGTGTGCATTGTTTCATTTTTGCCATACCTCCTAAGCCTCTGCTTTCTGAGACTGAACTGGAGGAGAGAAGTAGCGGAAATATGGCCAGAGAGAAGTCTACCACCCTCATGTAAAGTCTCCCCAGCCTAGAAAAGGGGTTCTCCTCATGGGGAGACCATTGCAAACATGCTTCCTTGCTATTCAATTTTACCTTCTTCCCAGGCTATAAATGTTCGTGATTCAAATGTATTGACTAATTCAAATCCACAAGCACTTATAAAGTATTTATTATGTACCAGGTCCTGTGCTAAGTACTGGGGCTACAAAAATAATAATAAAATGGAAAAAGAAACAGTCCCTGCCTTCAAAGAGTTTAAATTTTCCCCCAGTCTTAAATGATTTTATGCCACAGTTACTCATATGCTGTCCAGATTCTCCTATTTTCCCTCACTCGCTGTTCACAGGCAATCTGATGCAGATTGTTGGCATGTGTTAAGACAAGTTTACTTACTCATTGGCATAATCAAATCAGAGAAAAGCTGTTCTCAGTGGGAAAAGATTATCTCCAGAGACTGGGACACTATGGGACTCTCCTTGTAAACATAATTCACTGGACATATCCCTGTTCCTTAAAAGAGAAAAAGTTAATAAGCAAATGCAGAAAAAAGCAAATCTTATGACACAAATTCAAACCCCAGAGCAGAAATCATTCAAGTTAATAACCTAATCAAAGATGCCAACCTGGTCACTGCTTCAACAGCTTTAGGCCTCTAGGAATTCAGTGGGGTTAATGTTTCAGTATTAGTGAGATCCATGCTTGCTGGCCTTTGCAGCAGATACGGCAGAGTTTTCTTTGGCCTTATAAAGACATTTTACTCTGCTTGAAACCCTTGTCTCATGACATGATCAAAAATAGCCCCACTGCAGCCTGTGCTGTCAATCATCCATGTAAAATAGCATGATAGTGAAGGGTTGGTAGAGACCGATATAATGGAGAGAGAGAGAGAGAAAGAGAGAGAGATCTAGAGGGATAACATTTCACAATGCCAACGCCTGTTACTTTTGGTGAGGTTAGTTACTTAACTTAGAAAAAATTATAAGAGTGTATGGGCAGGGCTTTGTGTTTAGTTCCTAACAAACAGTTAAGAATATCTCTAAGTGTCCTCCAGAATCCATGATGACGTGGTTTGTGTTGGCATAGGGAAGGAACTACAAGTCTAATAAAATTCACTGTATTGTCACCATTAGAATAAGCTTTTTTGTGCTTTGGTGTAGCATAGAATAACTATTGTAATAAACTCGGTGTTTCTAAAAATATTTATTAGCATTGGTGTCTCCTCTGAGTGTTGTTTAAGAGAAACTCTGGAAAAAGCACGGTGAATAATACAAATCTAATTTCCTAGGTTTTGAGTTCTAACATTAGGATTCCTGAATAGCAAGTTTAAAAACAACCGTTGTTTGAATTTTCAATAGGTTTTGTTAATTTGCTAAATTTTGGATGGAATTCTGGTGTAATGTCTCTAAGATTTCTGGAGTATTTTCCACTGGTGGTTATATTATGCAAAGGTGGAATTAATAGGTCATATATTTGTAGGTATATTTTAGGTAAGGAGTAATGAAATTTCAGTATTAAGAATTGAAGTGCGCATTTTTTAGCTCAAACTTGTTTATTTAATCATGTGATTTAAAATCACATGAGCTTTAACTTTGTAAGTGAGATGGGAGAATGTATGCTCCTTGTGTATAATTTAAATGGGTGCTCGATTTCACTTGACAGGCTATATCTCAGTTTTTATATAGTATTATGTAATAATGGACTTCATTTCTGCAAGTACATACCAATGGGGTGGTCATGCCTATAAATGAACAAAGCCACATCTTCTTTGATTTGGAGAAGAAAATGAAGAGTTAGTGAATGTGCAAAGAAATGGGTTTTTTTTTAAATTTAGATATCATTTTATAAACCACTTAAAAGTTCCTTTATTTTATTTTTATATATTTTATATTTTATTATATTTTAGATGCATTTTCCTACCCCCTCTACCTCATCACCTCCCCCCAACCCCACTGTCTGTCTTGCATAGAGATAAACAAGCTGGCTGACATCAGTTGCCTGATAGTCAAACAGGTTTGATTGACCCTTGTGTCCTTACAAATTTTATCCTCAAAAAAAAATAGTGTGCTGCACATCTACTTGGGAACCACTGCAATGAATGTTAATAGCATTTCTGTAGCTTCCCACAACAGCCTTTTATGATAGAGTGAGCTGCACTACAGTTCGTTTGAAAAGTGTGATTCTGCCGTGTTTACCACACCTGTGAACTTTTAAACTTTTTTTTGTCGCCTGCATTTTATTTTTATTTTTTTATTTTTAATAAGGGTGACTGAGGTTGCAGAGAAATTAATGTGTGCTGAGTCTGCATAGCAATTTTAAGTAGGGTTGCCATGATAATTAAACAAGGTCCATTTTCCTGCCTAAATATTTGGTTGAAATTTCCTTCAGTGAATCAGTATTGGCAAAATAGCTCTCATCCTTTGGACCTAACTGATGACAGGGTGCTTTTAAAAAGTCCAATGTTTGCAGCTGAGAATTTTTCTAATTGCCAGAATTTTTTTCTTATGGAGTGATTTTAATTTTTTTCTAAAGTCCAATTCTAATATTTAAGTCAAGAGCATTTATTAAATGTCTTTAAGTTGAATGCCAAAATCCTGAATCTTGACTTATTCCCTTGATGAGGCTATTAATTCTTATTTGGTGGTATTGAGTAAACAAATACAAATGAGAATACTGTCATGATGTGCTTAGCACTAGTTATTGTTGGCTCCTTTCTCTGAGCACTACATATGTTTTGGGCTACTGCCAGAGTGCATTCATTGGACTGCTAGAATGTAGCTATTGTGGCAACCCTATGCTCATAATAACCACTAAATTTTGAGTTTGTTTTACTTCTGAACAACAGATCTTTTGCACACTGGACCTCACTATGATCTGACTTGCTTTTCTATTTCTCAACAGGATACCTGCCCATTATGTTTATCCACAGGCTTTTGTGCAGCCTGGAGTTGTAATTCCACATGTCCAACCTACAGCAGCTGCTGCCTCCACCACACCTTACATTGATTATACTGGAGCTGCATATGCACAATACTCAGCAGCTGCAGCAGCTGCAGCGGCAGCAGCCTATGACCAGTACCCATATGCAGCATCTCCAGCTGCTGCAGGATATGTCACTGCTGGGGGCTATGGCTATGCAGTGCAGCAACCAGTCACCGCGGCAGCACCTGGGACAGCTGCTGCAGCAGCGGCAGCAGCAGCAGCAGCAGCAGCATTTGGCCAGTATCAGCCACAGCAGCTGCAAGCAGACCGAATGCAATAATGAGTGACCAGCCATCTGAAGAGAGTTGAATTTCTTTCTCTATTTTCCCCCAGCCTTCCAGTTTTAAGTAGATAATAAGGTGGTTAACACTAACTAAGCAGCTTTAAGAAAAGTTATGCTACTGCAAATCAGGAGATTTTTATTCCACTGTCCTTGTACTCGAATCATGTTGCTATGGGAAAAAGGGGTGAGGGCCAGGGGAGTGGGAGGAATTAGTTTCAGGAGTCAATCCAGGAGACACTGAATAAACAATGCACTGCCATGAAAAAAACTATAGGAGTAACAATAGAACTTCATTTGACAAAATAAAATAAAGGGGTTTTTGTTGGGGTTTTGTTTTTTTTTTAATAGTATCAGGGAAGCAAACTGCCTTTTTCAAATGAGAAAGTGTTTTGAAAAAGTTAAACCAGGGAAAAGAAATCCGAGAGAGCAATATGTAGCTTATATAACATTTAAAACATATTTTTAAAAATAATTAAAGCACTGACTGTCATTTCTAGTTTTCACTATGGCCTATAGAACTTGTTCAAGTAAGAAAGTGATTTTCTTGCTGTCTCATAATGGGCATCGAACAATCCTGAGGAGCATGGCCGGTTGGTAAAATGGTGGACAGGCACCAAAGCTATTTTCTCATCTGTCCTCTGGATGAGTGGAACTATGGAGCAAGTGATGTGGAATTAATGGGTGCAACAGCTGTACAGACAATCAATAACACAGACAGTTCTGGAAAGAACACATCACTTGTGCTTGTTTGATGAGCTTGTCACATTCTAATCCCTCTCCCCATCCTGTTTCAATTTTGGGAAACTTTTAACTGCTGGTGTCAGCTATTCTGATTCTGAAATAGGATCAGCCCTTTACTACAACAGCCTTCTCTTTCTATTTATTACATTGACTCGTGGCTTGTGAATAAAGGCAGGAAGAAGTTTGCAGAACCTTTGAGAACTGTCTTAAGGAAATTTATTTTTTCCTTTTTGAAATGATTTATATGACTTCAGTATCTATTACAGAGTCTTATTTAAAACTATTTATTAGCGAACTCAGTAAGACAACAAAGTTCCTAAAACTACAGTTCTTCAAGGGTTAATGATATGTGGTTTATACTGTGCCTTAATTGTAATGCTATTTAAAAATATTTATTTTGAAGTTTTACGATGCTGCACTCTAAAGAAAGGAACTTTAGATGTGACACTGTAAAATTATGTATTCATCTCATGGCATAAATTATTTAGTAGGTTTAGATGTAGCATATTAAATATTAACCTATTCAGCTAAAGATGTTGACTTAGATTTATTTAAATTCAGTATGTGCACTGTATGAGAGGGTACTCTTACATGAACAGAGTTTAGGTTTTTTACAGAATGTGTTGCTAGTTTCATACTGCTTCCTCTTCAGTATTTTGCTCATGTAGATCTACTTTCCTGGCAATTGATTAGTCTAATTTTCCCACTATTTTTATGTAGTTTAAAATGCTGCTTTACATTTTTCTTGTGAAACTACAATACTTGCAATTTTTATTCTTAACCTAAATCAAATATTTTACACTGTATTGGACTTTTTATACTTGAACAATTTCATACAAGGGAAGACAGGATAGCATTTTTATGGACTTTATCCATTTTCACTGGATTTATTTTAAGTATTCAAAATACTAGCCAGTGTTATGTAATGTAGACATGACTCTCCTGTGCATATTATTTATTCAGTATGTATATTGCTTTATAACATTTCAGATCTTCTAAACTATTCACTTACGTTAAATATAATTTTTAAAATCTACTGTTGCATTGTCTATAATTATGCAATAAAAGTGAAGAATGTCTCCTTTTAACTAGAGTCAAGTTGTGATTTATATCTAAAATGCCTAGTGGACACACAGCTTCCTAGAGTCCTGGCTTTGGTACACTGGCATAAATTTCATTAACTTATTATCACAACAGTGTTCTTAGCTACTGAGAGAAGTCAAATCCTATTGTAGTGAATGCTAATTTAGATTCTTTGGTTCTGAAATTTTGTTACATTGAATTTGACTAAAGAAGGGGGGAGGGGTATCAACTGGTGCTTAGAGTTTTGGATAGGTAGATATGTTCCATTATAATGGTATTGGCTATAAAGAGATCACTCTTACAGAGGAAAATAGAGAGTCTAGTAAGCAAAGAAATAGGTGCTGGTAATAAACAACTTAGTCTCCAATTAGATGGCTGCTGTCTGGTTAGGATTTTCTTTTCAAATAATCTGACTCCTTTAAAAACACTGTGAAATATGCCATTTTCTGGTGCAGACTTTTAGGAATTCTGTTAGGGAGACAGTAAGAAGAAATCACGAGATAATAAATTTCTAACTATGAGGAACTAAAGAAGTCTTTAAATCCAAACCCATCTTTTTTTGAAAAACAGATATTAAAGGATATGCCCAGCATTGCACAAATAGTTCAGGGATGGTGCTGGGAACCCTGGTGCAGGTCCTCTGTCTCCAAATCCAGCATCATCCCTACAGTAGTACTCTGTTTCCTTCTAAAATTGGACTTTAAATTGCGTCTCCAGGTAAATATGAAATTGCTTTGCTCATTGGCCTTAAAGTTAAAACATTCCTCTAACTGTACAATGTCTACTATATATTGAATTTTTATATATTGATATATCCAACATTTTGTGCTTTATTAACTATAAGAAACTGAATTCTATGGAACTTGATCTGAAGTTTTCTTTATTACTATCACCATCATGATCATCACATTCAGAATTGTATCACTTTAGAATCTGAAAGCCTTTTAATGGTCTATCATATGATAACTGTGGTTTAGGTTCTTATTAGAGGCATTTGGCTAATTAGATACAAAACAAGTCAGAAGGAACTGAATTCAAATGCAGATATATGCCAGCTGAGCAAGTCACTTTATTCTCTCAGTGTGCTAGACAATTCTCTAAAACTACAAATTGCAAAAATGGTACCAAGGGTAGATAGTTATCTAATGTAAACATGACTTCCATGCTCACTGGGAGCTCACTACACTGGCGAAAATTATGGACCTAGTTAAAAGAAAGCAGGGGTGAGGGAATTTTATAGAGATCGAATTTTACACTCAAGTCTTGGAATCTGATAAAGATGTATGAGCATCCTCACATAAAATAAAAGGAATTTATTTCCATTTCTCAACATAAACTTATGTCCTTATAAACCATATACTTCCAGTCTCTCAACTGACACATCATCAGATTCAATAATTGAGAATGAGGCAAGCTTCGGAGGTGGGGGCAGGAAGGAACATTTTGCCAACAACGGACTAGATGTTGATGTTGCCAAATAATTTGTTGTTCAGTCTGGTATAACTCTTCGTGATTCCATTTGGTTTTTCTTGAAGATACTGGAATGGTTTGCTATTGCCTTCTCCAGCTCATTTTACAGATGAGGAAACTGAAGCAAATAAGGTTAAGTGACTTGCCTCTAAGGTCACATAACTAGTAAGTGTCTGAAGTTGGCTTTGAACTCAGGTCTTCCTGACTCCAGATCTGGCACTGCATTCACTGCATCATTTAGCTGCCCCTTGTTAAATAATAGCCACTGACAATACTAGCTTGAGCATTTGAAAATGAAAAGAAATATATTCATCTGGCTCACTAAGTCCCTCAAGTAGATAACAGGAATTATCTGATGTTATTATTAAGACTTCTAGTTACACTGAAGAATGTCTCAGTAAAGCCATGGGTCTACCTCCCCATAATTACATTTTTGTTTTCTTTAATTTATGCCAAGAGAAATATCTAAATTAGATGCAGGTCAGAAGGAGGAAAAAGCTTTACAAGGTCTTCATCTCAAATTCTCATTTTCCAAACCTAGCACAAGAGAGAGGGAGAATAGCTATACCAAAAGGCTGAAATCTGCCTTGTTGCCATACTGAATAGCCCTCAGTAAGAGTCAGCTCTAGTGTTGACTGGAAGGTGGATTTTACCTTTCTCACTCTTAGAGGTGGGTTTTTATGGAGTATTGGATAGCGTCTATGGCTGCTATTATTCAGCAACTCCAGTAATAATTGAACCCCTGATCTAGCAAAGTCTCCAAAAAGATAGAAGAGAATAGAGAGGGGAGACAAAGATGAATTTTTTTAAATAAAGAAATGAATATTTCATTCCTTTGACTCAATAAATGTTTACTAACTACCTGCCATGTGTAAGGTACCAGGTGGCACTTCTTTACTTGCTGGCAGCTGCTCTTCCTAATTTCTGGTGAGACTCCAAAGAGTTATTTGAAATGAGGAGAAACTGAGATTGAAGAGGTGTAGAAAATTACTAAATTTGCTTTCAGCCTTTACGTCCCTCAAACAATCTCAGCCTGTTTCCATGGAAAGTCTAACTTTATTTTGCGCATGCATTCAGATTATTTAGAAAGGGATTAATTTTTGGTACTTGTCACAAATCAAATTTTTGAAGATGCTTGGACATGGGCTAAGTAATTATACATCTTAGAGTTTCAATTTCTCAATATATAAAGTAAAGCTGTTTAAATGTGCTCCTCCCTCCTTCAAAGATTCTGTAAGGAGGGACTGAGATCATATAGGTTGAAAGTTGAAGTGAACCCTAAGTCATCAAGTCCATCACTCATTTTACAAATGAGGAAACTGAGGTCTAGAGATTAAGTGACTTGTCCAACACTGAACAGCTGGCTCCAGGGCTCTGTCTTCTGTACTATACTCCTTTTAATATGTGAAAAAAATCTTGTAATTCTTGGAACGAAATGCCTTTAAATCAACATCATTATAACAGAATCTCAATCCCTTCAGTTTTGCTGCAAAATATTTGATCATTCCCTAACAATGTCTTTACAAAGTCCAAACTCATGAATTTCCCTCCCCCGACTTCTTTATCCTCTGACAGAACAGTCTAATCCAGTATGCTACCAGAAAATAGAACAGTCTAATCCAGTATGCTACCAGAAAACTGTGTATCTTTTAAAGAAATTGAAGCGTTTTCCATTGTCACTGTTATAAGTAATTTCTATTTCATTATAACATTGAACAAAGAGCAATTATTTATTATTGTATTTATTCGGTGGCTCCAATAATGTATTAAGGAAAAGCCAAATATCCGAAACAGACATAAAGTGAAGTCCTTAACATTATAACTATATAGAGCTGTAATTTTGCCAAGTAGAAAACTTCATTTTTTTCCCCATATTCAAACCATATTCCTCAAATCATCAGCTGCTTATTTGATTGTTTGTTTTGGGTGAACATTAAACAGGAGAACTTTCTGATACTAACCCAATACTCCCCAGCCTCTATGAGATAGGAGGGCTGAAGAGTGTATTGAGAGGGGATATGCTTTTCAACACCATAATTTCATTTAGGCTTACTTTCATACGTTATTCTGATGTATGGAATGAGAGGAACGTAGAAAAAGATCATGAAAAAAGAGGGAACTTGGATCAAAATAATTTGGTAAAAAGTAGTGTTTTACAACCAATTTATGTTACTAGAGACAATTTGTATTGGTAGAGGGAGTTTCTTCAATGGAATTCCTTTTGCCAATTAAGTGACAGATCTCAAGTTGGGTTGGGGTGGTAAAGACATCATTAAGATAGATGACCAGAAAAGGAGGTGGGCTGGCCATATAGTCAGGAGAACAAAAGATAACATGTTGCCAACCCCAGTGTCACTCTGTTACCTATGTAATCTTGAAAGGCTCAGAGGAAGAATAGTTCATTAGATGTATCCCTTGTAGAGGATTTGTGGGAAGACATTGACAAGGATCACATAAGACAAGATCACAAAGCTGGGGTTGAAATCTACATTGTTAAAATGTATATCCACATCAGTGAGATCACAGATCCATTGAATTACTGAAGTATGATAATAGAATGGGGTCATCCAATGACACATCATGACTTGGAAATATTGTGAGGAATGGGGAAAACTTGAGGATGAGCTCATAAGGTTTAGAGCTAGAAAATACGTGAGAAATTATCTAGCCCTAAATCCTTAATTCTGTGACAAATTTGAATTGTATTGGAAGGACTACAACTATTAGGAGAGAGAGAGAGAGAGAGAGAGAGAGAGAGAGAGAGAGAGAGAGAGAGAGAGAAGGAACCACATTTTTAAAAGATTTCTCCTCAGTTAAGACATCCATCTATATGAATGTACTGTATGAGCATGGGTGAAAACATCTAGGAATCGATATTCTAACAGTCCAAGAAAGTGCTGTGCTTTTTCTCTAACAGAACTTAAAATGATAGAAGCCAAGGAGGTAAGAGCTAGGCACACTTAAATTTTTTTATCTTTTTTGTTGTTCCGCTCCTATCTTGAGAGAGTCTGTATACAAGAGGAAGAAAAACGTAGGTGGGTGAAGAGACCCAGCCCATTCTCCAGAACTCACTTACAAAGTAGCCAAAAATCATTATTTCTAAGGGCACAAGCTGTTAACAGAAAAACATCGACAGGCATCTGTTACATTGCATCCCTTTCTCAGTCACACCACTGTCTGCTCCCTGTAGATCACCTGATAGGTCTCTTAAATGATGACATTTATAATAATTAGTGGCTAGTTACATGGCCTTGCAAAGAGTACCAACCTTCCTGGTGCTATCCTACTGATTGAATTTATGAATATTAATTCCAACCCTTAAACTTCCTTTTATTGGATACATTTAGTCCTAAGGATCAGCTGGAAAAAAAAAAAAACACCGTAAAATGGAAAAGAGAAGACTTACAGAGGAGATGATAGCTATCTTCAGGTTTTGAAGAGGGATTAGATTTGTTCTACTTGGACCAAAAGGGCAAAGCTAGGAGCTATGGATGGAGGCAAATTTAGACTGGAAGTGGAGAAAAACTTGGTAGCCATCAGAACTTTCCAAAGAAGAATCAATGGCTGGTCTTAAGAAGTTGAGGCTTCCTTCAAGTCCCAGCTAAAATCCCACTTGTTGCAAGAAGCCTTTCTCAATCTTCCTTAATACCAATACATTCCTTCTGAGATTATCTTCATTTTATCTGGTATATATTTTATTGTTTGCACATCGCCCTCCCCCCCACCCCCCATTAGACTGTCTTTTGTCTTTCTTGGTATCCCTAGAGCTTTGCACAGTGTAGGTTCTTAATAAATGCTTATTGACTGACTGACCAACAGATGGTCCTCTTTCTGAAGGTCTTTAAGCAAAGGCTAGATAATAATTCAAACTATTCATTGGAAAAGCAAATACTGAAGCTGAATCTTGAGTACTTAAGCCACAGAATGAGAAGACAGGACTCATTGAAAAAGACTCTGATTGGGAAAGATTGGCAGAGGATGAGATGATTAAACAGTGTCATGGAAGCAATGAACATGAGAAATAGTAGAGAATAGAAAAGCTTGGTGTCCATGGGGTCACAAAGAGTGAGATATGGCTGAATGACAGAGCAATGGCAAAAAGAACCAGTTGCTGAATATGGTATGTGGATGTAAAATATATATTGGACTCAATGTCCTGTAAGGTCTTTCTCAACTCTGAAAGTGGCTGACAATAAATATATTATAATTCTTCACTTTTAAATGAATCGGACTAAAAGTGACATTTCTCCTCAGTAGGAATTAGCTATTCTAGATTAGGTAACACAAGATTATATTGACTTTGAGCCTTCAGGGATGCTGCGGCCTAATCTTTGCCTCAATAAACAAAGTTAAGAGTTTCACCCTTCCTCTAGTTGACTCCCTCAACCTTGTTCATTAACAACTGCTCTACTGGTTTTCATTGAAATTGATGTGTAAAAGAGTCTTTATGTTGGCATTCCTTTACTAGTCCATCAGGGTCTCCACAGTAATGCTTCAAAAGTAATCAAACCATCAGTATATTTGAATTTCTCTTTGGATTGGTATTAAATGGATTTTGATACTTACACAGCAACTGAGAAAGAAATAAGACTAAAGGCAATTTAGAAGGAAAAATTTCTTAAATTGTGATGACAGTTAGTTATAGACTGCAAGAGGTTGGGTTTTTTGGTTTAGTTTTATTTGGGAGTTTTTTTGGAGGGGAGGAAATTAATTGCGTAGACTTATTTCTTAATTTTATTTCATTTTTAAAATTTAAAAACATCTGCTTTCTGTCTGTCCCATCTCTTCCATTGGGAAAAAAGTAAAAACCAAGCCTTTGTAACAAATATGCATAGTCAAGCAAAAAAAAATCCTATGCTAGCCATGTCCAAAAAAATAGATGGTTCAATCTGTACCCTGAGTCCATCACCTCTCTGTCAAGAGATGGATAACATATCACTTAATGAGTTCTCTGGAATTGTGGTTGATAGTTGTATTGGTCAAAGTTGCTAAAAGTTATTCAAAGTCTATATCTTTACAATTTTGTATAAAATGTTCTCTTGATCTCACTCTGCATCAGTTCATACTAGTCTGAAACCATTCCCCTTCATCATCTCTTACAGGACAATAAAATTACATTCATATATCATACTTTGCCTAACACCACCTGATGCACACCGCCTTAGTTTCCAGTTCCACCATAAAATAGCTATTGTAATTATTTTTGTACAGTGAGTACTTTTTTTCTTTATTTGATTTCTTTGATTTGACTTAACCTGCTATCATAACCACTAGACAAAGTTTCATGTTTAGGAAAACTTCCTTCCATATCTAAGAACTGCATTAAGGTTTTAATATCACCATCAATTCAAGTCCATTCAAACCCTTCCTTTCCTTTATCACCACCAACATTCCCTTCCTAATATCTCCTTTAGTTTACTGCCCTTTGTGAGAGTTCCTGAACTCCTCAGAAATATTTACATTTACCAGTGCTTGAAATCACTCACTTTCATACTTCCCACCAAAAAGCCATAAACTGTAATCCAAGGGGCCCTCAGATTCAAAACACAGTCACAGAGATTCCAGGGTTACATTATCAGGAGAATGTATAAGGAGCTAGAACTTTTGTTTCATGCATCCCATTGTTAATTTTTATTTATTAACAAGGGTAGGGCCTAGACTTGTGATTTCATTGACATAGGCAACTCCTAGCAGAGGAAACACCTTCTACCAATGCAGGATGCCATCTTTTCTTCACTTTGTAGTTTCACAAAGCTACCTAGAGACTATTCTTTCAAAGAGATCAAAGAGAGAAAAAGAACCCACATTTACAAAAATATTTATAGTAGTTCTTTTTTTATGGAGGCCAAGACCTGGAAACTGAAGTTGTGCCTATCAGTTGGGAATAGTTGAATGAATTATCATATATGAATATCATGTTCAGAGAATCTTGGAAAAACTTATATGAATAGATACAAATCAAAGTAGAACCAGAAGAACAATTTAGACCATAACAATATTGTTTTAAAAAACAGCTTTGAAAGACTTGACACTTCTAATCACTTTAAAGACCAATCATGATTTCAGAGGACTAGGGATGATGACTATAACCAACCTTATGACAAAGATGGACTGAATATGAGAATGAGACACACATTTTTGGTGATAAGACCAACTTGTGAATTTGTTTGCTTTTCAATACTTGTTTTTCCTAAAGAATTTGTTTTTCTTTTTCTAGCAGGAGAG
This sequence comes from Notamacropus eugenii, assembly GCF_028372415.1. Lineage (NCBI taxonomy): Eukaryota > Metazoa > Chordata > Mammalia > Diprotodontia > Macropodidae > Notamacropus > Notamacropus eugenii. Next base: position 189,937,711 of record NC_092875.1, read on the forward strand.
GCAGAAAAAATAAATGCTTTTTAATTGGATAAAAACATCATGAAAAATAAAGTTACCTAAAGCCCTAAGGGGTTAATAGATGTGCCCAAGGTTATAGAACCAGTATGTTTCAGAAATCAGAGTTCAACTCTGGTCTTCTCAATTCAAAGTATAGTTCTCTATCCACTTATGCCAGACTGTCTTTCAAAAAAGATTAGTAATAGTGCATTAATGATAATTAATATTTCATATTAGTAACAACTGTGTCTCAGGACTTTGAAAAAGAAATAAAATAGGTCTAATGCTGCTGTGGGTTAAAGAAGAAAGTATGAGAAAATTAAAAACCAATAAATATCAAAATTTCATAGATATTTTTGAGAACTAAATAATTCCAAATATGTTACATATATTACTATCCTTGCTCTGTATAGACAGAAGTAGTAAGAACTTCTAAAAGCAAACAGTAATAAGTTCTGATTGTCTGTTCACTCTGTTGAAGTCACATGTCATTAATAGTCTTGTCAAGGAAAAAAACACCTCAAGTAATAAAAATCAAAAGTTTCTCCTTAAAAATCTGAGAATACTGGGGAGAGAAAAACCAGCAGGGAGTTAGAGAAAAGTTTCATTACCTGGGAGGTGTGAGGGTTTTTTAAAAAGTACATATTTTGATACCTGTATTTCAGTATAGTTGATTTCTTTCATAATTTTATATACTTCATTATTAATTTAAAAGCATTTACTCTGGGAAGGGGTCCATTAGGTTTTACCAGATGGCCAATGGGCTCCATGACATGAAACAAAGTGAAGAATTCCTGGAAAGAGTAGGGTGTATGATTAATTTTAGAATGAGCAAAGACATCTTAGGGAAAAAAACAAGAAGAAGACAGAATTTGGAAATGACTCAATGGGAGAAGCCAACAGAGAAAGAAGCTCCTGGTGTGACTGAGACAAGAAGGATAAGAAGGAAAAGCACGTCTTTTTCTTCTCCTTAAATATGTCTATATCCTGAGTGTATTGAGATCTTTACAATTCCAGCTTTGACAACAGCTGCTTTCGTTATCTGCTTTGGCATCCTTTCTTTAGCCAACACAAAGCCACTTAGCTCTCAAGCAGTCTCTGCCTCAGAAGGCCATGTCTTTCAGCTGCTTAGAGGCCACATCCTTTAAATCTCCCAGCTGCCCTCTTACCTCTCAGACTCTCTTGCCTTCTGTGTGTGTGTGTGTGTGTGTGTGTGTGCATGTGTGTGCGTGTGTGTTTAATCTTCCCCAGCTGCCACTTTTGGCTTACTGGTTGTCTCTCAGTTTTTCTAGAATGAGATATTTCAAACATGACTGTGTAAGGAAAGTAACAGTTAAAAAAATGCATTTTCAAAATTAGCCCACAACTCTGTTCAGAAGAATTTTACCTCAGCTTTCTTCTGACCAATGCTCCATGAATCAACCTACGAATTTCTTAAAGGCTTTAAGATACCACAGAGGCATGAATAAAGAAACTTGAGAAGCCCACACGGCACTAAATTGTCCAAAATGAAGAGATTTCACTGCCTTTGAACTATAGAATCTCTGACTGCTCTGGCCTCATGGAGTTTATGTAACACCCTCTCAGTTGGATAAAATGCTAACCAGCATTCCCACTGTGTTCAGAAATGTAAATGCAAAAGCTGTAAAAAAATTATATTACACTTAAAACTCTTTCACCCCCTGTTGCCCTGTTTCTTCTCTCACTTCCAGCTGAGTTCATCTTCCATAGCCACTGGGATTGCTGTTTCACAGGGTAATTCTGAAAACATTTTTGGAGGGATGTTACACATTTTCCAGATTTTTTCTTTGTTGGGGTTCATGAATGGGATCATAACTAACATCTGGAGGTTATTTGCTAACAGGGGTTTGATATACCTCACACGGCAGAGAAAATCAGTGCCAGTGGAATAATCAGTATTTGTTAAGCACCTATTATTATGTGCCTGGCACTGTGCTAAGTGCTGAGGGCATACTAAGACAGAAGGGAAATGGTCCCTGGCCCGAGGGAGCTTATGTTTTGATGAGGAGACAGGTAGAAGTACGTACAAAATAAATACATAGTAATTTAATAGGAAAAGGCACCAATTGCTGGCAATGAGTCAGAACAGGAAAGTCTTCATGTAAAAGATGGCACTTGAGCTGAGTTTGGAAAGATACTAGGAATTCTAAGAAATAAAGGCCAGGAGGAAGTGTATTCCAGGCATGGGAAGAAATAGCCAATGCAAAGGCATGGAGATGGTAGATGAAATTTCACCTGTGAGAAACAGTAAGGCCAGTTGGGCTGGAGGCCACCATATGTGAAGGTGAGCCGTTATATAATGAGGTGCTTGTTGTTGCTTGTGTTTTGTTGTAGTCAAAATAATAAGATTAGAAAGAGAGGCAGTAGCCTAGTAAATCTCCATAAGGACAGGCCATGGGCAAAGTTTCTAGTCTCCTAACCACACATAGGATGAAGGTTCATCCTCCTTCATTCTTAAGAAACTAAGCCCCTCCCTCCAGGCTACAAAACACATCTTGTTTCCCTCTTTCTTCCCTTCCATTGTTAGATCATCTGGGATCCCTTTTCTATACGAACCCATCCACTTTTAATGACTTTTTTCTCTTAAATTTTCATGTTTAATGATGTTGACATGCCAAGTTTTTCTCAAACAAGAGATTTTAACAAACATTGACCTCTAACTAAGGTAGAGTAGATGGTTTCTTTCTCAGATTCATTGAGTTATAGCATTTTATAGACAGAGGGCCTTTAGAGATCATCTAGTTCAATTCACTTATTTGGCAGATGAAGAAACTGAGGTCCAGAGAAATTAAATGACTTTCATAGGACACAAGATAGTCAGTTAGTGAGAGAACTAAGACTAGAACCCAAGTCTCCTCATAGTCCAGGGTTCCTTATATGGTTATTACATCTGTGTCATACAAAGGGCAAGGTCATATCTAACCATACTAGGACCCAGAGTACCTAAAACAGTACTATATACATGTAGATGTTAAGTAAGTGTTTGTTGAATTTAATTTTTGAATTATGGTTTTAATGAGCGCTTTTCTAAATGAGGAAGACATCTTTTTGATGCACAGAGTTCTCTTTGTAAGGTTTGTTTTATAGTAACTATTTTCTGGGTCTTCTGAACATAATTCAAGTTATGGTAAATCATCATCATCATCATCATCCTCAACAAATTAGAAGGTTTCTTCCAGGACCATCTGGTGGTTCAGCCTGAACCTAAACAAAAATCTCCTCTCTACCACAACCTTGACAAATAGGTTTCCCAGGCTCCATTTAAAGACTATTAGTGATAAGGAACTCCTTATCTCCCAACACACCCTATTCTTTTGGGAGACGTCTCTAATTCTTAGAAAGTTTTTCCTTACGTCAAGTCAAAATCTGCCTTTTTTCAACTTCTGCCCCTCGTTACTAGTTTTGTCCACTGAGGTCAAGTAATACATGTCCAATGCCTTTTATACACCATGGTTCCTCAAATATTGATAAGAGCAGTCATATCCCCATAAGTATCTAAATATTCCTCATCACCACCCTGGTCTTCCTCTGCAATATGCTCTCCAATTTGTCAGTGTCCTTCATAAAATATGGTAATCAAAATTGAGGAAAAATAAATTAATAGTCTCTGGTAACTGGGCTTCTTTTAATGTAGTCTATGACTTTATGGAAACAACAAATATGAACTTGGGCAGACTTTGGGAGATAGTTGAGGAAAGAAGGGTCTGGCATGTTATATAGTCTGTGAGGCCATGAAGAGCTGGACACAACTGAATGATTAAATAGCAATAACAAAAATGATTTCATTAGCTTTTTTGCTTAGCTTCACATGTGTCACTGTTGACTCATACTGAATTTCTAATACACTAAAGCTCCCAAGTCTCCTTCATTTAAACTCTTATTGACTTCTAATCATATACCTGCGTGGTTACTTTTTAGAATACAGCTGAAGGATTTTATGCTTATTCTCCTTAAATTGCATCTTAATAATCTAAAAGGATTTCTTCTTCGAAGTTTGGATTCAGTAAAAAGGCTGCACTTGAGGACCTAGAGGGCCACAGGTTCCCCACTCCTGGTCTAGTTCCATTCTAAATGGACACGATATTTTTGGCTCTTGATTCTATCACTCAGTCTCTTAGCTATCCCTCCCAACTTCATATCACCCTCAAATTTTATAAACATGCTATCTAGCTGTTCCTCTCCCTGAGTCACTGATAAAATTATTGAAAAAACCAAGGTCAAGAGCTCTAGAGTTGCCAAAATTCATGTAAGGCCCATAAAACTCTAATGGGCCTGAATTGAATTAAAATGTAATTGGGAAATGTTTAACACAATAAAAATACAATAGAATATAAAGATGTTAATGTGGAGTTTTATGAGCCAACATGTGACCAACAGGGATCCATTTCTATTTGAGTTTGATACTACTGCTCTAGAGTACTCAGTGAGGGACCTCTCTTCAGACCAACATTGAATCACTCAGTACTGTTCTCTGGGTGGCCATATCCAAGCATCTTTTTAATAACCTGCTATCCTGGCTCCATTTCTCATTCTCCAGGCTCTTTCTCTTTCTTTTTACTAGCAACCTATTCACTTGGGAGATGTCTCTATCCTGCAGCCTTCTCTTTCTGATTGACGAGTCCATCACCATTTCATAAGGTGTTCAGGCTATGCTCACTTCACTCCCAGCTCTAGTCCATTTTCCAGACTTTTCCACTTCTTCCCCAGCAGCTTTGCCACTACCCTATCCCATTTTCCAGCTCCCTTTTATGTGTTGCTTTCTTTCATTGGTGGATCCTTGAAGGTAGGGACTGTCTTTTTTATATATTTATATTTCCAGTGTTTAGCACACTGGCTGATAAAAAGTGTTTGATAAATGCTTTATTTATCGAGTTAGTTAGTCAACTATTCATTTGTCTATCGTCAATCATATCTCTATCATCTAGACCCATCCATCCAACCATCTACTGAGGTGGCCCAGTGAATAGAGCTCTGGGCCTGGAGTCAGGAAGACTTGAATTTAAATCCAGCCTCAGAAATCAACTGTGTAACACTGGGCAAGTCACTCAACCTCTTTTTGCCTCAGTTTCCTCATCTATAAAATGGGGGGTAATAATAGCACCTATCTCCCAGAGTTGTTGTGAGGATCAAATGAGATAATTTTTGTAAAAGCACTTAGCACAATACCTGGAACATAAGTACAATATAAATATTTCTTCCCTTCCTTACCATTTCCTTAACGCCCAAGATGTGGAAGCAATATTTTCACAGAATCACAGAATTTGAGAGTTGTAAATGACCTTGGTGGTCTTCTAATCCACATCATCTACAAAAGTAATCTCCACTATAACGTATCCAACAAGTGGCCATTCAACCTCTACTTGATAACCTCCAAAGAAGAACCTTGATAACCTCCAAGGAACCACCACTTTTCAAGGCACATCATTCTACTTTTGGACAGCTCTAATTGTTTGGAAGTTTTTTTGTTGTTATTGTTATTTTTCTGGACATCAAGTTTAAATTTGCCTCTGTAATTTCCATTCATTATTCCTGGTTCTTCCCTCCAAGACCAAACAGAAAAAGTTAATCACTCCTCAATATGACAGCCCTCCAGATACTTAAAGACAGTTTCTCATATACCCCCTAATTCTTCCCTGCTCCAAGTTAAATATCCTCAGTTTTTTTCAAGCTCCACTCTGGAGGCTCTACAATTTACTAATGTCTTCTTAAGCAGAGCTGCCCAGAATTGAGAATAATGTTCCAGATCATTTTCATTGCATATCATGGTAAAATCTATATATATTATCAACAGAATTCATCTGAACAAGTAGTCTCATAAGCATGTCAAAAAAAAATGAAATGAGATTTGTCTTTGTCATGACTTGTTTCTGATGAACTCATCCTGCGTTTTAATTACCATTTCCTTTTCTAAGTGCTGATAAGCTATCTCTTTAATAATACATAATAGTGGTCATCCTTTCTGATTAGCACATTTAGCTCCACAAGCCTTAAGGGACACATATGTCATTGGTCCCTTTATAAAGTACATGCGCCCTGGCCCTTTTTGGTAGATAAAGAGCATGAGCAAAAAGAGGCTTATAGACAGTTCCTCGTATGCACCCTCCCCTGCCAATGTGGATAAATAAAAAAAGAGATTGGCCACTGAACCAGAAATAGCAACTGGCTTGGTAGAATTTGAAAGAAGCAGTTCCATCCTCTTGAGTTCTCTCTTCCTGTTTATTGAGAGTGCTGAGACCCTGTGAGCCTCTTCCTTAGATTTCCCATCATGGAAGGCAGTGATGAAATTTCCCACACTCCCTCAGCAATTATGATACCTGTTTATATAGAGCAAGAAGAGCAGGTACTGACTACAAAAGATTGAAGCCATATCAAATGGGGCAGCTAGATGGTGCAGTAGATAGAGCAAAGACTCTGCAATCAGGAAGACCTGAGTTCAAATCTGGCCTCAGACACTTACTAGCTGTGTGATGCTGGGCAACCTCAATTGCCTCCAAGAAAAAAGAAAGGAAAGAAACTGTATTGAAAAGTCCTAGTGACCTTTTCTGCTCTGAGTACAAGTGACCAACCAGTGATCTTGAGAGATGGATTTTTCAAGCCTGGTAGAACTACCTTGGGAGTCCAAGAAATATTGTTTTTTTCGAGTAGTGAGGCTGCTCTTCTAGAGGTTCTCCCTAAAGCTACGACCTCTTAGAGACAGGAGAATAAGCCCTGCACACCAGATTTGACAAAAGATGAAGACCCTGGATGAGTTTCTCAGGCAGTGGATGAAAGTGAAATGCCTATTTAGCAGTTCCACAATGTCCAAAACAAAGACAAAGACACAAACTCAGAAGACAATAATGCAAAAGCAGCTATAACCAAAACCTCAAAGAAAAAATGCTAATTGTATCCAAAGCCAACAAGAATTCTTGAAAGAGTTCAAGAAAGAGAAGAGTGGTAGAAGAAAAATTAGAGAAAAGAAAGGAGAGTGATGCAAGAAAATTATGAAAAAAATATTAACAGCTTGATAGAAGAGGCACCAAATTTTTTTTAAATGACACCTTAAAAATATAATTGGCCTAATGGTAAAAGAGGCACAAAAATTCACTGAAGAAAAGAACTCCTTAAAAAGCAGAATTGGTCAAAAGGGAAAAGAGACAAAAAATTCCACAGAAAAAACATTTTTTTAATTAGAATTAGGCAAATAAAAGCTAAAGACTCCATGAGATATCAAGAAATAATAAAACAAAACCAAAAGAATGAAAAAATAGAAGAAAATGGGATCACATCAGAAAAAACAATTGACCTGGGAAAACAGATCAAAGAGAGATGATTTAAGAATTACTAGACTAACAGAAAACCATAATCAAAAAAGAGCTTTGACATAATATTTCAAGAATGATGAAGGAAAACTTTCCTGATATCTTGAATCCAGAGGGAAAAACAGAATTGAAAGAATCCACCAATCACCTCCTGAAAGAAATCTCAAAGTGAAAACTTCCAGCCATATTATAGACAAATTCCAGAGATCTCAGGTCAAAGGGAAAATATTGCAAGCAGTCAGAAAGAAATAATTTAAATATTGTGGAGTCTAGATCACACAATGTTTAGCAGCTTCCCTATTAGAAGAGCAGAGCACTTGGACTACAATATCCTAAGAGGCAAAGAAACTAGGATTACAATGAAGAATAACCTACCCATCAAAATTCAGGGAGGAAATGGATATTTACTTAAATAGAGGATTTTCAAGCATTCCTGAGGTAAAGAACAGAGCTGAATAGAAAATTTAGCAGGCAAACACAAGACTCAAGAGAAGCATAAAAAAGTAAACATGGAAGAAAAATCATAAGGGACTCAACAAGGCTAAACTCTACATTTCTATATGGGAAGATGATTTATGTAACTCCTAAGAATTTTATCATCATTAGGATAGCTACTAGGAATTTACATAAGTAGAGGTCAATTATGTTGGAATAGTCTCCCAAAAAATGAAGGGGCAAAAAAAGAGGGATGAACTAGGAGAAAGAGGAAGGCAGAGCTAGAATGAAGAAAAATTTTCTAACAAAATAGGCAAAAAAAGGAAAAACTTTTACAGTAGAGAGGGAAATATAGGCTGGCAGGAAATGCCTGAACCTCACTCTCATCAGAATTGATTCAAAGAGGGAAGAATATATATATATATATGTACATATATATATATATATATACACACACTGAGTTGTGTATAGAAATCTGTCTTACCCATAGGGAAATAAGAAAGGAAGGAGATAGAGAAAAGGAGGGAGGGTATGAGAAAATGGAGGATAGTTAAGAGAGGCAGAGGTTAGGAGCAAAATAGATTTGAGAAAGGATAGGAAAAAAAGAGAGAAGAATAAAGAGAATGAAGCAGGATAGAGGAAAATACAGTGAGTAGTCATAACTGTGAATGTAAATGATACGAGCTCACCTATGAAATGGAAGCAGATAGCAGAATGAGTTAGAAACCAGAATCCAACAATTTGTTGTTTACAAGGGATACATTTGAAACAGAAAGACACTCACTCACACACACACACACACACACACACAATTAAAATAAAGGGCTGGAACATAATCTAATACACTTCACCTGAAGAAGAAAAAAAAGCAGGAGTAGCAATCATGATCTCAGACAAAGCAAAAGCAAAAACAGACCTAATTTAAAGAGATAATCAGGGGAACTACATTTGACTAAAAGGTACCATAGGCAATAAAGCAATAGCAAGAAAATTTTACAGCAATTTTCTCTGATAAAAGCCTCATGTCTCAAATATATAGAGAATTGGATGAAATTTATAAAATTAAGAACTATTCCTCAACTGATAAATGGTCAAAGGATATGAATAGAGAGTTTTCAAATGAAGAAATCAAAGCTATCTATAGTTATATGAAAAAAATGCTCTAAATCCCTACTGATTAGAGAAATGAAAATTAAAACAACTCTGATGTCCTACCTCACACCTTTCAAAAATGACAAATGCTGGAGGGAATAAGAGAAAATAGGTACACAATATTGATGTATGGGTAGAGTGGCGAACTGGTTCAACTATACTCTGGAGAACAATTTGGAACTATGCCCCAAAGGCTATTAAATTGTAAAGTTCTTTGATCTGTCAGTACCACTACTAGGTTGATATCCCAAAGAGATCAAAGGAAAAGGAAAAGGACCTATATGTACAAAAATATTTAAAGCATCTCCTTTTGTGGTGGCAAAGAATTGGAAATCAAGGAGATAGTTACCAGTTGCAGAATGGCTGAACAAATTTGGCACATGAGAGAGAGGGAGTATTACTGTGCCATAAGAAATGATGGGGGAGGAACACGGCAAGACTTATATGAATTGATGAAAAATGAAATGAGAACTGAGAGATCACTGTACACTGTAGCAGTGATGTTCAAATGATGATCAACTGTGAAAGACTTGGCTATCTGATCAATACAATGATTCAAGACAATTTCAAAGGACTCATGATAAAATAAAAACGCTTTCCACCTCCAGAGAGAGAACTAATGAACTCTGAGTGCAAATTGAAGTGGAATTTTCTCATTTTCTATTTTTTTTTTTTTGCAATATGACTAAAATGAAAATGTTTTGTATGATTTCACGTGTATAATTGATATCATATTGCTTGCCTTCACATTGGACGGGGGAAGGATGGGAGGGAGGGAAAGAATTTGGAGCTCAATATTTTAAAAAGTTTTAAATAAATAATAATTTTTTTAAAAAAACAATCATTGTTCCGTATTTGCCAATCTGAAGTTCATTCTCCTAAACAAAGGAAGGAAGCAAGATAGAAATTGAATGGATATACCTTCTCTAATTATCATAATCTCATTCACCCAAAGAGATCCTATTTTTTAATTTATCTTTCTCTTGCCTCTAACATAGTTTTCAAAAACTGAGTTTATTTTTCTTAACATTTAATTCAGGTCTCAGCTAATATTAGACTCTAGCATTCCTGGTATTATTCATTCTTTTGGACTTATCCTTGATTCCATATCTTTTAACCTGTTTCCCTTCTCTTCAATTTGAGCTCTACTCCCAAAATGGAAGGGTCACTGTCTCAGGCTTCTTGTACCAGAAAATGAAGGTCTTGGCTGTTTACCTGGTGTCGCACAGAGGTCATAGGATCCTCCTATCCAGTGCTGCACTAAGGGGGTTAGGTAGTGGTTGATTGATGCTGCTGTAGACCGTAGGGGTCTGTCAGCTTACCTGGTGCTCAGCTCGGGTCCTAGTGCCGGTGTCTAGCTTGTGTTGGGGCCAGTGGGGTATTTCTTTGTTTCCCCAGGGCTAGACTGAAGCACTTGGAAGTCTGGCCTCTACCAGCTGCCTGTTTGCCCTGGGGCTACACTGAAGCATGTGGTGGTTGTCAGAGCTGTAATCTGCCCATTTCCCTAGCTAAGCTGAGACACATGAAGAGTCCTGGTGTTGGCATTTGCCTGCTCCACCACACTGTGGCTTAGAATCTCCCTCTGTTTTGCTGAGGTGGGGCTTGCTGGGATGCTTCCTGTCCTGGATTATACTCCCTGTTCACCCAGGTGAGACAGACCTTTCTTGCTGATGTTCCAAGTTTCTTGGGCTAAAAGATTATTTCGCTCTGTCTTTTGGCTGGTTGGACTGTTTCAGGATTTGTTTGGAGGTGCTATTCTATGATTGTTTGGAGATGAATATGGGAGAGTTACAGCAATTTACTGCTAACTCTGCCATCTTGGCTCCCAGAAGTCTCCGTATCTTTTAAAGATCTCAGTTGGTTGAGTACCCTGTATAGTCACATTCACCTCTTTAGATAGCTTCCCTTTTTCTTCCTTATTAAAATTGTTACTGCCATTAGAATTCCATTATTGAGAGCACTTTATCCTTCTTGAGTCAACTTCCTCTATATACTCTTAAGTCATGTGATTCCAGCTGTCCTTTTTCTGAATTCCACAACCACTCTTCCAAAAATCTCAGGTGCTCATCAGACTATATCCAGAAGATTCAGGCCAGGTATAATACATATACATATGTACACATATATAATACATATGTAATATATATGTGTGTGTGTGTGTGTATACACAACTGATTTATTCCTTTTGACTGTCTTCAAAATTAGAATCAAACACTACAGCTGAATCTATTGCATAGCAACCCACATTTGTTTTAAAGACTGCCCAAAGGAACAGATGTATTTTATCATGGTCCATTCATTTCATCTGCATAGACACAGACCCACTCTTGTCAAAACAAAGTGCAGTGACACCTGTCAAGAGCACAACCTCTATTAGGACACCTGCTGAAAAGGCCTCTTTCTCAGTGTACATTTCAAACAACAGAGCATCAAGAACCTATATTCACAAGCCACCTGTCAGACCATTTTCTTTCTTTTTAATTAAATTTTATTTATTTTTTAGAGCCATTTTCAAAGGAATGCCAAATAGTGCTCTTAAACAGGTTGCACTGGTCAGCCAAGTCTTGACTGGTGCAATTAATTAATCTCCTGCCATAACTGATATATTTAAATTTGCAGTTATAATTATATGAAATATGGTCACTGGTTCTGGCCCAATGAAAATATGCAATGCAAATTCAAATTATGCTACCACTTTTGAGGAAAGATTCATAATTGCATTAATCAGGACCTTGTTATACAACCAACTTAAACTGAACGTAGTGTTAATTTTTCTCTGGAATTTTCATTCCTGCTCCTCTCCTCTTCTGTCTTTTAAGAATTGTTCTCTGTCCCATGAAACTTTTGGGGAGGCACATATTTTTGCCCCTACAAGGGACTACCTTGTTTATCCATAGATATCAGTTCCCTTGCCTATCGTTTATGTAGATGTCATTGACCTGCTGAATGGGAGTCAGATAAATGACAAAGGACATATTTCTAATATGTTGGGTCTTGGGAAGAGTGGTTTATGAAATCAGGATAAGAAACTTCAAGACTGAGAAAACATGAAAAAAAGCATTATATTTGAGACACCAACACTAAATCAGTTGGATTGCATCTTCCTAGCACAAATAAATGTCATATAACATCTTTCAATGTAAGCCTTAAAAACTTGAAATAATACTGGACTTCTAGGCAAAAGGTCTGAGATTAAGTCTCAGTTCTAACATTCAGTAGCATGGTTACCTGGGCCAATTCACTTGATCTCTTTGAACCTCAAATTTCTAACCACTGACCTCAGTCTCCTCATTGGTCAAATGAGATAAATATTAAATGCTTAACCAATAGAGTTGTGATGATCTTGTGAACTGAGGATTTGGAGTCAAGCTAGGGATTTGAGTTTGATCCTTTCCTTTCCTAGCTACAACACCTATATGATTTTGGCAAAGTTATTATCTTGTCTTCACCTCAATTTCCTCATCTATTAAATGAGAAGGTTGGAAAACGTCTGATATCCTTTCCAGATCTAAATCTCTTACATTTTGTGATAAGTCTAGTCATGCAATGAGCAGAAGAGATAAATCGAAAGAACTTCATCATCTGGTTGGCCACAGGATGACACATTTTTCAGTCACTGCAAAACCATCTTCTCAGTTGTTGAGAGGTTATAATTGGTGCTCCTGGAGGAAGTTCTAATGAAATCACAGATTTTGAAGTATTAATGTTGAAGAGGAATAGTAAAATAACTATATTAACTTGTGCATTAATTCAAACAGATTGGTTGATTCCTTTGTGGAAAAAAATAGAAATTATATTTTTAGGGGAAAAACTATTCAATTCCCTATATAATTTCATTCATCTTGAGCTTTTGGCATTCTAATATTTAATCTGAGTATAATCATGGACTATCTTTCTCTTTCTCCTGGTCATTGCTTTAATTTCCTGGCTTAACTATTTTGGGAGAAACTTGTTTTTTTTTTTTTGTTTGGGGAGTGGGTTTTTTGGGAGGGATGGTACAGACCTGTGATTTCATCTGGATAAAGAGCTCCCAGAGAGGAAACTCCCTCTATTAAAGCAGATCAGCAACTGTCCTGAAATTTATAATCTTAGAGATTTGCTTAGTCCCCAAGAGGACAAATGATTTGTCCACAGTAACATTACCAGAGGCAAGACTTGAACCCAAGGTCATCTGTACTCTAAGGCCCAACTAGCTGGAGTGTGTGGGGTGCTCAAAGAGGACCAGCACCTCTGGTGTAAGGGCTTGTCCAGCCCTTTTCAGGGATGCGCATCCACCTTTGGTATCCATACCTGTCATCCACCTCTCACCCAAGAAGCTGTAGCATGTACAGGGATCACACTCTGGTAAAACCCTCTCAGCAGATGGGCTACACCAGGTTGAGGGTAACCAAGAGACCTCAGACCAAATTAGAAGGATGTCTACCCCAAGCATGCAAAGACTTTCCCCAGCATGATGGGTTGATGAGAACAATTTCCTTCAGTTTTCATGAAGGTGGCTGAAGCAGATGCTATAGAGTGGTTACAACTTGGTCAGGCAACTAAGACATCAAGGTCATCCACCACATTCCAGGCCATTGTCAGTCACCTTGGCTCTTATCCTGCTACTAAACTTCCATGACCCTGGAAGAGAAGGTGAGGCTGATGACTTTGTACAATTCTGCCTCACTTAAATCCAATTCATGCACAAGTCAAGATACCACCCATAATGTCATTGTTCCTCTTTGAAAATAAAGAACTGACAGCATTTACTAGCTACATTGCCTGTCATTGGGACAATAATAGATTGCATTACAATTTATACTTAAAGAACTCCAAGAAACATGAGTAACTATGGTTACTGTTAAATTGTGAGATATATATGTATGTATATATACATATATGTGTGTGTATATGTATGTATACCTATCTATAAATATATATTTATATATCTATCTATACATACACACACACACACACACACACACACACACAGTGACACCTTTTCCCTAAATTGCAGGATTGTTGTGTCCAAGATCAAGAATTGAGTTTGAATTCATATCATTGGCGTGTATTAGAACTTTGCATATACAGGGAGAATTAGTGTCTGCAGAGCACGAAGGGACTCATTTGATCAAAGGGATGAATGAGGCATCTAAAAGAAACAGTATGGTAAACTAAAAACATCATTGGACACCTGAATCTTAATCTCCCATACATTCACTGTACGACCTTGAACAATGTCAGTATTAATTATTAACTCCCAATGATTACAAAAGTCAACATCATAATATTCATTCTTTGGTTCTATTATTTTAGTTATGATGCATTCCATACTATACCTAAGACAAACTACAAAGGATATTGTCTTTCAAAAACCTAACAGTATATCTGGTTAGAGAAAAAACACACATTCTCCTTTTGTAATCCATTGCTATCTTACAGTATCATATTGAAGGAGTTCATTAAAATGTTAAACCTAAGGGAAGAAAGAAGATATGAAAATGATATGTAGTCAGGGTGACTTGAGTGAGGGGAGAAGGCAATCAGAAGCTACTTTCAGGGTCTGAACCCAAAGTTACCTTACTCCATAAGTCATCCAGATTGTGTGAACTAGTGATCTCTAAACCAGGTCAAAGACTGTGTTTCTGAACTTCACCATCCTTCCCGGGCACATGCACACTGATACCTCTGAAATTTACCAGGCCAGGGAAAGTACTTCTCTGCTATTTGCAGAAACTGGAACAGCTGTAATGTCGCTGCCCTGGGTCAATGTCCTTATGGTCTGGTGTTAGGGGATGCCTTTGCATTCGTAAGCTAGGACTGCTTGTGTGCCCTATTTGTCTAGGATGACATGCAGCCCTGTAAAACCACTGAAAGCCATCAATTATCTATGACTATGTGGAGAAACTTATTAATAAGAGATGCTGTTGTTTGGAAAAGACTGAGTGAGCCATCGATGCCCTAGTTCCAAAGTAATAGAATAGGTTCCCAGTGACACAGCACTCTAAACTTTCCATGTTACATTGCCAGATGGTTGAAATGATTAGCAATTTTGGAAGATGCATTCGCTATTCTATTTTGTGATCTTAGCCAGACAAGTTCCTAAGGATCCTAATGGAATTCAGCCTGGACTGGTGTACTTAAAGTTTAGGCAGAAGAATTATTAGTCATTCCAGGCCCCAAGCTTTTGTATAGGGATGTTGTGTTAGTGTCCAAATGTTTAGGCTGGCAGGTAATAAATGTGGGAATTCTGTTGAGAATCTCTATCCAGTTTTAATTAAGGCCCCAATAGTTCTGAATTTTTACTTTACATTATATGACTTTTTTGTGCATTTTGTGTGACTTTACAATAACTGTAATTTAACAGTGATTTATTACATCATTCACTAGAGACAGTTTGCAGAAAGCATCTCATGAATATGTGATCATGAATGTGTCAGTATGTGCCTGAAAATAACTCTTAAAAACATTTACCTTAAAAACAATAAGCTCTTAAAAACATTCAATTTTCTTCCTGTAAAAAAAAATCAATATTAGGAACAAATAGGAGAGCTGAGTGATTCAATTCAGTTCAAGAAATCCAGCTCAGACCTTCCCTAGTCCCTATCTTCCTCAGCTTTTCCTTTCTACTATGCCCTCTACAAACCCAGCTTTCTTTTTAAGTTCCCTTCATCCTTCATCTTGTACTCTTTCTAACTTCTGACATATTAGTCATGCTTTCTAGAACATTTCATTTCCCCCAAAATATTGGTCCAGAAAGGATATTCTTCACTGTCACTCCCAGACCTCCCCCCTTCTTCTGCCATCATCCTTCAGAAGTCTCTCCTTTAAGGTTTTCTCCATCAAAGGCAGAGCCAAGATGATGGAGAGAAACCAGGAAGTTGCCTGAGCCCTCCCCAGTTATCCTTGGAAACAACATTAAACCAAGCCTCTAAAAGAATTCTGGAGTGACAGAATCCATATACACACCAAAAAAAATGGAGTGAAACAATTTTCCAGCCCAAGATAACTTAGAAAGATTTCAGGAAAGATCTGTTTCACTTGAGCAAAAGAGGAGTGGAGCCCAGGGCAGGCAGTGTCCAGACTGGCTAGTAGAAGGCTCTTAGCCACAGCACAGATCAGCAACTGAGGCCCTACAATTGTGGCTCCATAAGCCAGCTGTGAGGCCTCCAGTCCCAGAGCAGTAGGCAAATTGCCAGCCCCAGAACCCAAAGCACAACAGGTACAAGTAGGCCAGGTTACCTTAGAGCGATGGACAAGATTCCAGCCCTAAAAGCCCCAGCACAGATAGCTAGTGACCAGGCCACAGGTCTACAGTGCAAGACTGTGGGACAGTGCCCCCTGTACCCAAGGAGCAGAGCACAACTTCTAAAATGAGCAAAAAACAAAAAAGAGCTACTATAGCAACAGGGGAGATCAAAACACCAACTCAAAAGAGGACAAAAATGTCAAATTGCCTACATGCAAAGCCTCGAAGGGGGATATGAGTTGTTCTCAAGCCCAAAAAGTCTTCGTGGAAGAGTTAAAAAAGGATTTTAAAAATCAAGCAAGACAGGTAGAAGACAAATTGGAGAAAGAAATCAGAGTTATGCAAGAGAATTATGAAAAGACTCAACAGGCTGGAAAAGGAAGCACAAAAATTGACTGAAGAATATAATTTCTTTAAAAAAAAAAAAAAGAATTGGCCAAATGGAAAAGAAGGTACAAAAGCTCAGTGAAGAAAATAATTCCTTAAAAATTATAATTGGGCAAGTAGAAGCTAATGACTCTATGAAACATAAAGAATCAATCAAACAAAATCAAAAGAATGAAAAAATAGAAGAAAATGTAAAATACCTCATTAGAAAAATAACTCACTTGGAAAATAGACCCAGGAGAAATAATTTAAGAATTATTGGACAACCTGAAAGCCATGATCAATAAAAGAGCCTTTCAAGAAATTTTCAAGGAAAACTACCTTGATATCCTAGAACTAGAGGGTGAAAGTCATTGAAAGAATCCACTGATCACCTCCTGAAAGAGATCACAAAATGAAAACTCCAAAAAATACTGCAGCCAAACTCCAGAATGATCAGGTCAAGGAGAAAATACTGCAACAAGTCAAAAAAAAACCAATTCAAATATCAGGATTACACAAGACTTAGCAGTTTCTACATTAAAGGATCATAGGACTGGGAAACAGAACACTGATGAGGAGGGAAAGGGTGAAAGAGAGATAAACACATAAAGGGGGGGAAACAGGACAGAGGGAAATATACAATTAGTAATCATAACTATGAATGTGAATGGGATGTACTCTCCCATAAAATGAAAGCAAATAGCAGAGTGGATTAAAAACCACAATACTACAATATATTGTTTACAAGAAACACATTTGAAGCAGTGAGGTACACAAAGAGTAAAGGTAAGAAGCTGGAGCAGAATGTATTATGCTTCAGCTGAAGCAAAAAATAAAACAAGGGTGGCAATCCTGGTCTCAGACAAAGCAAAAGCAAAAAGAATGATCTAATTAAAAGAGAAAAAGAAGGAAACTATATCTTGTTAAAAGGTACTATAGACAATGAAATAATATCAATACTAAACATATATGCACCAAGTGATACAGCATCCAAATTCTTAAAGGAGAAGTTAAGTGAGTTACAGGAAGAATTAGACAACAAAACTATTCTAGTGAAGCATCTCAGCTTCCCCCTCTCAAAACTAAATAAATCTAACCAAAAAATAAACAAGAAAGAAGTTATAGAGGTAAATAGAATTTTAGAAAAGTTAGATAAGATAGACCTCTGGAGAAAACTGAATGGGAATAGAAAGGAATATACCTTTTTTTCTTATAGTAAATAGCACCTACACAAAAATTGACCATGTATTAGGGCATAAAAATCTCAAAAACGCAGAAAGGCAGAAATATTCAATGCATCCTTTTCAGATCTTGATGTAATAAAAATTGCATGTAATAAAAGACCATGGAAAGACAGATTAAAAATTAATGGAAAATAAACAATCTAATCCTAAAGAAGGAATGGGCCAAACAGAAATCATAGAAGAAATCAACTATTTCATCAAAGAGAATGACAATAATGAAACAACATACCAAAATTTATGACATGTAGCCAAAGTGGTACTCAGGGGAAATTTTATATCCCTATATGAATAACATAGAGAAAGAGCAAGCCAATGAATTAGGTATGCAATTTTAAAAGCTAGGAGAAGAACAAATTTTTTAAATCTCCAATTGAATACCAAATTGGAATTCTGAAAATCAAAGGAGAGATTAATAAAATTGAAATTAAGAAAACTATTGAACTACTAAATAAAACTAAGAGCTTGTTCTATGAAAAAACAATAAAATAGATAAACTTTTGGTTAATTTAATTTTAAGAAAGAAAGAAGAAAACCAAATTACTAGTAACAAAAATGAAGGAAATTGAAGGAATTAGAACAGACAATGAATAAACAAAACTATCACTCTTTGCAGATGCTATATTATACTTAGAGAATCCTAGTCAATCAACTAAAAAACTACTTGAATTAGCTAACATTATTTATATTATATTATGTACATATATTTATATTATAATATATCACATATATATTTATTATATTATATATTTATGTTATAAATAAATAAATTAGCAACTTTAACAAAGTTGCAGGATACAAAATAATCCCACATAAATCATCAACATTTCTACATCTTACCAACAAATCTCAACAAAGAGATAGAGAAATTCCATTTAAAATAACCATAGACAGCATAAAATATTTGAGTCTACTTGCCAAAACAAATCCAGGAACTATATGAACACAATTAGAAAACACTTTTCACGCACATAAATTCAGATCTAAACAATTGGAAAAATATCAATTGCTCATGGGTAGGCTGAGCCAATATAATATAAATATCAATTCTACCTAAACTAATTTACATATTCAGTGCCATACCCATCAAACTACCAAAAAAATCATTTTATAGAGCTAGATAAAATCATAACAAAATTCATGTGGAAGAACAAAAGCTTAAGAATATCAAGGGAATTAATGAAAAATGCAAAGGAAGGTAGCCTAGTCATACCAAACCTAAAACTATATGATAAAGTACCAATCACCAAAATTATTTGGTCCTGGTTAAGAAATAGAGTGGTGGATCAATTAGGATGAATATTTACAAAATGCATTGTTGTCAGAGCTGTGACTTCATCCAACCATTTTGGAGACTAATTTGGAACTATGCCCAAAGGGCAATCAAACTGTGTATATCCTTTGACCCAGCAATACCACTCCTAGGCCTATATCCCAAAGAGATCGTAAAACAGAGAAAGTACATATGGTGGTATTTTTTTGTGGTGGTAAAAGAATTGGAAATTGAGGGAATAGCCAAAAATTGGGGAATGGCTGAACAAGCTGTGGTATATGAATATAATGGAATATTATTGTGCTATAAGAAATGTTGAGCAGGCAGACTTCAGAAAAATCTGGAAAGACATGAATTGATGCTGAGAGAAGTGAACAAAACCAGGGTAACATTGTACATAGCAACAGCAATATTATGCAATGATCAACTGTGATTGACTTATCTCTTCTCATCAATACAATGATCCAAGACAAATACAAAAGACTTATGGTGAAAAATGCTATCCACATCCAGAGAAAGAACGATGGAGTCCGAATGCAGATCAGAGCACACTATTTTCACTTTTTTCTTGTTTCTTCTTTCTTGTTGTTTCTCCCTTTTGTTCTAACTTTTCTTTCACAACATGATTAATGTGGAAATAAGTTTACATGTTTGTACATGTATAAAGTATATCAGATTATTTGTCATCTTGGAGAAGGGAGATGAGGGAGGGAAATTTTAAATCAAAATCTTATTTAAAAAGTAAATGTTAAAAACTATCTTTACATATAACTGGAAAAAATAAAATACCATTTCCAAAAAAAATAAAAAAGTTTCTCTCCATCATAGATATCATTGCCTTCCCCTTCTGATACTCTTGACTATCCTCATCCCTGAACATCAGGTCAACTTTAGCCTCTCTACTACTATGGACTCTCTTGCTACTGAACGATGCAGGAAAAAGTCATTCTGATCTGTTCCAGAGATTCCTTAGAAATTCTGGTTTCCTTATCTCATTTGATCCCTCACTGCTGCTCAGCAGTTCTTTTATTCTTCCTTAATCAATCCTCTATCACAAGATCTATAGCAACTATTTCAAATCTTCTCTCTCTCCCCAGATCCATATACCAACTCCAATTGCCTTCAGACCAAATAATCTCTGCCTACTCAGCATATCTGAAATTGAACCCATATTTCTCACAAAAGCTTCCAAACATTCTTATTTCTGTTAAGACCATCACTATCTGGCCATTCATTCATAATTCTAACCACAGACTTGGCTTACTATCATTCTTGCCTTACTCTTCAATCTTGAGAAATCCAACACTTGTAGCCTTTCTGTTCTTATTTCTTTACTGATAAATTCTGGAAGAGAAAGTCACTCAAGTATGTTGCAAGGATTCCTTAGAAATTCTGGTTATCTGATCATACCTCAGCCCTCACTAGAGCACAGCAATCCTTTTCTCCTTCCTCAACCATCTCTCTATCATGATGCCTGAAGTGGTCATTTAGAACCTTCCTTCTTCCTTCAGATTCTTATATCATCCACAACCACTCCATTTTAGCAAATGACCTCAATTCCTATTCAACACATCTATCATCTTTGCCACTAAACCTTCTGAACATTCCCAATTCTCATGAGAGCACCAATATCCTCCCATTCATCTAAATTCATAACTTCAAGTCATTCTTGCTCTTTTCTCTTCCTCAACCCACATGTCCAACCACTTGCTAAGTCTTGTTGACTCTTTCTTCAAACACTTTTTTCACTGACCACTAGGATAAAGTCCTAATAACCTCCAACCTGGACTATTTTAATAACTTCCTAAATTATACAAATTTGTACAGTTCCTGGCACATCGTAAGCACTCTAAAAATGTTAGTTGTTGTGATTACTATAATTTCTCTGCTTCCAATCTTTCCTCTTTCTAGTCATTTCTCCATATATATCTACCAAAATATTCTTCCTCAGGTACAGATCTAACTATGTCACTCCTGTACTCAAAAAAAATTCAGTGGCTCCATAGACTAGCACCCATCTACCATTCCCACATTATTCCATGTCATTCACCTGCATCCTCACTCTCTACTGAACTATTAACTTTTCCTTAAACTCAACATTCCATCTCCTATCTCTTGTATAATCTCCAGTTCTGGAATGCATATCCTTCTCAGCTTTGCTTCTCAGAATCTCTATCGTCCTTCAGTGCTCAGCTCAGGTTCCACTTCCTCCAAGAAGACTGCCACGATTTCCTTTCCCACTCTAAATTCTTTCTTATAGATGTATCTGTATGTATAGTAGCTCCCCTAATAAAGTACTCCTTGAGAACAGGGATTGTTTTGTCTCCATCTTTGTATATCCAGAGCGTAGTAAAATGCTTTACACACAGTAGGCATTTAATAAATGCTTTCTGAATGAAATTTAATCAATATTTGTTAAGCACCTATCAGTTCCAAGTGCTATGAAATACTGTCAGTTGGCATCATGAGGAAGATGGTATAAGGAAACTAAACCTGTGATATCACTGGAATAGAGAAGATCCAGAACCAGTGCAGAATAAAAATCATCCCCAAATACGAAGGTTCTCTCTTCATATAGCCCAGGCCAGACAGAACCTTTTTGAGATTTTTGACTGCTCAAATCACTTACATGAGATGGGAGTCACCAAAGTTTTTTCTAATGAGATGGAGGACCACTAGGCCCTTCCATTTGCCCTGCATTTCCATTTGTTGCTGCATCCCAAGGTTCTCTAGGCCTTGCCCTGTTTCTATACCTCATAGATGTGGGCACTGTCATCTGACCTGTCTAATGTAACCTAAAGATCTCTGAGCCTTACTACCAACACTGCCACTGAAGCCTCGTGATTTCTGAACTTTTCTATCTATTTTGAACTTTCTATCTACTCTGAAGTAGAACTTTCTTTTTTTGTGTTATCTCCCCCTGATTAGAGTGTAAGGTCCTTGGAATGTTCTTTTTTTTTCTGTTTGCAACCCAAGTGCTTAACACATAGTATGCCCTTAATAAATTCTTTTTCTTTCACTGAGAATTCCTGGATAAGGAAACTCCCTCCACCAACGCCGGTCAGTATTTTCTCTGCAACTCATACTCTTAGAAAGTCGTCAAGGACACTGACTCATGCAAAGTCACACATCCATTATATGTGAGAGGCAAGACTCAAATTCAGGTCACTACGGCTCTGAGGCCAGCTGTCTATCCATTATGCCATGCTGCCATTATGTTGAAGACGTATCAGGGAAGACAAGCAGATCAAAAACAGAAAACCCAGAAATTTTACCTGGCATTTCTTTGTTTCAGGAATACCCTTTCATATCATAATCAACTACTGGATAATGCCTTCACAAATTTTAAAATGTTTTCTTGATGCCTTTTTGACATTTTTAAATGTCACTGTCAGTGCCAAATAAATCCCTTCCCTACAGAACTATCATTTGTAATGGCGAGAAAATTGAACAAAACAACCTGGCCCATCTCATCATTCGCTTAGCTTGTTAACCTTATGTCACACCACCCTCCTTTAAGACCTAGAACAATCCCAAGCATGTTACTGTTCTTTGTTGATTCATTCATTCATTCATATCCTATCTCTCTATTCTCCCAATAACAACCTATGTTTTTTCAGTGCATGCTTTTTTTCATGCCAATTGCCTCCTATGGGAATGTTCTCCATGCTTTCATTCAGTATAGTCCAGCTTCACCTGTGGAAATCTATCTATTCACTTTTCAAGTCACAACTCAAAAAGTCACAACTACTTCATACATTAAGTATTTCCCAATTCCTCCACTTAGAAGTTCTCTCTAACCTCCTCTAAAGTCTGATAGAAATGAAAAGCAAATATTAATAATACTGCCTTTTAAAATTATACATAGCACGGTATTCATATAAATCAGTATTAAATAACTGCTTGACCATTGTGTTGATATTTTTCATGTCTGTTGTTTCATTTTCCATTTGTTTTACCCTCTAGACTGAACTCCATAAAGATACAGATCATGTTTGCTCTTTTCTCCCATGCAGGGTTCTACATGAATCTGTCACTCAGTAAGATTAGTTTTAAAAAAAGTAACTACAAGATTATAGAAAAACAATACAAAATATGTGACAAGAAAAAGGGAGACAATTCATTCAAAGCATAAAACAAATATACTTCTTAAAAATGATACTCCTTAAAAGAAGGAAATAATATTTGAGCAAGTAATATCTTCATAAAACATAGATGTTACATAGAAAATGTCACTTTACTCTTTCTTATTTCAACTAGACCTGTCTACAACCAGTTAAAAAAAATTCTCTTGAGATGGGTTTATTTGTACAGCTTATGGGCCCTGTCTCATTATTCTCTACTCAGATCTTAAGTATTTTCAAGGGAAAGGAAATGTCTTATGAATGTAAGGATTTTGCTAATGACATTATGTCTGCACAGCTGCTGCTCACCCTGCAAACTATTATTCTCCTCATTTTGACACTGAGATTCAAGATAGGCCTCAAGCAATTAAGCATGATTCTTGCACATTTGAAAATGAATACATTTCAAAGGTGGATAAGAGAAGATATTACTTACAAATCTAAAATACTGGTAGACTTTTTTAGGAAATAGTGAGATATTAATAAGAAAAAAATAAAGAATAATTACAGTACTTACCTGCCCTTAAAAAAGTAACTAAAGCAAATGACTGCATCCAGAATGAATTCAGTCTTTCGTTAATATCAATATTTTAAAGGTTTGGTCTTTCTGACTGTATAGAATTATAAATTATGTTGCAAGCACAAGGCATCTTGGCATAATGGTTACTAGGACAACACATTTCAAAATTAAATAATTAGATTAAAAATATTCTCCCACATGCACACACAAACATGCATTTTTTTTTTACCACTCCTCTTCTGATTTTGCATTTACATTGTCTTTGTCAAAAAAAAAACTAATATTTTTTATAAACTCTGAAACCTTTCATCCTTCTGTGACAAAGGTAGACTCCACCAACCTCAGCAAAACAACTCCCTTCCTTGTTCTAATTAGAGGAAAAAAGATATATTATATATGGCATAATCTTGATAGATTGATCTGAAATTTTCATTTACACATTAGTCTGGACAATATTGACCTTTAATCTCAAATTTATCTGATCTGCTTGTTTGCCAATAGACCACTAATTATATATGTCTCTGTAGCTCTGCATCAATCTATTATGTCTATATGATAATAATCACAATAAATTAATAATCACCTTGTTTATGGATACCTCATTCACTTATATAGATCTAAATTTCTTTCCATTTGAGGTAGGTAAGATTTGACCAGTGCCTGGTGATTACATGATCTATATATTCAAACATGAAGTTGGCAATAAATGTAGATATCCATATAAAAATGGAGAGAGATGTGCTTATTTCTGTTAAGGAAAGATATTTAAATATGATGAGATCTCCAACTGATGCATCATTTTCTAATAAACTTACTGTTTAAAAGGGTTTTATTAATGCTCTTTGTATCATAGTCTTCTCAATAATCTGGCCCCAAGATTGAATCGTCTTTTCCTTCAAAAAAAATTTAACAAAAGTATCTAATACAACTGTATCTGCTAATATATACAACACTCTGTCCTAGTAATTACCTACTCACCTACCCTCTGCCATGAGAAGGAAGGTATGCCTTCTCTAGAACCTTTTTTTTTCCTAAGGCTCAGAATTTAACTTTCTTTTGGTGATCTCTATATTTAAATTGTTGCAGTCACTATGAATATTGTCAGTCAAAAAGTATTTATTAACCATATACTATATGTCAGGCACTGTACTAAGCTCTGAGGATGCAAAAATGGGGGAGGGAGAAACAAGGACAAAAAAAATTGTCCTTTATTTTTCAAGGAGCTCACATTCAAATAGGAGAACCAGTATATAACAAATATGGTCATACAAGATATGCAGATGGAAGGTAATGTCAGAAGAAAGGCACTGTGGTAGGGATGAGGTGGGAGGGAGAAGTAAAGAAACAGAGACAAGGATCCTGCAGAGAGTGGGATTTGAGTTAAATCTTGAAGTTAGACAGTGAAGCCGGTGGGGCAGAGATGAGGAAAGAAATCATTCCAGGCATGAGGGAGAGCAGACGAAAAAGTACAGAGTTGAGAGATGGAGAGTCATATGCAAAGAACAGCAAGAAGGCCAGTAATGTGAGAAATAAGGAATAATAAAACCAGAAAGACAGGAAGGGGCAAGGTTGTGAATGGGGGAAAAAGGTTTTATATTTGATCCTAGAAATAATAGGGAGCTACTGGATTTAATTGAGTAGGCAGGGGTTAGGATATGGGGTGGGATGGTGGGAGCATGGTCAGACTTTTTAGGAATTTTAGGAATATCACTTTGGCAGTTGAGTGGAAGACAGATTGGAGTGGTGAGAGACATGAGTCAGGGTAAACAAGCAGAAGGTTGTTGAAATAGTCCAGGTGTCAGGTGATAAGAGCCTGAATCAGGATGGCACAGTGTGAATAAAGAGAAAAGAATTAATAGATGTTATTAAGAGAAGTTATTCATGAATGAAGTGATGTCATGAAGGTAGGAGTGACAAGATTTGCCAACAGACTGAATATGTAGAGTGAGCATAGTACAGGGTGGTACCTTATACACTAACAGTGAAGAGGGAAAGAGGAAGGATTTAGGGGGAAAGATGAATCCCAATTTGGACATGCTGAGTTTGAGATGTCCAGATGGCAGTTAGTGACATGCAATTGGAACTCAGGAAAAAGATTAAGGATGGATATATAAACCTAGAAATAATTTACGTAGGGTAACAATTCCACCCATGAAAGTGGAGAACACTGGGATATTACAGCGGGAGGATAGAGGCTTGGTTATTAATGGTTATGATCTGGATGAAGATCCAGCAAAGGACACCAAGAAGGAGAAATCAGACAGGAAGGAGACGAACCAAGAGAGAAAAGTATCATGAAAATTTAGAGAGGAAAGGAGTGAGAAGACATCATCAGTGGTGTCAAAGGTCACAGAGAGGTCAAGAAAAATGAGGACCAAGAAAAGGTTTTTATATTGTCCTTTGGGCTCTGTTTATTTGAGTTGTAAAGTGGGAACATGCTTCTCTCACTTTCTCATGTTCATAATTTCTTGTGGCAAAAAATTGTTTCATCACATCCCTATATGATCATTGTTTTCAACCATCCTCCAATCAATGGGCACCTACTTTGTTTCTAGGACTTTGCTATAAGAGCTGCTATTAATATTTTGGAACTTTTTTGTTGAGGTCCAGTCAATCCCCAACTTTTTCTGGAGTCAGTTATATTCTTAGAGAACCATTAAAGTTAAAAACATGAAGGTTGATATACTGAACCCATGGGAAATAGGGGTATGGGTTCTCACAACCACCAATAACTATAATCTTTCACTAGATATTGATGAAAATACACTTTTCTACATATAATTATTTATAACAAAATGTTAATTCTGATAATATACAGTTTTCCTAACGCAGTAACCATGAAATGATCCATAAAATGCAACAGACAAAATAAAATTGGTAACATGAAAACATTTTTCACACTAGTACAATAATTCCCTAGAATTCTATCACCATTTATGCTAACATCTCAACAAAAAAAATCCATTGAGTTCGGATAATATTCGCTTTTCATAACACAGTAAATCTGCAGTATCATATTTTATAGAAAATAAAATTCTTAAAACCAAAACATTTTAGTCCATATCTTACCTTCCAATGTGTCAGATGGCAGTGTGAGGCTGTTGTACTGTATACTATACTGCTGTAAACCTCTCAACTTTGGTCACCCTCTGAAAACCAAGGAAGAGGTTGCTGGGCTTTTAGTTGCTGCTATGCTGAAAGATGCCAAGACTGGTGAGATCTCAACATCATCTCAACACCCTGTCTTTCACAGCTGGTGGATGGGTTTGGAGATAGTGACAGACATATAATCACCAGCATCTGCTTCATGTACCATTTCAGTTCCAGAAGGGTCTTGTAGTATAAGGGCAAAGTAGAGGCAAGTTGATGTTTAACCTTAGTGCTGCAATCAATGATGGGATGGAGAGCCCTGATGTCTCTGGCCAGCTGGTCAATTAGGCTGACAATGGCTGAAAATAGTCCAGTCCATAGTTTATCTAACACCTTTATTTTCTCACTAAACCATATCACTAACTTTGCAACCGTTGGCTTAGAGGCCAAAAGACTTTTACTATGCTCTGGGAGCACAACTGCAACACAAAACTTGAGTTTTAAAGGAAAACAATGAAAATAAGCAATGAGATCTTTATAATGGTAGGGTGAACAAGACCTGTGAAGCACCTAGTAGGATTCTAGCCACTCAATAAACTTGTGCCATGATACTTATCATTTTTTTCTCTGTTACACATGTGCATGGTTGCCAACAAAAAAAGTAAAAATGAAGTTATTAGTAAAATTACAGGAATGCCTGAAACTGGGAAAGTTAGGTGAATGAATGCTGAGAATTAACTGTAGTAGTGAGAGTTCTGAGTCAAAGAATATGTATAGTCACAAACTCACTCTTTTTACAAGATTACATAGAAAAATAAGATTTACTCACACACACACGTTTCTAGATTTTTATATATGAATACAGTTATCTGAAAATTTAAATTTCATTGAATCTAATTCTTCTCCTTTAAGTAACTTGTCATTTAAGGCAACGAAAAGTCTTCCTTCAACATCGTTGCTTAGATTGCTTCCATAATTCAATTCAATTTAGTAATCATTTATTAGACACTCACCATGTATCAGACATTGTACTAGGTGCTGGGCATACAAATATGAAAGCAAAACAGTCACTGTCTTCCCAGTCCATTAGGGGAAATAATATATACTATGAATGATTAGAAATATAATGTAGTCTATACCTTTTAGTTTCAAGGATGATCATGGAAAAACTTACTATCCCTGGGGAAATTATAAGTCTCTACCATTATCTACAGGAGTACCAACGATTGGCATTGTTCCCCTACTTCAGTCAATAAACATTTATTAAGCCTCTACTATTTTCCAAGTGTGATATGGTCCTTGGGCTCACAAAAAGCTGAATGTGACAGAATGACTTAAACAACAAGAAATGTGCCAGATATAGTGCTAAGCTCCAGGGATAGGAAAAGAGGTAAAAGACAGTCCCTGCCTTTCAAGGAGCTTAAAATCTAATGGCGAAGACAATAGGAAAACAAACATATACAAAGCAAGTTATATACAGCATAAACAAGAGATGATTAACAATCTTCCATCAGTTTATGCCTTAGAAGTTAACAAATATCCCCTTCACTGAAACAACCATATGGCTGTAGACTAAGCAACTGTGCCATAGCTATGAAATTAATCATGTATGTTAAAAGATTAAACCGAAAATCAGAGAAACCTAGAAGAAATCAGTATGCCCAAGGAAAAAAAAAATCAGTTTTCATGGATATATGACAAGATAATTCTGAATGCTAAAAATAGATCTTTTTGTTCTCCTAGCCTGGAGAGGTTGGAGGTGTTAGGGTTGGTCAAGATGAAGGGATAATTGGTGACAGGGCCTTAAGATTCTACAAACTTATTTATGGGGTTATCTCAGTCAATCAACAAGTATTAGCCACAAATGTCATGTGCGTAGGCTTTATGTTAAGTGCTCCTCAGCACAAAAGAAACAACATATAGTTACCCACAGGAAGTTTACTTACACTTAATTATCAGATAAAACCATCGATCTCCCATTAAATCCTGACGTACTTCCAAGCTCATAAAAGGATATATCTCAGATCACCAATGTTTCATGATGGAAGTGACCTAATTAAATGAAATAATTATATACCCAACACGAACTCAGATTTCAACTGTTTCTCCATCTTCTTTTCCAAATGCTTTAGTGGTATCTCTATCCTGTGATAATGTTCCGAGGCCTTGTCTTAACCAACAAACTAAGTGGATGTGCCAAACACAAGATACACAAATAAAGCAAAAGGAAGTCCTTGCCCCCCAGGGCCTTATAATCTAATGGGGGAGACAGCATACAAACAAATATATACAAAGCATGCTATAAATAAATGGAAAATAATTAACAGGGGAAAGACTAGAATTAATGGGGAGGGGTTTGGGGAAGGCTTCCAGTAAAAGGAGATATTTTAGTTGGTATTTAAAAGAAGACAGGAACATCAGCAGTGGAGCAGAGGACCGAGAGAGTTCCAGGCACAAGGAATGGCCAGAGAAAATGGCCAGAACAGAGAGACGGAATGTAGTATTCATGGAACAGCCAGGAGACCAGTGTCATGGATCAAAGAGTCCATGTTGGGGAGTAAAGTGTGAGGAGACTAAAAAGTTAAGAGGGAGCTAAGGGCTTTGAATGCCAAACAGAGCATTTTGTATTTGATCCTGGAGGCAACAGGGAGACACTAGAGATTACTGTGGAAGGAGGTCATACACATACATACACATGCATTACATGTATACATATATACATACACATATACACACATATATACATGTATACATCTATATATACATGCATACATATATATACATGCATAGCCAGAAAAGCCTGAAAAAAATTGGCCTCACCCTTACATCTATGCTACAAGCAGTAAAATGAAGGGAAGGAAGAATGGACCTACCATTATGCATTTTTTTTTATTAACAGTGGAACAGTTTGTCAGTGACATAGGTGAGGCTACCAGAGTAAATCATTTTCATTCCCTCTACTGCCTATCCTAGTATCTTTGGGATCAATTAATCTACTGATTTCCTAATAGAATGGTATCTACAAAGGATTATCTCTGGTTCTTCCAAGGAATACCAGAGAATCTAAGAAAGAGACTGCTCTGGAAACTAAGCAACAGATGAGGATAGGTTTCTCATGTATTACACATCTCACTTTAGCACCAGGGACATTGAAATGTATGTTCAGGACAAGACTATTTCTGGCATTCTTCTCCTCTAATCTAGGTGTCCCATGAAGTTGATTTTTTGAGTGCCTTTAAAATATCCTTTATAATTATGTTAATGGAACAAAGAGCCACCTATATCTGGAATGCACTGGCTTCTCATCTCTGCTCAGAGAACCCTGAGTTTATTTTTTTCAGAGTCTATATGAGATTTTTCCTAAGCTGCCCACTTATCAGTTATTAGCCCTCTCCCTCCTGAAGTTATTTTGTGTTACTTTCTGGATAATTTTTGTCTCATCCTGTGTGTACGTGTTGTATTTTCTCCAGGATAATGTTAACTCCTCAAGGTAGGGAATATTTCACTTCTATCTTTGTATCCCTAGGCACTAATATATAGTGCCCTGAAAATAGTAAATAGTTAGTAAATGTTTGTTCTTCCCTGAACATGATACTACATCTAATAGCCTCTTTTACCTTTTTGTTCCCCTTTCCCCATTCCGGTTTTCCACAGTCTCAGACTGTCAACTGACCCCCTTTGCGTCTCACCACAGTTTGTAGGCAGATCCAGACTTTCCCTAGTCAAAATTTAACTATACTGTGTCCCATTTTCTTCAAACTCCACTGCTAACTAAGTAATGGTGAGTTCTCTCAACTTACACCAATGAGATTTGGCATCCATAGAGGGTGGCTAACTACTCTCCTCAGGGTCACGGGGAGTAACCCTAAAGGCCTGGAGGTTTTAGTACCATTGATCACAAGTGGAAATCAACTAGTAGCTTTTAGAAAAGACATTTATTTGCAACTGGGAAATAAGATGTACAGACAATGGGGGAGGGGTGGATGGGATGCATGAGGGTGGGGAGAGATGGGGAGAAAAATTTGGAATTCAAATTCTTGTGGAAATGAATGTTGGAAACTGAAAAATAAATAAATTATATATTAAAATACAAAAAAAAAAAAAAGAAAATGCATTTACTGAAAAGGTATAGCAAGGACAAAGGGTACAAAACATTCCCCCAAAACTAGGGGTGTACTCTCCCCCTGATCACACAAAGATGATGAGGAGAGTGAGCCCAAATTTAAAGTAGCAAGGCACACATGGAGAATCCTCATGGCAAAAGAATACATTATCTCTACTGTACAATATACTTGAATTTATCCAGTCTTTGATTAAGGATGATGAGTTGTTTCAGTCATGTCCAATTACCAAAAATCCTATTTGAGATATTCCTGGCAAAGATGATGGAGTAGTTTGACATTTCCTTCTCCAGCTCATTTTACAGATGAGGAAATTGAGGCAAACATTGTTAAGTGATTTACCCAGGGTAACACAGCCAGTAAATGTCTGAGGCTGTATTTGGCCTCAGATCCTCCTGACTCGAGAGCTGGTGCTCTATCCACTGTACCACCTAGCTGCCCCAAGCTCTTGATTGAAGACTTCCAATGATAGGAACCTCCTCCCCACGCCCACCACACTTTTTTGGGGAGTTCCAATTTACTTTTGGGCAATTTTAATAGTTAGAAAGATTGCTTTTTCATTGTATTGAGTCGAACTCTAACATTCTATCATTTAAATCCATTGCTTTGCTTCTAATTCCTCCTTCTGGGATTAAGCACACAATGTTGAATCCCTCTTTCATGCAACAGCCCTCATACTTCTCAAAGACAGCTCTCATGATCCCTTAACACTTTCCTCCTCCAGACTAAACAGCCAACCAGTCCTCCGAGGACATGGCCTCTAAACCACCCACTATCCTGGTTGCCCTCTTAGAACATTCCCCAGCTTGTTAGCATCCTCGCAGCCCTCAACACAGACGCGGCCCGTCCAGAGTACAGTACAATTTCCTTCTCTGCAAAATGAGAATGACGTTTATACTACTACATTATAGGCCTGTTTCAAGTAGAACACTTTGTAGAACTTATGGTGTTACAAGAATGGGAATTCAGTGGATAGGGAGCTAGACCCAGAGTCAGGAAATATCTGAGTTCAAATCCAGTTTCTGGGCAAGTCGCTTCATTTCTGCCTCAGTTTCCTCACCTGTAAAATGGGGTTCATAATAGCTTCTATCTCCTAGTATTTGGGGCAGTATAAAATGAAATAATATAGCAAAATGCTTTGCAAACCTTAAAACGGTGAATAGGAAGGTGGATAGAGATATAACTGTGCTAGTTCTTATAACAGACAATGTTTGACAACCACTCTAACTGCATCATATTAGATATAGAAAAATGAGAGAACTGGGAAGAAGGAATAGGAAGAGAGAGAGTGGCACAAGGGGAGAAAGGAGACACCAGTCATTTCCACTGACAATAACCTCAACCAAGATTTTTGAAGAGCAAGAGGCCACACCTTCCTGTGATAATGGTCCCTGCATACTTAAAGCCACTTTACCCCAACAGGCTGATGGAATGAGCTGGCAGCCCAAAATAGCCTTGACTTGGAGCCTAGCAGAAAGTTGAGAAAGACACAATCGCAACTTTACACGGTTTCAGGAAGGGATATACTATTGGAGATAAAGTTTAGCCATAGGCTATTAGACCTTACAAGGCCCCCACTTCTTAGGGGATCTAGTTTCTAAAGAGTTCTTTTGCATCAGGACTAGAATTGCTGGATTTCCTCTCCTACCAGAAGAGTGGACAGTTTCTCTGGAAAGCTCAAAAGCCAAAATACATTCAATTCTCTTTCCTGGATGCAAAGGCAGTTGTTGCCCTGGTATAACTCACTCCCACCCCCATCCCCCTTTCTTTAATTTAAGGAGGAAGCTGAGAGCTGCCAACAGTAGTACAATTTGAATCTCAAAGGGATTTGAATTTGGTATAAAATGGAGAACCCTTTCAATGCAATGGATTCTAAACTTGGAAGAAAAAAAAACCCTCTCTTTCCATCCCCAATTAGTAAATATGAAAAATTATTCCAGTTCCATTTAGTGAGTATAACATTAATTGGTTCAGTGCTCTAATTTTATTTTTGGCCTTTGGCCAGTCAGAATTCAGTCAGGGTTGAGCTGACAGCTTCTCGGCTGTATTAGTAATGGTACAAATATTTGCACACTTTCAGAAGCATGAGATGAATTCTCTGGGGAGCAATGACCAATAGCCTATCAGTATGGAAGAATGACACTCCGAACTGAGAAATCAAGAGGGGATATTGTGAGCCAATTAACAAGGACAAAAGCCTTTTTTTTGTTATTGTGGTGTTAGGACTAGACCTGGAGGGAGGAAATAAGGAAGAGAAAGATAGGGAGGAAGATTTGAGTTTTATTAGACTTGAAGATAGGAAAGGCGACTCATAAAATGCAGCTGCTGCATTAGGAGGATGGAAAGTGAGATAGAAAAAAGGGATTGTCTTTTAGCAAAAAAATGCATATATGTTTGTTTGATTTTTTGTCTTTCTGATGAATATCAGGCCACTGGACTCAGATGGCTCTGGAGGAGAAAGTGAGGTTGGTGACCTTGCACAGCCCTCCCTCACCCAAATCAAAGTCACCTGCAAGTCATGTCATCATCTTGATGTCATGGTCCTCTTCAAGAATGAAGAACAAACACAGCATATATGTACATAAGTTGTATATATTGTATATATTAGCTATACACACAAGTGTACATATATTGCCCGTTTTGTATATGTTATGGCTGCACATGTGTATGTGCATGTTTGCACAGTACATATTGCACTTGTGTGTGCACATCATATTGCATGTGTACATGTATGCATTTGTATACTGCATTATTATGCGCATATACATATTGCATGGTGGATGTAATGTATAGAGTGACTTGATGATCTGATGACAGAAAACTGTTTCCAAGGAACTAGAAGAATTTACAGTTGTGTTTACAGAAATGCTGAAAGCTCTTATGTTTTAGAACTCAGTGTCAGTTTGACACACCCCAGAGTGGAAAACCCAACTAATCTTTCAAGTAGATCTTTCTGCAACGGCTGGTTGGCCAACTTATGCTTCATTCAACCTCCACTTCTGACCTTCCCTCCCCACTTTTCCATCCCCATCCCATACCACCCCCATCTATGTGCATTAAGATAGGAGCTCTTGAGAAGGGAATTTAACCTTTTTAAGACCGCATTTTTATCTGCATTTCTCAAGGGGAAGGCATTTTGAAGGCTGGACTTCTTTGGGAGAGACATTGGAAAAGCCACAGGAGAGAAGAAGGGAGGGGAGAAAAAGGGAAGAGAAGGGGGAAAAAAGGCTTTCTTCTGTTCCTGATGAAAGTTAATTTGGACTGAAAGGCTAGGACTGTGTCAGAAATGTGAAATAGACATTTAAGGCAAGTATATGAGGACAGAATGCAGCAATCTCCAGTTCTACCTCCTCTCCTGACTTATTTGGAGATCTTGGGCAAATCATTCCAGTTCTCAGAGGCTTCCATTTCCTTTACTGGTAAAAGAAAGGGGCTAGACAAATTTAGAGATTCTTAACCTGGGGTCCATGGATCCCCAAATGATCTGTGTATTCACACAGGGGGATTTCAGGGGCTCTGTGACTTTGGATGGTAAAGAAATTACATCTTTATTTTCATTAAAGTTCAACTGAAATTTAGCATTTCCTTCAATTATGAATTTTTTAAAAAGAAATTATTCTGAGATAGGGTCAAATAGGCTTTGCTAGTCTACCTAAAGAGTCTATAGCACAAAAAAAATCACTCACCACAGGATTAATTTAAGAATTATAAGGTATATTTGTCCTTTATAATTTTTAGTAAATTTCTTAGAAATATCTTCTTAAAAATGAATCATTTGCATTTATACATTTGATTTATTCATGTCCATTCTTTATAGTCCCTAGGAGTTCTTACTCAGTCAAATAAGCACTTTTAAAATCACCCACTATGTGCCAGGCACTGCCTATAAGGTTCTATAACTAGTAGTTAATCTTATTGTCAAAGTGACAAAAACCTTTAATGATTCTTGGCTCTGCAGAGTGTCTTAGGAACATTTCCAACTTCTCAAGAGACACAGATTGCAGGAGCTTAGACAGCCAATATATTCTATGCCCTTCAGGTGTCACAGTGACCTCAGGAGCTAACCCAGGTCTAAAATACTTCAGGCCCCATGAATCAGCCCTCCTTTTCCTCTGAGGAAGGAGCCAATATTGCTACATTCAAGAGAAGAATGGAGAAGGAAATAAGCATTTATTAAGCACCTACTATGTGCTAAGCCCTTACAGTTGAGGAAACTGAGGCAGACAGAAGGTAAGTGACTTGTCTAGGATCATATATCTAGGAAGTATCTGATGCTACATTTGAACTCAGGTCTTCCTGACTCCAGGCCCAGCATTGTATTCATTGTGCTATCCAGCAGACTACATTTAACAGGGTGTAAACTTATTTAGGGGCAGCTAGGTGGCAGCTAGGTGGCTAGGTAGATAGAGCACTGGGCCTGGAGTCAGGAAGACTCATCTTTCTGAGCTCAAATCTGGCTTCAGGCACTTCTTAGCTGTGTGACCCTGGACAAGTTTGCCTCAGTTTCCTCATCGGTAAAATGAGCTGGAGAGGGACATGGTACTCCAGTATCTTTGCCAAGAAAACCCCAAATGGGGCCACAGAAAGCTGGACACGACTGAAAAATGACTCATGACAAAAATCTATATAGGGATTTCCCCATCCAGCCAAATGAAATAGGTACAGGGTGAGAATTACACAAATATTTATTTATGCGTTTTTTCATATAATTATGTCATTAAGCAGTGCTTCTTAAAATGTGCTGTGCTGACTCCAGGAAACTTGGTTACCTCTAGGTGACTCTGGAGATATTTTCTTATAGTATAATGCTTTAGATTGGATATTTATGAACTTTCGTTTCAGGACTAGAATGTTACCTAGGATACTTAGCAAGAAGCAGTGTGGTATAGTGAATTGTAGGGAGGCCTTGAAGTCAGGAGGATTTCTAGGTTCAAATGCTATCTCTGACTCATACTAGTTGTGACCAAATGGGCTAGATATTTAACTTCCCCAAGCCAACTGGCGACTCTCTAAGACCAACGAGTTGTTGATCTGCCCATGTGGAGGGAGTTTTCCTTACCAAAAGTTTACTACATTGATGAAATCACAATTCTAGATTTTTTAATTATTATTTAAAATTCAGGCCATCTATGATCAAAAACTGTGCCTTTCACTACATTAATTCTAATGAATTAATAAAGCAGATAGTCCATTAAGTGAGCTATAAAAGGTTGAAGATGTTGTCCTAGAGGCCTCTTCCTCAGATATCCAACTTTAAGCAGAAATGGAGCCTTCTTGGGATAAGGACATCACCTATTTTATGTTGGTTCGGCTGGTTTCCCTTTAAGCAGCAGCGAGGCAGAGCTCAGAATTTCATGGGCCTAAGATTTGAATTACAGGCATACCTCAGAGATATTGCCAGTTTGGTTCCAGACCACTGCCATAAAGAGAATACTGCAATAAAGGTAGTTATGTGAGCTTTTTTAGATTTCCCAGTGCATATAAAAAAGCTAGTTTACACCATACTGTAATATATTAAGTTTGCAATAGTATTATGTCTAAAAAAAATCATATACCCTAATTTAAAATATTTTATTGCTTAAAAAAAAAGGCTAACCTTCATCTGAGCCTTCAACAAGTTGCAATCTTTTTGGTGGAGTGTCTCTCGTTGATGTTGGTGGCTGCTGTCTAATCAGGATGGTAGTTGCTGAAAGCTGGGGTGGGTGGCTGTGGCAATTTCTTAAAATAAGACAACAATGAAGTTTGATGCATTTACTGACTCTTCTTTCCATTTGAACACTAAGTGGCCATTGTAGGGTCATTAATTGGCCTAATTTCAATGTTGTGTCTCAGGGAATAGGGAAGCCCTAAAACAGGGAGAGAGCAGTCAGAACACGTACAGCATTTATCAATTAACTTCATTGTCTTATATAGGTCCCACTGGGGGTGCCCCAAAACAATTACAATAGTAACATCACAGATCACATAACATAAAATAATAACAACAAAGTTTGAAATATTGTAAGAATTACTAAAGTGTGACACAGAGATAGGATGTGAGCACATGATATTGGAAAAATGGCACCAAGAGACTTACTTGATGCAGGATTGCCATAAACCTTCAATTTATTTTAAAAAATATATCTATAAAGTGCAATAAAATGAGGCATGCCTGTATTGGTTTGGTTTCTTTGCTTCCTGAGGCTTAGACTACTGGAAATTGCCGTTCTAGGGAATTTAAAGGAATTCCCAATGCCCCAAAGGGAAGCCTTTCTGATCTATCATTGTTGATTATCCCGGTGGATACAGAGGCTAAGAAGAGTAGTATTTTATTTGAATTTAATTTTTGTTTTAATAATGATATTATTTTATAATCCTTAATATTATTTGATATTTAATAGTGATATTGTTGATATATCTAAATTAATGTATCACTTTCAATCTTATCATTTTTATTGCATTTGGTAGTCCATGAATGTCTCATTGCATTCTAATCCTAATTCTGAATTACTAGAAGGGCTTTAGGTAGATTTGGTCCAGAGTTCTTCTAATCTTTGCCACTCTAATCTGGCTGAATTTAAAACTGATTGGTGTATTTGCCAGAGTGACACCCTTGCATATTTCTCCTCCCTCCCAAACCTCCCACACCCTTCCCTCTGATACAACAACTAGAATTGAGGAAGGGAAGGAAATGGTTCATGGTGATAGGGAACAATGCCATTTCCTAACAACCTCTTGCAACCTAGAAATAGTTTGGATAGTTCAGAATAACACAACCATGCTGTCTACAGAGTCATTTGAAGAGCCATTATCACATTCACATACCATATCCCAGTCCTGCTAGAGATTACATTAAGTGGTAGGATGAGAGCCAATAGCATATAATAAAAAGAATACTGGATTCTCATATACGCTAAGATCCAGCCAAACTGGCTCATTTGCAATTCCCTAAATAAAATTTTCCATCTTCTGTCCCTATGCCTTTGCATACCCTGCACCCATCCCTCACCACTGCCTCTAGCTTCCTCTAAGGCTTAACTCATGTCATTTCATACATGAGACCTGATCTCCCCAATCAACTCTGTGGCTTTGCCCCTAGGACTTCCCAGGAGGCATTGCATGACCCCACACATCATTAATTGGATGTCCTGTACACAGGACATCTTAAATTCAGTGTGTGCAAAACTGAACCCGATGGACTTCCCCCCAAAACCAAGCTCTTCTGGACTTCCCTTTTTATTGTTGAGGGTACCACCATCTTCCCAAGTCAGCCAGGCTCTCAACCTAGATGTCATTCTCCATCCCTTACTATCACTCACCTCCCTTCCGCCCCTCCCCCATTTCCAGTCTGTTACCAAGCACAGACAGTTCTATCTTTAAGTACCAAATTTGACTTTACATAAATAATTCTGAGACATCCTCATTCCAAAATAACCAAAACAAAACAAAACCCAACACCTCTGTTAATTTTACTGCACAAGTATTGTGCTCTCTCTCTTCTTACCCTTGCCTTGGAGCTCCCACACCCCACCCAATCCCCAGAAAACCCTCCAAGTCAAAGCAGAACTGACGTGGGGAGAGACCCACACCTCCGCTGTTTCCCAGTCCCATCTGATCGTCTTCCTCTTGGTGTCGCGTGCTGGTCCCCGACCCTGCGCGTCACTGTGGTTCTTCTGTGTTCTTATCTAGCCCTCGAGGGTTTGCCCCGCTTAACGCTCTACCTCTCAGTTCCCCAGCCCCATCACCTCCTCTCCATGTGCCTCCTCTGGCTCAAAGCGTCCTTCCTCTCTTTCTCCCCTAATTTCTTTACGTAGACGACTGCAGAACTGTCCACTTACCAATGAGAACTATCTGTATTGTCAATTGCACCTTTTCAACATCTTTCCAATTCATCCCCTACTCTTTTCTGAAATTGTCACCACCTTGATGTAGACCCTCATTATCTGAAACCTGGACTTCGCAATCGCACGCTGGTTGGTCTCCCCGACGCAGGTCTCCTCCCATTCCAATCCACGCCCCACTCAGTTGCCAAAGTGACCTTCACAAAGCACAGGTCTAACCAGGTTACTCCCCACTCTATAAAATCCAGTGGCTCCCTATTATGTCCAGAATCAAATATGCAATCCTCTATCTGGCTTTTAAAGTCCTTAACAACTTGACTTTTTTTTTTTTTTAATTTCCAGTCTTCTTATTCTATACTCCTACCCCATGTACTCTTCCTTCTGGCCTCCTCCTATTCCCAACACAGAGAAGCTAGGTGGTTAGGCAGCTAGGTGGTAGGGCAGCTAGGTGGTACAGTGGATAGAGCATCAGTGCAGGAGTCAGGAGGACCTGAGTTCAAATCTCACCTCAGACACTTGACACTCACTTGCTGTGTCAAGCAAGTCACTTAATCCCAATTGCCTCATCCTGGGTCATCTCCAGTCATCCTGATGAATATCTGGTTACTGGATTCAGATGGCTCTGGAGGAGAAGTGAGACTGATGACCTGCACAGCCCTCCCTATTCAAATCAAAGTCAAGTGCAAGTCCCGTCACCATTTCTCTGATGGCATGGTCTTCTTCAGCAACAAAGGATGAACACGTTCCCAATATAAAATATTCTATCTCCAAACTCCTTGCCCTTTCATTGACCATCCCTCAAGCTGGGAATACTTTCTTCCTTCTCATCCCTACCTTCTGACTTCCTTCAAATGTCAGTGCAAATCCAGGTTTTTCCTATTTCCCCTCAATGTTAGTGACTTCCTTATGAGATTTAATCCAGTTTATTCAAGATGTTTTTTGCCCCATACACAGTGGTTTACATGTCTCCCTCATTAGAATATGAGCTCCTTGAGAGCAGGAATTTAGCACAGTGTAAATCCTCAGTAAGTGCTTGTTGATTGACTTAGAAAAATCACTTCCCCTGTCAAACCTCAGTTTCTTCAGCTGTAAAATTTGGAGGTTTGATTATGTGATCACTAACTCCTACGACCCTTTACCTGAGCCAGAAGAGCTAGGTTTAATATGCCTCTCTGCTTCTTGTAGTTGTGTTACTTTTGGCAAATAACACCACATTTCTGAATCCTCATTTTCTCAGCCTTAACATGAAGAGAGTAAGCTTACTCCCTCCTAGGACGGATGTGAGGATCAGATGAGGCAATCTATCTAAAATGTTATAAAAAGGAAGCTTTTCATATTAAGCCTATTGGCTTCTACGGACAGGAAATTCACCTTCACAGGGACTTCCAAGTGAGCCTTTCCAGCAATTTAGCAGTACCTTTTTTAAAATTCCATCAAAGAAGAATCACATTATTCTTTTTTCAATTTTTTTCATCTTTTAGATTCTTGTTGTTGCTGTGGTTACTTCTTAACTCCTTTTCTTTGGTGAGTGAATAGGGAGTAACAGACATTGAAAATGTAGCTATTCATAGGATTGGGAACTGCAGGAATGAAGGAAGGAGGAAACAAACATTTTATTAAGCACTTATGATGTGCCAGGCATTGGACTGAGCTCTGGGAATCCACATATATGCAAAAATAAAAATTGACAGCAAGAGACCTTAGACATCCTCTAGTCCAACCTCTTCCATTTTACAGATGGGGAAACCAAGGCTGTAACTTGTTCAAGGTTATACAAGGTTATAATACACAGGTATTATAAGCATTATAGCATTAGATAGATAGAGAGCCAAAAGGAATGGGAAAGGTCATCTGGTCTAAACTTCTCAATTTATCAATGAGGAAACAGGACCAGAAAGACCAAACAGTAGCATCTGTCAGAGGCCAATAATAAATAGCAGAACCAGAGTTCAAACACAGACCAACTAACTCAAAATTCAGTACTTTGGTGTCTGTACCACATTCAGTGCAGACATCTGGTGCTTGGAAATATGGTGGCTTGGAGTTTTGCCTGGGAAAGAAGAGGCAAGATATATCAGTTCTGCCTCCAGGATATCTCCTCACCACATGGGGTCCCTCTCTCCACTGGGGGGACCATATACTTACATGCGGTTGCCATGTCCATAGGAATATGATTTTGGTCACATATTTTGTAAGATGTTTCACAGGCTAGATTTTTTTCTCTAAAAACTAGAACAATTTACTTTTTGTCTTAAGCTGCATCGGTATATTTTCTTTGGACCAGTCCATTGTATTTCAAATGGAGCTACCTCTCATAGTTGTTGTTGGATCATTTCACTTATGTCCAACTCTCCATGACCCCATTTGAGGTTTTCTTGTATTGCCCATATCCTTCTCTAGCTCATTTTATAGATGAGGAACTGAGGCAAACAAGTTAAGAAATCTCTGAGGTAGGATTTGAACTCAAGTCCTCCTGGCTTCAGGAGTGGTGCTGTATCCACTGGGCCACCGAGCTTGCTAGAGCTATTTAACTGCACCTTTAAACCTAAATCACCCTGGTTTTCATTGAATGGTAAATATTAACCTGAGCCCAATTCCTTATGACTTATTATTTAGGTTTTGATGGTTTAGAACGAGTGTAAATAGCAATTGTTTTCTATTCTGGCAAGAAATTTTAGGGGTCTTCTCCTCCTACACTGATATTTTTGTGGTGGTAAATTAGACCATATTTTCTCTCAATTCTTGCCTACCCTTCA
Organism: Notamacropus eugenii; assembly: GCF_028372415.1. Taxonomy (NCBI): domain Eukaryota; kingdom Metazoa; phylum Chordata; class Mammalia; order Diprotodontia; family Macropodidae; genus Notamacropus; species Notamacropus eugenii. Next base: position 189,979,159 of record NC_092875.1, read on the forward strand.
GTCTTTGAAGAGGTGTTTCCTCAGACAAACTAAAGCCTGGGAAATGACTTTAAGGTAGAAATGTCAAAGTCTTCTACTTCAACTGGAACCATTATTAGTCATCTTGACTTTTGTCCTGTCAATGGACCTTTGATGACTCTGGAAGACAAATTGAGGCTGATGATTTTACCCAACTCTGTTTCACTAAAGTCCAATTAACACTAAAGTCAAAATATCACCCTTATGACGTTATTGGTCTTTGTCAAAAATGAAGAAAAAACAACAATAAAACTTTCAATAGAGTAGAGAGACAAGAAGGAAATCTCCCATGACACTATCACTAAATATAGTGATGTAAAATAAAACAGAGATATAAAAGTAGTCTCCATATACTTTTAGAAAGACAAAAAAGGAACTGTCCAGTGTAGCCATTTTAGTCCTTCTATCCTTCCTTCCTTGAAGTGCTTCCTCACCTACACAGGGTAAGGTGAGGGTAATCATTTTTCCCTCAGGTATTGTACAGTTGTCCTCATTTGTCTTCTCAAGTATTGCAGTTTGTCATGTATATAGTATTTTCTCAAAGCAGATAAATTTCTAGTTTACAGTTTTTGAAGACATGTATTCTGTCTAAAATGAATAATTTTATTATGAATTATGCTGTCCCAGAATTCTACTATAGTTACTTGGTGTTTTTCTATTTCAAGTGAGTGAAAAGTATTTAAAATGAGATAAAAAGTATTTACACTTTAAACCAATGGTTCTCAGACTTTTTGGTCTCAATACTCCATTACACTCTTCAGACTTACTGAGGACCCTGGAGAGATGTTATATATGTGGATTATATATGTGGATATAGTGATCAGTATTTACCATCTTTGAAATTAAAGCTGATATATTTAAAAATAACAATAATAAATCCATTACATGTTAACATTAACAATATATTTCTATGAAAAATAATTATATTTCCCCAAAACAATTAGTGAAAAGGGTATCACTGTTTATATTTTTTTCACAAATTCTTTCATTTCTGGCTTAATAGAAGATAACTGGATTCTCCTCTCTGTTTCTGTATTCAGTCTGCTGTGACATGCTATTTTGGTTGAAGTATATAAAGAAAGTCCAGCCTTAGAAATATAGTCAACAAAGGGAGGAGTATTTTAATAGGCAAATAATGTCTTATATATTTTTATAAAAATAATTTTGATCTCATGAACCACCTGGAAGCGTCTTCAGGAGCCCCAGGGGGTTACATACTATATTTTGAGAATTTTTGCTTTAGACCCAGATTCTGGTCCCTATCCTGTACAAATAATGTTTCTAGGTAATCTTTAAAGTCCCTCCCAATTCTAAAGTTATGTGATAGCTTAGGTTATTCCACATTTTATTAATTTTGTAGTTGTTAGTGTAGGAACAGAAAGAAGCAGACTAAAGAAACGGGGAGGGGGAGGGAATTCTAGTGTAGCCAGAGGTAGGATCTTTCCCTGTCCTCTCAAAATGAATAATGTTCCTGGAAGAAGTGTATCCCAGAGGATCTGGAAAACAAACTGTCTTCTCAGCAGGAGATGCCTTGGGTGATTTGAATAACTCCAACTAGTTGCCCAAGAGATTTTTTTAGTACTTAAGCAAGATGATCAGGGAGAAAATGGGCTGCTTCGTTGGCTCCTACACAACCCTTAAGTGTTCCCCTAAGTGGAAGATACCCCTTCCAAGAGTCAAAAGGAAAAAAACATTAAGTTTTATAGTCACCAACCTACTGACTATAAGAAACATGAAAGATAGTATACTTACAGCTGTTATGTTTTAATGTATTTTCTATCTTATATATCACTTTCAATAACCTTTTTCTCATTTGAGAAAATTTTGTAGAATGTAAAACTCATTGATAACTAAAAATTGCCAATAATTTTATAACACTTTGTTATACTTGTATTTCCTTGTGTTTCTTGGAGTTTTAGCTCCTATAGATGGGCTAGGCTTGGTGAGGCAAGTCTGTGAGCCTTGCTTCCAAGGAAGCCTGAGACTGGTGAGTCACTTGAACTTGGGAATTCTAAGTTTCAGCAAGGCTAAAGCTTCACTAAGTTTGGTACCTACATGGAGGGCTGTCAAAAAGCCTAAAGATGGGTGACCTAGCCAGTGTAGGAAATTAAATGAGTCAAAGCTTCTGTGCCAATTGGCAGCGGGATCAGGCCACTGAATTTCCAGTCTTAGTAAGACTGGAAGAATGAGTCTCAAAAGAAAAAAAAAAGGTATTACTGCAAATATATTAGACCTATTTGAGTTTTTGATGGAATTTGTACCTTGAATTTTAACTCCTTTGTTCTTTTCTGTTCTTATTGACCAACCATATTATTTTTAAAATGTATATTATATAATGATCTGATGTTCAAACACTGTACTATGCTGAGGATATTCAAATAGAAAAGCAATATAACTCCTGCTCTCAAGAAGCTCGAATTCTAGTGGGAGAGATAACAAAGGCAGGTTTCAGTCACAAGTCAGAGGGAAAGACACAGTGATCCTTCAAGTGCAGTGACAAAACAGATAGTAATACATTTTTCTTAGTGTCATTTCCATTGAAAAAGCCATATCTGTCTCTGACATTGAACCATTTGAGAATGACAAGGACTTTGATTGCAAGAACTCTTTTTTCTGGGTAGTCATTGGCTACCTATGAGGCAGAGGCTACAGCACCTTAAGCTTGGAGTGGAGTTTTAATAGAGATAAAGTTGATTGGGTAACTTCACTAAGTCTGTGACCAATATGGTGGCCTCACAGAACAGAGGGCCACCAAACTGCCAACCTGACCTGTGTTGGAAACTGAGCTGGTCAAAGTCTCTGTGCCATTCTGCAGTGGGATCAGGCTACTGCACTTCCAGTCTTGGTGAGAGAGAAAGATCCAATCTCAAAAGAAATTTAATTATGAGATTGCATCTCCACAGAGGTTACTCCCTTGGATAATGTCTACAAGGCACTCAGAGGCTCTATTATTTCTGGGTTTTGGAGTTTACCTGATCATTGGCAGCAGTTTATAATAACTGTTGTTGGCCATAGTGATGATGGTGATGGTGGTGGTGCTGAGAAAATGGACTCTTTTTCCACAGCAATTGCTTCCCTTGATGATGCTTGGAGAGAGGGAAGGAACAAACTGGAAGCAGGGCTGGTTGCCTGAGGTGCTCCTATTTCTGGGGTTCTTGGGCAAAAGATCCTGGGTTATATCCATCAGGGGCTAAGGGGAGATAACTCCAATATGGTAGTAATTTTAACTACATATCTTTAAAGAAGATATTTTAAATATTTAAATATATTTGATATATAAATATATGCAATAATAAATTTATTAAATATATTTAAATATATGGTGAATATTTAATATATAAATATTTGGCTCTATTTTTATAATGGTAAAACATATTTTTTTAAATGAAATATAATCAGATTTTTTTAAAAGTTATATGTACTAACTCCCTACTCTCTGTCTTTAGTCTGGTTTGATCACTTAAAAGCCAGGGATTTTCCTAGATAAGGAGTTTCCATGCTTCTACAACCCACTCTCTGAGTCCTATAAGTAACCCTACCATGGAAAAACTATATAGAAATTACTTAGAACTGTGGTTCTTGAGATCTGATCAATGAGCTTCCCATTTAAACAAACCATGACAACGTTAATGATATCATGAAATATTTACAACATGATGTAAAAAAAGAATAAATATAGCAAAGGTCCAGCCATAAAACTTGGTCACGCTCTCTTACTGAGGCACATAGCATCCATGGGAAAGACTGAACATAAACCAAACAGGAAAGCACGGAAAACCCATGTTCCCAGGGTAACTCACCACTCTGGATGATGGGCCTTCTCTTTAGGGAAGATTCGGCACCCAAAGTCACCTGCTATGTGAGACTGCGTCTTCCCTGACCGTTCTATTATAATTACTTGGCTGGGCTAGAAAGCAGTGTAACCAGTTTTGTTTTGTTTTGCTTTGTTTTAAGTAGAAACAGATCCTCTAAACCTTGGTTCTGCAGAGATATGGTTTTATTCCCCCTTGGTTGAGCTCTGAAGGATTCTTTTCCTTTCTAAACCAATAGGGTCAGTAAAGGGCCAGGAAGACAAACCTCTCCTTTCCCCAAGCAGCTAACTCAGTTAAGCAGCAGAAGACTGTCCTTCCTCCACTCAGTTCCCAGAATCAAAAGTTTTCCTCCAATCCACTCAACAATGGAGAAGCCAAGTGATGAGTTCTTATGAGGCTGCTAGATGGACACAGTAGAGAGAGAGTACACTGGATCTAGAGAGATCTAGGAGAGACCTGATCAAATCTAGCATCAGATACTTTACTAACTATATGATCCTAGAAAAGTCACTTAACCTCCCTCTGCCTTACTTTTGTCAACTGTAAAATGAGGATAAGAATAGCACTTAACTCCTGTAAAATGGGGATAATTATGCTCCTAGGGTTGTTGTAAGGATCAAATGAGATAATATTTGTAAAACACTTAGCTATTTATCAATAAATAGACATTTGTTAAGCATCTAGTGTGTGCTAGGCACTATGCTGAGTGCTAAAGATACAAAAAGAAACAAAAGACAGTCCTTGCCCTCAAGAGCTTGCCCTTAATAAGTGCTTCTTCCTTTTCTTCCTTCTCTTAGCTCTCAGATCAGCTGCTTCTATATGCTATCCACTTTGCTGGGCTTGTGGGTTCAGCTACTTTCAAGCAGCAGGAATGGTCATAGTTCTCAGTCTTCTATTCAGTTTCTTTGATTTCTTCTTTTCCTTCCTCAGCTTCTTCTGTCTTCTCTGTTTCTAATTCTCATCTTCTTCAAAGCAAGCTCTCTTTGTATGAAGTTATTCACCTCTATCTTATCAGAACCCAAAATTCACATTTCTGTTCAATGCATGGCACAGATAGGTAATGTATAATTTGTTCCACATTCTCAAAAACATTCTCGATATTAGGGTTTCTCAGCTATCAACCTCAAAGTAATTATAATATGCATACATATCTGTGTATGCCACTATATTATTATCTTGAAAAGCCATTTGTTGAATCCGTGGAATAGGATGAAACCCACCTTCTACAATGAATATTCTTTTTTCCAACTTTTTAACATTTTTATTTAAAATTTTGAGCTCTAAATTATATCTATTATCTATCTATGTATATGTATATATATGTGTGCATGTCTGTATTAAAAATTATTGGCTGGAAAATAAAATATTTTGCCTTCTATAACTACTTTTTCATTTAGGAGCTACTTTCTCTCAGGTCATCTCTTTACTTGTCTTTGAGAAAGTGCTTTTTCAGAGGTTCTCTTAGAACTATCCAGGTTTCTATCCATTTCTACAAATAAAATTGTCTGAATGCAAAAGGAATGCCACCATATTGACACATACATGTATACAGGAAGCTGTAATGTCATCAACCTAGGGAACTCACAGTGTGGAAAATGCCCTTATACTTTGTGCTTTTAGAGAGTTGCGTGGAGCACTTAGAGATTGTGTGATTTATTAATAGATTTCCTTTTATTGAAGCTTAATGTCTCATGGAGTCATTAGTTTCCACTTGTCCCACGCTATTGACTCTTTTTTCATGATTCCCTTGCATTACTCTCATTTCTTTTCTCAATTTTTCTTCTACTTCTCTAATTTACTTTTTAAAATCCTCTTTAAGGTCTTCTAGGAATTCTTTTTGGGCCTGAGACAAAATTACAGTTTTCTTTGAGGCTTCATGTGTAGCCATTTTGACACTATTGTCCTCTTATTAGTTTATGCCTTGATCCTCCCTATTACCATAGTATCTTTCTGTTATCTTTTTTGTTGCTTTTTGCTCATATTTTTGTGACTTGGTGTTTTTATGTTAGACTTGGGCTCTGGTCCTACACCATCCCAAGCTTTTTGTGCTGGGTTTCTGGGTCTTACTCCTAGCTTTCACTGGGCTTCAGGGGTTAGCTGCTTGCTTTGTCTGAAGGGTAGGCTTCCCTTCTAGCTTGTACTAGGGGGTGGAGCCTCCCTAGTAGCCTCCCCTGGGTATGGGGTTTAGCTGCTGGACTGCTCCAAGAGTGAGTTGATATGTGTCTCTCTGCTGAGGCCCAAAGGGCAGAGCTTCACTACTGATCAGCAATGGGGTCAAGGTCTTGTTGGCAGCTTGTGCTAGGGGTGGAGCCTTGCTGCTCTGCACATTCTGCTCACTTACCTTGGGGGCTGCTGGTTTGCAGGAGAGTAGGGTCTAGCTGATGGGTTGTCCCAAGCTTAGAGCCTTGCTGCAGACCCCTTGATGTGAGACTAACTGCTGTTGCTGCCTTTAGACCTTGCTCCTCTCCCACTACAGTGAGACAGACCTTTCCTAGCAGTTGGTAATCTACTTCCCGGCTCCTAGTCCATTTCTGAAGTGGTTTTCTAGTTGTCTGGAGGGGAATTTAGGAGGGTTTCAGAGGGTGCCTTCCTCACTATGTCATCTTGGCACTGGGAATTCAATGAATATTATTTGATGAGGTAAAGTATTCAATGAAAATATTGTTTTAATTGACACAGTTGTATTTTGCTTTTGTACTTAAATACTGCCACAACCTAGTCATGGAGAATATAATTTGACCAAATAGTCAAAAAAATCAATATGATCCATTCTGTGATTATAATATCCCATTTATGTGTTTTATAACTTTTATTCATACTGTGCTTTGAAGTTTACCAATATGTTCAAGTATATTATCTATTTGATCCTCACAAAAACTCTGGGAAGTAAGTAGAATTGGTATCGCCTCATTTTAGGGATGAAAAAATTAAGGCCCAGTGAAGTAAAATGACCTATCTAGGATCCCAGGGCTAGTGATCATCAGAGCCAGGTTTTGAACCAGGCTTTTCTGGTATACATTTCAATTGTATTTCTAATATATACTTTTAAATTTGCTTCAGATATGTAGGTAGAAAATATATTCTTTTTTATAGCTTTAAATTTTCTTTTTCATTGTGAATTTAGACATCAGCAAACACAAACATTTTGATATATAAAGAAGAAGAAATGTAGAAGAAACTTCAAGCTTTTGTAATTTGTAGTTTGTTTTTTAAAAATATATACAGGGAAGAGACAGAGCCAAGATAGCCAAGTGAAGGTAAGGACTTGTCTGAGCTCTCCTAAATTCTCCTACTGAAAAAAAAACTTCAAAATAACACCTCAAAACAAATTCTGGAGCAGCAGAAAAACAAAGAAAAAAAGGATGGAGTGAAACAATTTTTAGCCTAAGACAACTTAGAAGGTTATCAGGAAAGATCTGTCTCACTGGGGTGAGAGTGAAAGGAAATTCAGTGCACCAGCAGCAGACCATGGGGGTGACTGAATCAATAGTGGTTGATTCCAGAGCTCTCATGCCACAGAAGGTAAGGGGATTGGACAACTGGTCAAAAGATTGCAGGGGACCCATCGCTGGCAATGGGTGTGGGACTCTGTCGCATTGACCATACACAGTTCCAGATTACAGACCTGGGACAAGAAAAGGCAGTAGCATACTATAGCTTGTGGCCACAAGAGTCACAATTCCAGGGCAGAAAAGATTGCTAGTGGTCACTCACAGACCAGATCATAAGCCAGGAGAACAGTGATCACACCTCTCCTTAAATCATACCGCCTTAGAAGAACTGAAAACCTAAAGATCCTCAGAGCTCACTCTGAAAACATCAGCATGAAAAACTGCTGTTTAGGATAGTGCCCCCTGCACTCTGGAAGCAGAGCTCCTCTTTAGCATGGAGTTAAAAGTCAAGAAATAAGCTGAAAAAAATGAGCAAACAGCAGAAAAAGATCCTGACTATATGGTAACAAGGAAGATCAAAACACAAATTCAGAAGAAAACAACAAAGTCATGCAAATCTTCAAAGAAAAATGTGACTTAGTCTCAGAACTTAGAAGAGCTCAAAAAGGATTTCAAAAAATCAAATAAAGGAAGTAGAGAGGAAAATGGGAAAAGAAATGAGAGTGGAGCAAGAAAAATCATGAGAAAAAGAGTCAACAACTTGGTAAATGAGGCACAAAAAATACTGAAGAAAATAACATCTTAAAAAACAGAGTAAGACAAATGGTAAAAGAGGTAGAAAAATTCACTGAAGAGAAAAACTCCTTAAAAAGCAAAATTGGTCAAATGGAAGAAGATGTATAAAAGCTCAATGAAGAAAATCATTCTTAAAAATTGGAATTGGGCAAGTGGAAGCTAGTGACTCCATGAGACACCAAAAACCAATAAAACAAAACCAAAAGAATGAAAACAATAGGAGAAAAATGTGAAATATCTCATTGGAAAAACAACTGACGTGGAAAATAGATTGAGGATGAATTATTGGACAACCTGACAGCCATGACCAAGAAAAAAGAGCCTAGACATCATATTTAAAGAAATTATCAAGAAAAACTTCCCTAATATCCTAGAACCAGAGGGTAAAATGGAAATTGAAAGATCTCGCTTACTACCTCCTAAAGGAGATCCCAAAATAAAAATTCTCAGAAATATTATAGCAAAATTCTAACGCTCCCAGATCAAGGAGGAAATATTGCAAGCAACCAAAAAGAAACAATTCAAATATTGTCGAGCCTCATTCAGGATAACACAAGATTTTGCAACTTCTACATTAAATGATCAAAGGGCTTGAAATGTGATATTCCAGAAGGCAAAGACCAGAGTTGAATAGAAAATCTGATTTTCAAATACAAGACTTAAGAGAAGCATGAAAAGGTAAACAGGAAAGAGAAAGCATAAGGGATTCAATAAGGTTAAATTGTTTATATTCTTACATGGGAAGATGATCCTTGTAACTCCTAAGAACTTTATCATTAGTAGGACTGTCAGAAGAAGTATATGTAGACAGAGGGCATTTGGGGGTGAGTTGACTATAATAGGATGATATCTTTAAAAAATACAATTGGGGTGAGAAATACAGATGCACTAGGAGAAGGGGAAAGGGAGAGGTAGAATGGGGTAAATTATCTCAAGTAAAAGAGGCACAAAAGAGCTTTTTCAGTGCAGGGGAAGATGGAGCAAAGAGATGGCAGACAATACAGAGGGAGTAACATGCACACTCAATTGGATATAGAAATCTATTTTACCCTACAGGGATGTAAGAGGGAAGAGAATAAGGTGGGGAAGGGTGGAGACAAGCAGGGGGAGACTAACAGAGGGGAGGGTACATGGGGGCAGTGATGGTCAGAAGCAAAACACTTTTGAAGAGGGAAGAGTGAACAAAGAGAGAGAGAAAAGGATAGACAGGAGGAAAATAGGATGGAGGGAAATACATAATAATTATAATTGTGAAAGGAATTTTACAGCAAGTTTCTCTGATAAAGATCTAATTTCTCAAATATATAGAGAACAGAGTCAAATTTATAAGAATACAAGTCATTCCCCAATTGATAAATGATCAACGAATATGAACAGGCAGTTTTCAGATGAAGAAATCAAAGTTATCTAGAGCCATATAGAAATGTTCTAAATCACTATTGATTAGAAAAATGCAAGTTAAAACAACTATGATGTACCACTTTACACTTATCAGATTGGCTAATAAGGCAGAAAAAGAAAATAACATGTTGCAAGGGATGTGGGAAAATTGGGACACTAAAGCACTGTTGGTGAAGTTGTGAACTGATCCAACAACCATTCTGGAGAGCAATTTGGAAGTGTACTCAAAGGGTTATAAAACCATACATATATCCTTTGACCCAACTATACCACTATGAGTTCTGTATCCCAAAAAAAAATTTTAAGAGAAAAGAATCTATGTGTATAAAAATATTTATAGCAACTTTGTGGTGGCAAAAAAAACTGGAAATTGAGGTGATGCTCATCAATTAAGGAATGACTGAACAAGTTGTGGTATACGATTATGATGGAATACTATTTTGATATAAGAAATGATGAGCAGGATTCTTGCAGAAAAACCTGGGAAGACTTACATGAACTGCTACAAAGTGAAGGGTGCAGAACCAGGTGAACAGCATACACACTAATGGCAATATTGTACAATGATCAACTAGGAATGACTTAGCTATTCTCAGAAATATAATGATCCAAGACAATTTCAAAGGATGTAGAATGAGAAATGCTATCCACCTCCAGAGAAAGAGCTAATGGAGTATGAACGCATCTTGAAGCATACCTTTTATTTTTACACTTTATTTTTCTTGGGGCTTTTTTTGTTTTCTTTCACACCATGACTTATACAGAAATGTGTTTTGCATGACTGCATATGTATAACCTATATCAAATTGCTTGTCTTCTCAATGAGGGGGAAGGGGAGAAAGGGAGAGAATTTGGAACTCAATTTAAAAAATAAATGTCAAAAAATTGTTTTTACATGTAATTGGAAAAAATTAAAATTTTAAAATTTGAAGTGTCTCAAAAGTTTTAGTGCAGCTGAAAGCTTCAATAACTTCTGATGCATAGATGCTATAAATATATTTTAACAATATTTGAAAGTTTAATTATTTCCATTTCTTTTTAAATTATTAATTTTTGAGAATTTTGAATAACATTCTTTTAATTTTTAACAAGGCACCTTGCCATTATGCGGTGTGTATGTGTGTGTGTGTGTGTGTGTGTGTGTGTGTGTGTGTGTGTGAATATTCCTGTATGACCCCTTCTCTGACCAGTGGATTAGTAAAGAAAATCCATTTCCTTGACTATCTTGGTCACCTGAATCAGAAGTGAAAGAGAAATAATTTGATTACTATTACTATTACATGTACATGTTACCTCAAAAATGGATGTATATGCATCTCCATGGACTAAAACCCATTTAACCTCATAAATGAACATATGTGTATGTATATATACATGTGTGTATATGTGTACATATATACATTTGTTATCATTTAGTCAATTAGTTGTGTGTGATTTTTTGTGACTATATTTGGGGTTTTCTTGGCAATGATACTAGAGTAGTTTACCATTTTCTTCTTCAGCTAATTTTAGGAAAACAGGATTAATGACTTGCCCAGGATCATTCAACTAGTAAGTATCTGAGGCTAGATATAAATTCAGCTTCTCCTGACTTCAAGCTAGAACTCAATCTACCTACCTACCTATACATATATGTATATACATATATATATATATATATATATATATATATATATATATATATATATATATATATATATATATATATATATATATATATATATATACATATCTATGTATATACCTACACAGCCAAGAAGTGAGTGGGCATAATTCAGAGGAAAATCAATCAAGTGGAGAAAAGGTAGGTAAGTGATAAGAAGAAGTCAGAAACATATTCTCACTTCAGCCAACTTTAAGAAGACAGGGAGATAAGGTCTCTTTAGTTTCCTGGGGGATGGGAGGGTAGGGTAATAACAGTAGATGTGGCAGGATGAATGTGTCTTACTACATAGAGAAATGGCAAAGCACTCACTTGGGGGGTCCATGACAAGAGCCTGGTAATAGGTTGTTGTTTTTTTTAAGAAAGTAAGCAACTCCCTTTTTTCTGCTTTTCTCATGCTTTAGAAAGATGCATCAGCAGAAGTTGTATATAGTTTCATGGAGCAAACACCACTCAGAGGGGTCATGGCAATATAAGTCCAGAGGTAGCATATGTTATTCTGAGTGGCATGGAGTAGGACTGGACCCTATGATTAAGGAAAGGAACCTCCAACCATACCTCATTTCTCCTTAAAGAACTAAGGTTTCAGGGAATGAGGCTTATCTGAAACAGACTTCCAAAGATAAAGAAAGAGACTAGGACAAGGGGAGTAAGTAGTAACCTACTACTAGAGCAGTAAGATGAAGGGGAAAGCTAAGGTTTTGATCCCCAGAAACCCTATTTGTAGGATATACATATAAAGAATACAGAAAGAGTGGTTAGCATGTAGCCCATGAATAGGAGACTAAACATCAAAAGAAACCACAAAGGGAAAAAATATGTAGGAACTAGAAGTAAATTAATACATCTTAGATACTCAAGAGGATGGATGGGAAACAAATGAACAAGGAGAATTTTGAACAATATCCTTATCCAGGCTGGGAGAGGAAAACATTAAAAATTGACAAATTAATTCACTAATTACTTTATTAGTTAAAAGAAAGTAAAAAAATAACATAAATCAACAGAAATAATTTGAGACAGGATAGGTAGAGGGAAGGGGAGGAGAAGCAATGGGAGGCCACATGCTGGCTTAAAGGAAGAAGGGAGAAATTGATGCAAAAGAATTAAATGGAGAAACACACAAGCCTAAAACTTATAAAACTAAGTTTGAATAAACTAAACCTTCCAATAAAATACCATAAGAGTATGGATAAGAAAATAGATCTCACTAATTTGCTGCATATTAAAAATACATTTAAATGGTGAAAATGCAGGCAAAATAAAAATGAGAGCTGGAACAAAATTTACTGTGCATCAGGTAATTCTTTATAAAGGAAAAATTACATTCTTTCAGATAGGCAATAATAAAAGTACACAATATCAAGAGGAACAAATAGGCAAACTATGCTACAAATAATTTCACCATAAACAATAAAACAATATCATTGCTAATTTTTTCTAAACCAAATGGCATAGTATCTAAGCTCATAACACTGTAATTGTGGGCAACATTAATGTTTCTCTTTCAGAGCTTGATAAATCTAACAGAAAGACAAAAAGGAAACTAAAAACTGAACAAAGTATTGGAAGACTTATGGTGTTCTCTGACTAGAGACATTAAAGAATATTAATATTTCTCGCAATGAACAATAACTTTGTAAAAATTAATCATATTGTAGGGAAAAAGCATAGAAAACTATAAAGAGGCAGTAATTTTAGGCCTAAATCACATAAGTGCTCTCTTAAATGTTATTAATCTACTTGTGTTTAATGATATATGTACAGAATCTTAGACCTAAATGGGCATCAAAAGTGACAAAATCTAATTATTGTCAGAATCATGAATCTCATTGGCAGCATCCCTGATGACTGGTCATTCAACTTCTACTTTAAGATCTCTAGTAATAGAAGCTCACTTTCTTCCAAAGCAGACATTTTATTTTGGCTTAGCTATAATTAAAAGAAAGTTTTTTTCCTCTTTATTGAGTCATATTTCACTTACAAAATATTTTGGATGCATTTGTAGAAATTGAAAAACAAATAACATTGGAAGAAAAAACATTTAGAGATTTTTTTGTATATCGAGTTTAAATTTTATCATGACTCATTTTCATTTAACTTTCAAATTACTTCAACAAGATCAATCAGCAAGCAAGCATTTATAAAACACTTACTATGTTCCAGACACTGTGCTAAGTGCTTAGAATATAAATGAAAGCAGAAAGGCCTCAAGAAGCTTGCCTTCTAATTGGGAAAGACAGCTTGTAAAAGAATGTTGAAAAGTGGGAAGGAGAAAGACTATTGTGACCTCATGGTAAAGAAAATCATAGGGGAGCTTGGACAGGAATAAGATTTGGTCATCCTGGGCACTGTCCTTAAATGAAGTTTCAGGGAGGAGTCATCCAATCAGAAGGGCTGTAGAAACAGAGAGCACTTAGAATGTGTGAATTCTAGAACTGGAGTGAGCTTCCAAAGTGAAAAGGTTTCTGGGGAATAATAGAGAAAATTCCAACTGTAGCCTGGAAAGGAAAATGCAACAACCATTGTTTCAATTAAGAGCTCCCATTTTTCAGAGTTTTACTATTTGGTCATAAAAATTCACATTAGAATTTCCTAAAATATGCCTCTAGGTATCTCAAAAAGACATTACATATCTATGAAGATATCCCTAAGGCCACTGTGGTATAATGATTTTGAAATAAACATGACTGATTCTGCCACTGTAAGTATCTTGTACTATGTGACTTTGGTAATCTACTTAAATAGTGTTATAGAGAAGGACAGAAAATAATACTTGTAGTATCTGCCTTACTGGATTATTAGGAAGAACACATGAGAGAATATAAATAAACTGAGTATATAGAGTATAACGTAATAGAAAGAATAGCCCAACCCAGATCTCTATCCCCCATGTTATGCTATCTCTCTAGTTTACACTTGTGTGACATCTTATAGTTACAAAGTTTATAGATAGATAGACAGACAGACAGATAGAGATAGGATAGAATGATAGACAGACAGATTAGATAGATAGATAGATAGATAGATAGATAGATAGATAGATAGATAGATAGATAGATAGATAGATAGATATGTAGTCTCATTTGATCCTTGTGGCAACAATCATCTCTCCATCTTTCATTTGATTATTTATTTAATGGAATTTTACAGATGAAGAAGCTAAGAAAAGTGAATTTACTTACCCAGGTGTAGCGCCAATGCAATATCCAAAAAAGCCGCCATGGATAGGCAGGCATATTTCCAGGGTAAATGATAAAGCTAAAATATTTATTCAGATACCAGAAAGCCAATTCCACCATGGTAAGAAGGAAGTTTGTACACATCACCAATAGAGGGAGGACCGCCATCCCCAAGCCTTCCCTCCATCAGGCCTCCCCACAAAAAAAGTTCTCTTAGGCAAAATGCCCCTCTCTCATCCAGGCTAACTGTTCTGCTCTGCCTGCTGCCTCTCTCTGCTCCACCTCACTCTCCCTTCCTACTGAACCCTCCCTGCTCTATCTGTTCATCAAGCTCTTCCCACATGGGCTTCATGCGACTCAAGTTGTGGGCTGGGCCAGAGCTCAAAGCAGGTCACATGGACCTATTAAGGGGCAGGGAAGATCTTCAAATTACCTTAACATTACATTAGGTTAGTAAGTAGATGAACCAAGACTTGATCTCAGGTCCTCTGGCTCAGAATCTAGTATTCTTTCCACTGCATCATTCTGACTCTCCAGGTATTGTATAATATGTAGTATTCTTATCAGTGAGTCAATCTTATGACCCAATTACTTGTTTCTTATTTTAATGCCATCTTTTTCCTTTTTAAAATAATAGTGTGATTCTAGCAAAACTGTGATTTGAGCACTAGAAGATAATTAAGAAAATGGAGTTTGTATTCCTGGCTCTGCTGCTCACTCACCAATGGATCAGGAAAGAGATGTATATTCAAATCAAAACGTCTTTCAGTATGTTCTTGGCTACCCAGTGCATTAGATCTGAAGTCCTTGTTTCCCTTCTTGCTAAGCCCTTTGCTTTTCTTGAAGCTGCAGCTTCCCTATCTGTTGATCCTACTGGTGTCACTGGCCAAACTGTCAACCCTAATATCTCTTTCCTACCTGGACCAAGGCATAGATGATGCTACAATCTGAACTGAGAATAGATTGGTAGAAGGAATGGAGACAGAAGCAGTCAACGTGGAAATGCCAGACAATCTTATGGCTAAGTAGGAATATTACTGACATCTGCTAGCCCCTCAATCATGGTTCCATTTTCCTCCTTCCTTTAACTGCCAAGCTTGTGGAAAGAGTAGTCTGTAATCACTACTGCTACTTTCTCAAGTTACTTGAATTATCCTCAATTGACTGAGGATATCCTCAATTTGGCTTCCACAACAACCAACATTCTGTGAAAACTGATTAAAGGTCTACTTTAAAGATTTACATTCTACTCAAAAATTTTTTAAAGGTCACCAATGACCTAATCACAAAATCTAATGTGTTTTCCCTGTCTTCACACTCCTTAATTTCTGGAGTTTGGGGCAAATATTGTCCATCTGTTCTTTCTTGAAACTCTCTCCTCTATGACTTCCATGGCATTATAATAACCTTCTTTCTACGTAAATGATTCCTAGATCTATATCTAGAATCATAACATCTTGGAATTGGCAGAGAGCTTTTAGACTAGGCCTGCACAACCTGTGGCCCGACAAAGGATTTCTTCCACACACAAAGGATGTTTTCTTCTACATTCTTCGCAGGCCACCAGAAATCCTTTCACATGATACAAGTGGTCCAAGGGTTGCAAGTGGCCAGCGGGTCCCAGTTTGTGTAGGCCTGCTTTAGACCATCTTGTCCCTAAACCATAAATCCTTTCTAGAAGTTAGGAAATTTGTCATTATATATAATATATTATGTATATATAAATTATATGTGTGTATCTATATGTATATATGTGCACATGTACATATATGTGTATACATGTATGTGTGTATACATATACATACACACACACACATATGGTTAGTTGGTTGTCCTTAGTTCTCCAAGAGGACCAAAATGACATCACTACGATAAAGTGAAGTTTCTATGTGTACAACTGTGGCTGATCAGACCAATATGAGCTTGGGTGATGTCTTTTGATTCATGGGCAAATTGGATTTAAGTGAGACAGAGCTACACAAAGTCATCAGTCTCACTTTCTGCTCCAGAGTCATCAGAGTCCAGTGGCAAGACAGAGTCAAGAATGCTGGCAATGGCTCAGGATGCAGTGGATGACCTTGGCATCTTTGGCATCTAACCAAGCTCTAAGCTCTCCACATTGCTTGCTTCAGCTACCTTCATGGCCTTTGGAACAAATTGTTTTCATCTGCCTGTTCCACCAGGGGAAGTCTTCACATGTTTGGGGTAGACACCGCACTAACTCACCAATGGGCTTGAGACCCCTTGGTTACCCTCATTCTGGTTTGGTCCATCTGCTGAAACAGTTTACTGGGGTGTGGCAGCTAGGTGGTGCAGTGGATAGAGCACCACCGCAGGAGTCAGGAGGACCCAAGTTAAAATCTCACCTCAGACACTTGACACTCACTAGCTTGGTGATCTTGGGCAAGTCACTTAATCCCAATTGCCTCATCCTGAGTCATCTCCAGTCATCCTGATGAATATCTGGTCACTGGATTCAGATGGCTCTGGAGGAGAAGTGAGGCCGGTGATCTGCACAGCCCTCCCTCACTCAAAACAAAGTCAAGTGCAAGTCATGTCATTATTTCTCTAATGGCATGGTCTTCTTCAACAATGAAGGACAAACACACTACTACAGTATCCTTACCGGGGTGTGGCTGCTGCACATGCTGCAGCTTCCTGGAGCCACAGGTGAGAGTTGGGTAGAATAGGAGGACACCAAAGGTGGAAAGAGCCCCAAAAAGGGCTCGGCAGCCATCACATCAAAGCTATTGGTCCTTCCTGAACAATACACCCACACACACACACACACACACACACACACACACACACACACACACACACACACGGTTGAATTATACTGCCAATTAAATTTCATTCATTTGTCCAAATTCTTCCCTCTAGAGCAAAGGAAAACAAATGTATTCTAAATGACGGTCCATCAAATACTGGAAAACAATCATCATGCCCACTTTTCTCCACTTCCTTCAACTAATATTTATGTGGCCTGATTTCAATTCCTTTAACTATCCAAGGTACTCTCCATGGGACATGCTTGTCAGTTCCATACTCCATACTGTTCTGATCAGGACATAGTACAGAGAGAAGTTCACCTTTATTGTTTTAGACACTAAACTTCTATTAAGGCAGACTAAGACCTTTAACTTTTTTGTCTTCCATAGCATCTTGTGAATTATATTGAACTATATAATTGTAGTCCAATAAATCCTCCAGATCTTTTGCCCATTAACTATCAAAGCAATTCCCCCTCACCCTGTACTAGTTCACTTGATTTTTCTCAGCCTAACTGCAGGGTTTACATTTATTCCTATTATATTTCATTGTGATTGTTTCAACTAATTATTTCACATCTTTTAGATACTAATTCTCTTTCCTAACAAATGAACTTCCCTACCTAGCTTTGTCATTCATAAATTTAATAAGTATGTCTTCTTTGTCTTTATACAAGTAAGTGATAGAACGTTGAACAGGACAAGGTATAGTATTTGACAGAACCATACAGCATTCCATTAAAAACCTTCCTTCTGGTTTACAACAAGTCATTAACTCAGTTCTTTAGATAATGACTGCTCAATGAGTTCTGAATGTATTTAACAACATCCATCCTACATTTCTCCATAACAACACAAGAAACTTCTTTTCAAATGTCTTGCTAAAATCCAGATAAAACACATCCAAAGCATTGCCCTGGTCCACCCATCTAGTATAAGGCAGCTAGGTGGCAAAGTGGACAGCATACTGGATGCTTACTACCCATGTGACTCTGAGCAAGTCACTAAACATCTCTTAGCCTCAGTTTCCTTATCTTTCAAACAGGCTTGATAATAATACCATCCACCTCATGGTGTTTTGAGGATCAAATGAGAAGATGAATATGTGTGTACAGAAGGTACTTTGTAAACCTTAAAATACTACATAAACATTAGCTATTCATATCCCCATGCAGAAATTAAATACAGCATTTAATCATGATTAACTATTGGTTTGCCCACTCATTCATTCAATAAGCATTAATTAAGCAAATGCCAGGTATTGTACAAAGCTCTGGGAATTAGAAAGGCAAAAATGAAATTCTTCTTTCTTATAAGCAACTTACATTCTATTTGGGGAAAAGAGCATGTACAGACAAGGACACATTATAAATATTATGTACAGATGATAATTTACAAGTATAAACAAAAATTTGTAAATAAAAATTTTCAAATCCATATCATCTAATTACTAATCATAAGATCATAGATTTCAAGCTGGAAGGGACCAGGCAATCCGTTCTAGAATTTTGACAAATATGTACATCAAACTCATCAGGAACTTTTCTCATTCTCCATGACATCTCAGATATTAATGACCATGCTCTATGATCACATCTGAGAGTTTCTTAGTACTACAAGATGTAATTCATCTGAGTCAGGTGATTTGAATACATTTAAAGCGACTCAAAGGATCATAGGATTTAGAGCTAAAAGGAACTTAGAACTCCTCCCCTCTTTTTCACAAAAAAAAAAAAAATTAAACCTTATTGAACCCTCTTTTGAAAAGTACAAGTATTCAAATATATAAAGGGGATAAAAATTAAAAAATGTTTTTTTAAAAAAGAATACTCCCCCTAAGAGTCCTCCATTTTGCAGATGAGGAAACTGAGGAACATAAAGATAAAATGACTAGCTAAATCTCACACATATTTTCTTTTACTATTTCCTTGCCAACATTGAGCTTTACTAGCTTGTGATCCATATTTTCCTATACTTTCCAATTTAAAGACAAGTTTCCATAACAGAGAAAACTGGAACAAAGCAGAAGTTGAGTAATTGGATTTTTCTCTCTGTCATCTGTTAACATTACCCATCCACCAAAGTGGGTAGATCCCTTTCTTGTTCATCTTCTTATTCTGAAGATAATCTAGATATAAAATAAGTCCTCTAAATTGACCTTACCACTCACTCTCCCTCCTCTACCCTATGTAACTTATTTTGCACTTTAGCGTCTCTGACATTATCAGAACTAACCTGTGGCAGTCTTTGATATTTGACTTGTTTATGTGCCCTTTCCTTTCTATTTCCATGGAGTCATTAATTGTTAGATCTAGAAGGAGCATTAGAAACAATTTAGTCCAGTTCTCTCCCCCATTTTATAGGTGAGCAAAGTGAAGCCCAGAGAAATTGATTGATTTGTTTAAGGTAGTTATTACACAAAGGTAATTATTGGCAAAATGGGGATTCAAGTCTACCAGTCCTTAATCCATTGTTTTTTATCATCTCAGCTATTCATTTATTTTACCATTTCCTTAAATCAACATTCCTGGAATCAAATGGAAATTCTGAAAATTTAGTTAATAGAGCTATAAAATTTGGAACATCTGATTTACATGGCAGAAAAGCTGCTTATTCACACAATTTTCTCACCCCATACCACACAAATGCTGATCAGATACTATTCTCAGTTCTGTCATCTCGCAGATTATGCCAGCTTGAGAGTTAGTTTGGAGAAATGAGAAAAGAGATCCAAAAATTTCATTCACATGTTCACAGTTCTCCAAAAGTCAAGTCCTATTCAAATCTAAGCTCAGTGATGGACTTCTTGGGGAGGGATATGCTCAATAGCCTGCCACAGATTTACATCCACTCAGGCACAGAGCTATTGGTCAATGACCCTAATTATGCAGTTCAGCACATCATTGGACTCATAAATATAAGCAAAATGACCTAAGTGTTCTGTAATACTTGTAAATAACAGCAAAAATAACAATGAGATTGATTTTAAAATCACTTCTTATTACTGAAACCTTAAAAAGGGTGTAGAGAAGAGCAAGGCACAGAGGAAATCATTGATTGAGCTCATTTGTGATTACTATTTGTGAGACTGCTGGTTCCCTTTACTTAAGCTAGTGGTGCCTTTGCTCTACAGACAAATTCCTATGTTGGCAGCTGAAAAGGTCACTGAGAAAAATCAAGAAAGGATTAAAAGTGTACCCAGACTGATGTCTTACCACTATTCTCCCAAACAGGAAGAGGAAAAAATGGGCATAATATTTCACTGACCTTCATAACATCCCTACGGGGTAGATAAGATACCTAATAATTATGCCTCTGTCACTCATATTTTGTGAAAAGCAATTATATTACTCTACAAAATATGAAGTCTGAGGAAGGATAGAATTTAAATTAATCTCATTTTTTTAAACAATTACAAAATATAAGATGAGGATGAATCATTCTGAACACTAATACTAGTATTACTAGTAATACTGAACACTGATATAGTCTAATGTAATACTATTTTCCAGACAAGAGGCCTAGCCAAGACCTAACCAATTAGTTGGTGTCAATATTTTCTAATTTGTTGATTTATATTGTCCAAAAATAGACAGCCTTAGATTTCTATTGCTGTTCACTTAAAATAATTTGCTTTGGATGCCTGAGTATAAGGATGACTGACTGGAAAAATATTTCTTATTCTGGAGTTTTCCATTTAATACCTTGGATTGCCAGGTGATCATAGGTCAGTAAATTATTTTGCTTTCTATATTAATTATGAATGAATGAAAAAATATTCATTAAATACATATCTATATTCCAGGTACTGAGCTAGGCACTAAGGATAGAAATATAAAATTGATCAGTGTCTGTCCACAGAGAGCTTACATTCTAATTGGAGTAGACAGACGTATAGGGAAATTAATGACCAGGGAAAAGAGTATGGGACTGAATATTCACAAGGATGATGAGTGAAGCCTTTAATTGTCATACACTTACCTGAAGTAATGGTAGTATTCCATTTGATTACTGGAGATGGAAATCAGAGGGGAAGAAGAAGAGGGGGTGCTTGTTTGCAGATTTACTGAATGGCAAAAGATGTCCGGTGGCAAGATGTGATGTGAAGGCTGGATAGATATAGCAGACTAGTGAATTTTGAATTCACTCACCAGTCAGAGCAGGTTAGCACCAAGGACATAAGGTACGATTTTATAAAGGTCAGGTCTGAAAGGCATTATTCCTGGTAAGGAGACATGGGGCTGTGGTAGGGCAAATGGCAAGGTACTCGAGTGGTTGCTATAGGGAATGTGAAGCATGGTGTGGGGTTGGCTTCATCTGTTATATTTACTTCCTATTTTGTACCATAAAAAATTTCCCAGCCATTCTTTTGCTGAGATATATAGGTATGTACACACATGTAAATGTATATGTGTATACATGTAAACAAATGTGTAAACATCTATTCTTTGATAGCTCTAATCTTTAAGAATATTTTCCCTTATATCAAGCCCAACTAACATACCTGGTGCTCATATGTTTAATAGTTTCCCAGAACTCTGGCCCATTATAAGATGGTCTTTATAAGAAGCCTTAGCTGGTGCAATTTACCCTTTTAGAAGAAATATTAGCTGTTGTTTCTGATCTTGTACCAGTTTTGGCAACCAACTAGACTGGTTGACCGTGTGTTTTCCTAGCATTAAATGCATTTCCTTGCATTAAAAAAAGACAACAAGGAAATAGGACTATTTAACTCAGTCTAGCTGTTAACATTTAAGAAACATCTCCTATGCACTAGGCAGAGTGCCATGCACTGGAGATACAAAAACAAAATAGAAAGAATTCTTTCCATCAAGAAGTTTATGTTCTATCAAGAGAAATATGAATACCTATAAGTGAATGTAAAATATGTAAAGTAAACATAAGGTACTGTCATTAGCAGTTAGGGGGATCAGGAAAAACCTCAATGGTACTTGAGCTGAGTTTTGAAAGGAAACTAGGGATTCTAGGAGATGGAAGGGAGGAGAGAAAATATTCCAGGGATGAGGTATAGCTTGCAAAAAGTAACAGATACTAGAAGATGGAATGGAATTGGTAAGAAATAGCAAGAAGATTGTTTGATGGAAATAGAGAGTATTTGAAAGATTTGTTGTTATTGAGTTATTTCATTCGTGTCTGACTCTTTGTGTTCCCATTTGGGGTTTTCTTGGCTGGGATACTGGAATGATTTGCCATTTCCTTCTCCAGCTCATTTTACAGAGGAGGAAATTGAGGCAAACAGTATTAATTGACTTATCAAGGGTCACACAGCTAGTTAGTGTTTGAGGTTGGATTTTAACTCAGGTCTTCCTGACTCTAGTCCCAGAGCTCTATCTACTTTGCCATCTACCTGCCCTGTATATGAAAGGAGGTGATATCTAATGAGCTTGGAAAGGAAGGTTGGAACCAGATTGTGAAGAGTTTTAAATAGCAAGAAAGCTCATTTTTATTCAGTGTTAGACTGCAGGTAATAAAGGGTCAGTAGAGTTTATATTGCAGGAGAATGACATGATCATACCTATGCTTAGGAATATCATTTTGGCATTTGTATGAATGACAGATGAGAGAGGAGACTTAAGGCAGGGAGACTAGTTAGGAAGGTACTTTGGTAGTACAGACTAGAGGTGATAAGGGCCTGAACTAGAGTGAATAAAAGCAGGCAGTCATGAGAACATGGTGGAAGTAGAATCAAAAAGACTTGACAATCCACAGGATATGATGGTTGGAGACTATAAAGTTGAGTATATCTCTGAGGTTTGGAGCCTGGGTGACAAGAAGGATGGATGATGCTACCATCTACAACAGTGAAGTTGAAAGAGGGGTATATTTGAACAGGGAGGGGTAGAGGGAAGGTAATGAATTTTTCTTGGGGCATATTAAGTTTTAGGTGCTTATAGGGTATCCAGTTAAAAATTTCCAATAGCTAGTAATAATAAAAGTTAGTATTTATATAGCATTCTGAGATTTACAAAGCACTTTGCATTTTGTCAGTTAACCCTCACAAGAGTCCTATGAGGCAGGTGCTATTATTACCCCCTTTTTATTATCACCTTTTTACACATGAAGAAACTGAGGCTAAAAGAGGTTAAGGGACTTGCCCAGGATCACAGTAAGTATCGAAGACAAGTTTTGAACTCAGGTATTCCTGATATCAAATCCAGCAGTCTATCCCTTGTGCCACATAGCCACCAATGGGCAATAGGGTGTTGGTGACATAGGATTGGAATTCAGTAGAGAGAATAGGGTTGTATATAAAGATATGAAAGTCATCTACATGGAAATGGTCTTTGAATCAATGACTTGATGAATTCACCAAGATAGAAAATGTAGAGAAAGAAAAAGAGAAGCCACAGGACAGAGTATTACAGGTTACATCCACAATTAGAGGGGAACACAGATTATAAGTGCGAGTAAAAGTGACTAAGAAGGAATAGTTGGACAAGTAGGAGAAGAATCAAGGGAAAGCACCAATGAAAGAACTGATAATGAAACTTCAGGTACTGTGGTGCTCAAGTAAAGGAAATACTCTGAAGCAGAGAGTCCATTAGTAGGCATTTGTTTATTAAGTGCTTATTATGTTCTAGGCACTGTGCTGAGCCCTTTTGGATATAAAAAAATGGGATACATGATCCCTACCGTGAAGGAGCTCTTGTTCTAATGAAAGAGGCAACATGCAAATAACTAGGCACATGCATGACTTATACAATGGAAGTGGAAGGTTGTCTTAGAGGGAAAATTCTGTGGCGAAGGCAGAGATCAAATAAGTATTCCTGCACAAAGTAGGATTTGAGTTGAATCCTGGAGGAAGCTAGGGAAGTCAGGGGTCAGAGATGAAGAACAATATTCCAAGCATGGAAGAAAGTCAGTGAAAATGCATAGAGTTGAGAGATGACAGAAAAGCAAGGAGACCAACTGAATCATAGAGGGCATGGAGAGAAGTCATGTGTAAGAATACTAGAAAGGAAGAAAGGGATTAGGTTTTGAAGAGCTTATAATACTAAACAGAGCATTTTATATTTGATCTTGAGGTTATTAGGGAAACAGTGTAGTTTATTAAGTAGAGAGGTGACATGGTTAGATCTGAATTTTAGTACTATCACTATGGAAACTAAGAAGAGGATGGATTGGAGTTTGGAGAGACAGGAAAACAAAGCAGTCCAGGTTAGAGACAACGAAGACCTATAAAATGATATCGACACATAAGAGAAATGCTATGAAGATAAAATGAGAAGATCTGACAATAGATTGATTATGTGGGGAAGAGTTTTCTCATCAGATCACGGCTGCATACCAGTAACTCAGTATATATATATTAATTAACTCATTCATTCAAGAAAACACATATTGAGTGCCAACTTTGTACATGGTATTTTGATGAAAACTGTAAGGAATACAAAACTGGATGAGACAGTTCCTGTCCTCAAATGGCTTACAATGTAATTGTGGATACAAGATCTGTACAAATAATTATAATTCAAAGTATCGTACCTAAGAAAGATGCAAACAGAGCATGATTGAAGTTCAGGAGATGGTAAGATTGTTTTCACCTTGTATGTTTAGGGAAGACCTAGAAGGTAAGGTAGCCTTTTTTTCATTTATAATTTTTTTCTAATTAGCAAGCATTTTTTCCCCTCTCCCTTCTACTACTCTCTCTGTTGGGAAAAAGACAATAAAAGGAAAAAAAAACTTTTTTTAACGAATACACATAATAAAGGAAAACAAATTTCCACATTGTCCATATCCAAAAATATATACCTCATTCGGTCATCTTGAGTCTATCACCACCCCATTAGGAAATGAGCAGCATCATGATTGGTCATTGCATTGATCAGAATTCTTAAGACGTTCAATTTAATTTGTTTATAATAACTACAATAAATGTTATTGTAAAAATTGTTCTCCTGCTC
This sequence comes from Notamacropus eugenii, assembly GCF_028372415.1. Taxonomy (NCBI): domain Eukaryota; kingdom Metazoa; phylum Chordata; class Mammalia; order Diprotodontia; family Macropodidae; genus Notamacropus; species Notamacropus eugenii. The sequence goes on from NC_092875.1 coordinate 190,004,118, forward strand.
ATTTCATTCTGTATCACTTCATACAAATCTTCCTGGGTTTCTCTGAAACTGTTCCTTTCATCATTTCTAATTGTACAATAGTATTCCATTACTTTCCTATCCTATAATTTGTTCGGTCATTCCTAATTGAAGGTCCCTCCCTTAGTTCTCTTACTACAAAAGGAAATATGTATAGATGAGATAGACAGACAGACAGACAGACAGACTTTATCATTTGATTTGTTTAAGCAAGACTCCTTAAAGGGCTTGTATCTGAATGGCTTTTAGGATATACATATGATTTTGATAGGTTAACATGTGGGATACATATATTTCAAGAAGAAAAAAAATGATGTGAGCAGGCAAGACAGGACAAGCTAATTAATCACCCTTAATTATCTGGGATTTTTCTTACATTATATGAATTTGAGAAATTCTAACTCAACCCTTCCTTTCTTGTAGAACCACCTTAGAGTGTGATTATTTTGAGTTTCTTTTATTTGTCAGGTTTACTCTTCCCTGCTAAGTTTGCTCAGTAGGAGTGGGATATCTCTTTTTTATTCCTGTATTGATTCTAAATGACACACAGATGTAGCTGCTTTACTTGTCTGCCTAGATCTAATCTTCTATTAACTACTAATAAAGTTACCTTTGTTAATTTTATATTGTGGTAAATGAGAAAAATCCACCTTTAGGTTTGTCTCAATTTCTTATTCACTATGGGGAGACAAGTTGTAGTTTGCTATCTTTACCCTCTTCCTACCCACCAGAAGTTCAGAAAAGACCATCAGTGAGTTCTTAGGGCCTGAAGGAGGGAAGTTGGCAGATTCCATACTAATATTCTACTTTGCCCCCACAGAACTGCTCCTATTACAAGCAAACTCCCTAATATCATTCATTTTAAAACAATCCAATTCAGTGCATTCCAATAAGCACATACTGAGTTCATATTATGAGCAAGGAACTTTGCTGAGTTCTAGGAATACAAAGACAAAAAGAAAAGTAGTCCTCAAGAAGCTTACATTCCACCTTCCTAACTCTTCATTGAACTAAAACTTGGCTTTATTGATGAAAGCAATTCTTTTAATACTTTTCCCAGTGGGACTTACTGTTAATTCTCACTCCTAGCTCATGAACTGAGGAATGGTTTGTAATGCTCATTGTTTCCCATGACCACTTCCAGACAATTGTTTCCTTCCCATCACTCAATAAACTCTATTTTGAAGTTCACACACAAACCATTTATATCACATAAGCCCCATGTGCTGTCATCATCTCTTGACCTTCAGAACACTTTCCTATCTTTCTTAACAACTGTTGCACTTGGTTTGGTTTTTCTCTCCACACTGTCATAGGATCATAAATTTAGAGCTGGAAGAGATCTTAGAAATCCATTAATCCAATTCCTTTATTGCGTAGATGAGGATATTAAGGTCCAGATGGGTTAAGTACATTTCCTGGAATCACAAAGGCAGAAAGTGTCAAAGATGGGATTCAAATTCAAATTCTTTGATTCTGAATCTAGTGCTCTTTCCACTGAACCACACTAGCTGTGCCTCCAGCCATGATCCTTCAAATGACCACTGATGACTTTTAATACCTTGATTCCCACACTTCAATTTCTTCAACATCATTTACCTCTATTTCTTTTCCACTTAACCAGTCATTTGTCTGATGATACCTCGGACTTCACAATCATTTGAAAGGGCTCTACCTACAAGACCTTCAGCTCTAAAATTCTTTGTATATCAACCACTTCTTCACCTTCCATTTCTCTCACTCCCTCAGTCATATGAAACTTCATCTTCACCTTCAGGTCCTTAACACCTCCCTTTTCCCTTTTCTCCCATTAATCTTTTGACTTTGTTTGCCTTGATACCCACCTTGAATCCCATGGTCAACTATTTCAGGAATATGTCACTATCACCCTAGAGTCCCTCACATCTTTAATTTGTCCTCACACCAATGTAGAAATTTACATTAGTATGTGAAAATATTTTCACCAAAATTTTAGTGAAATTTTGTAAATTTTGTAAATTTTTCAATTTTAGTAAATTTTGTAAAATTATACACAATTTTAGAAACACAAAATAGAATTATGACAATGATAATATGCACTTTGCATACCTGTCTTTTGACCAGTAATTCAAACAGAAATGGGGCAATTCAACTCTACATAAGGATTCTTGAAGTCCACATATTGACTTAGAGAACTACATATTAATATGATCTAGATCTTATTATTTATTATATTTATAACTGTTATATTACAATATAATTATATGTTATATTATTGTTGTATATAATATATAATTATCCTATTATATGATTATTTCTTTATATATTATTATATTTATTATATTTTACATTTAATTATATATTAGAAATATATAATTATATTTTAATTTGGTTCAGGTAGCACTCAGGAGTGTGGTGGGCCATATGTGGTCTATAGGATGCATATTTGAGATCTCTGTTTTAGACCACTGTTTCCCCAAAATAGAGGACTAGGAGGGACTCTAAGGAGGACATGGTATAACCCAAGGTGTGTATGATCAATCAACTAGAGGGAAGAAAGATGGGTCACATCCAATCTGCCCCATAATAGTCAATAATGAGATTTGTCTTCAACACAACCACACCCAATTCTTCACCTATTATCACCTAATATGTCCCCATTACTCCCATTTCTAACTGTGTGTAAGTTCCCTTCTCCTTTGGGGTTGGCACCTCAGGGGTGTTATATAACATCATCCAAGCAGTGCACATAAGAGCAGGCATGCTGGCGCCATTGTTAAAATCTCCTTCTCTCAGTATAGCTCCACCACCAAAATCACCTAACAGCTGTAGCAGTCACCAATCAAAAAGCAGGCTCTACACTCAGAGTGACTAGTGAAAAAAAACTCCCCACCTTTTCATTGTGGGTGGGATAGAGTGAGGTACCAGGTATATGAAAGCACGGGTGTGTTACAATCTATACAGATTGCATTATGTTGTCATTGACCCTAATGCACTTCTCTTCTAAAACTCTCTATTTCTTTCAAGGGCACTATCATCCTCCCATTCACCATGCTTGGAAATATCTATGCCATCCTTTACTCTTCAGTTTCATCCTTCCCACGTATCCAGCCAGCTGCCTAAACATGCTGTTTCTGTCCACAGCATTTCTTTAATCTGTCCCTTTTTCTCCACTTGGCCACCACCCCGGTTAAGGCCCTCATCTGAATTCTTCCTTCACTATTGGAATGACCTCCTAACTGGTCTCCCTGCTTTAAGTCTCTCACCACTCCAGGCTGTCCTCTACATACCTTCCAAGATGATTTTCCCAAAGAGTAGATCTAATCACATCATATTCACACACAGAGAGACTCAATAAATTCATGGGCTGCCCTTTTGACTCTGTGACCAAATATAAACTTCTCTGTTTGGAATTTAAAGTCCTTCACAACTTTGCCTTAATCCAGTTTTCCAGTCCTGTTATTTATTACTCCCCATTCTGCAGTCTCCTGTTCAATCAGACTGGCTTCTTGCTATCCCACACACTCTGGCAAAAACACAAATAAAATATCCAAACATGAATAGGAAATTAACATATGATACCATCCATTAAGCAAAACCACATAAAGAAAGAGAAATTGATTTATACCAAAAGCTTTCTGCTGAGTTAAAATCAGAGACAATCCACTTTGGCTTGTTGTTTTTTCGTGTTTGTGTAGGGTGAAAAACTACAATAGAGAGAAAGACGATTCTGGTCAAATCCTTATTATGCCCACTGACAGATTTCTGTATTGTGTATCTTTCAATAAAAAAAAAAAACCTAAAAAAGAAATTCACCTGATTAGCTAGTTTCATGGATTAAATTAATGGAATAATTAATTACTAACATAATTATTATTTACAGGTTTATCTTATACCCTAGTATATGTATGCAGCCTTTTTAAAAACAACAATGAAACATGCCAGTAGTGGTGATATGGTCCTGTATCAATCCCTGCTACTGAGCTGACCTGGTGGATTCCTTGAGTTCAGGAATTCTGAGCTAAAGTAGGGAGATAAAGAAGGAAAGAAGGCAGGAAGAAAGAAAGAAAGAAAGAAAGAAAGAAAGAAAGAAAGAAAGAAAGAAAGAAAGAAAGAAAGAAAGGAAGGAAGGAAGGAAGGAAGGAAGGAAGGAAGGAAGGAAGGAAGGAAGGAAGGAAGGAAGGAAGGAAGGAAGGAAGGAAGGAAGGAAGGAAGAAAGGAAGGAAGGAAGGAAGGAAGGAAGGAAGGAAGGAAGGAAGGAAGGAAGGAAGGAAGGAAGGAAAGGAAGGAAGGAAGGAAGGAAGGAAGGAAGAAAGGAAGGAAGGAAGGAAGGAAGGAAGGAAGGAAGGAAGGAAGGAAGGAAGGAAGGAAGGAAGGAAGGAAGAAAGAAAGAAAGAAAGAAAGAAAGAAAGAAAGAAAGAAAGAAAGAAAGAAAGAAAGAAAGAAAGAAAGAAAGAAAGAAAGGAAGGAAGGAAGGAAGGAAGGAAGGAAGGAAGGAAGGAAGGAAGGAAGGAAGGAAGGAAGAAAAAGAAAAGATGGTCATTTGATTGTCTCTCATAAATCAAAGACCCTTCATGGAAACCTCGCAAAGCTTACATGCCCTTGGAAGAGTAAGTGTCCTCCATAGGTGGCAATGAACTCTGGCTAATAATTATGAGAGAGTGAATATTATAAGGAGAACTGGGTTTATTCTAATGAGGGACTAAGAAGCATGACTGACCACTCAGTCTTGGACAAAGAGACTTATCTCTACCCAGACCACTTCCTGTCTAAGGCAATCTAGAGCAAAGAGGGAAGTCACTTCCATCCAGACCTGTCTGACTAAAACATAACATGCCTGAATTCACCACTTCCCCTAGACTAGAATTTCTTTATCTTTTGATCAGATCTAAGTTTCTCCAGTTGAAGGTATCTTGGCCAATATTTCATCTTATCATCAACCCTGCCTTTCAAAGGCTGGATGGATAATCTATGGGAGCTGATTTCTGAATGAGGAAATAGGAAAGGGGAAAACATTCGTGTTAATTCAATAGTTGGTTATTAATATAAGAGAGAAATAATCATTTCTTTCACTAGTGTAGCTTTAATAGCCTGATAGAGAACTGAGGAGTCAAGGGATTGAAGGTCATGATGTGGACAAAGCAGAGTTTGGTTTTGGAAGGCAAAGGGAGAGGTAGAACCAATAAATTGTGATGATGTGAGGGAATATCAGAAGTGATGAACAGATAAGTGGTATATTTGTGAATGATGGCAAGATCAAGGGTATGACCATCTTTGTATGAAGCTGAGGTGGGGTGGAGGAATGGGTCTTAATGAATAAGTTGAGGAACTTAAGGTGTTTTACAAAATGTCAATATGTAGGTTGAAGCCCCCTGGTATGAGAGCAGGAGGTGGGAAGGAAAGAAAGTTTGTAAGCCTGGCACTGAATTGATTGAGGAAAGAGAAAAGCATCCTAGAGGTCAGTAGACAGTAACTACTAGAATGAAAGATAGAAAGAGAATGGGTGAACCTCAAAGGAGGAAAGGTTACTAAGTGATGGTGGTAGGGAGGTAACCTGGAAATAACTATGGGTAGCAAGTATTCCAACTCCCCCATCAAAACTAGTGAGTTAGGGGAATGAGTGAAAGTGCAGCTAGTGATAAAAGGGTGAGCAGGGAGGTTGTGTTATTGTAGCAGTAAGCATCCTGGCATACACAGGAGGACTTGCTATGTAGGTTCTCAGATTTGCTTTTCTAAAAGGAGAGCAACTTTTGAGGGGTCAACAATCACTTCAATCAAACACATATACCAACAGAGAAAATACAAACTGGACCAACAGATAGGGCTTCCAACTGTCTGACCATAGGCAATACATACATCATTACCAGAGGGAGAAGGACCAATGTCTGGGTTTTCAAAGCCAGGGTGCTTCTTAAAATGGCTGCCTCTCATCTGGCACGTGATCCTTCTTCCAAAAACCAAACCCCAAAGCAAAACCTCATCTCATAGTATATATGTGTGTGTGTGTGTATATATATATATATATATATATATATATATACATATATATCTTTTCAGAGCATGAAGGCATGACCCCTCATAACTGAGTGCCTCACCAGCAATCAGCAAAAGGTGTGGGGCACCCATACAAAACAAACCTCCTCCAACCAAGCCTCCTTCAATAGCCCCACCTGAGGCCTACCAATGGGCAGGAAAGATTTTAACTCCCATTACATTTATCAGCCGGGAGCCAGGTCACGGTGAACCAAAGGGATTGAGAAACGAAAAGACAAAATACGAAAACAGGTTCGTTGCCTTTGGAATAGACATTTCAAAGAGCGCAGCCAAAAGGCTGCCTAGCTTTAGGGTAGGACATTGTGAAGAGGATGGGTTGAGGGGAAAAGGAATAAGGATTGGCCAGTGAGGGAATAGGGTTTGAATGATAACCTACATACTTACAGGTTCGGAATTACTAGAGTATGAAGAGTATGACCAAGGGAAAGTTTGTTAATCATTAAGGGAAATTTTTAGATAGATTTGCAATGTCCATAGAATTTAGCTCCATGGTGGAGTTCTTTCAGAGTCCTAGAAGTTGAGGAAAAAGAGCATGTTTTAGAAACAGAAGCTATGATATTTTCTCCTTTGCCCAAGGCAGAAGACCAGACTGAAAAATTGATAGACTAGTATCTTAATCCCTCATCTCAATAGCATAACATAAACTCTTTGAGAGAAGGGAATGTTTTCATTTTGTTTTTGTATCTCCAAACTCTGGCACTTAATAAGGTCTTGTCATTTGATTGATCATTCTCTTCATTGCCCTTTGGGTCAGCCATTATTTTGATTCTCTAAACATTGTTTCATGATTCATAGCAATATAGAATCACTGGAAGAATAGTGGTACTGGAAGAATAGTGGTAGATTTCTATTTCTGGGAACAGCTTGAGGTCATTAATTATTATAACCACGGCACAACTTCCCACATCCAGTCTAGCATTTTTATCCCTCTAAATTTTGTGCCCAGTTCACTGTTTCTTTGTAGTGTCTGATCAAGATATATGAATGTCAGGAAGCTGATGCAATCAGAACACTATCCATAAACAGGAACATCTGAAGAACCTCATCATTTATGGGGAGAGTCTCTTTAATTTGGACTCCCTGTTAGATTTCATCCAGGATAATGACCAGACCCTTTGGTGAGCATATCAGTAATCAGGACATTAGAACCAAGAGAGAGCAATTAGGTCCACCATCAGCAATGAAGAAAATAGTTTATTATAGATACTCTAAAAAGGTCTGTTCCAGTTTTCATCTATTTGTTGTACTTTTTCCAGTTGTATTTATAATGCTATTAGAGTGATCTGCTTTAACTGGGCCTCATGCCAACAAACTCATTTTTCTACAAACTCATTTTCCCCTGTTCTCTTTCTCATTTTTATAAAGTAATGGTAAAAATAGTATTCCATCATCTTTTTCCAGAAAGTCTTACAAAGTAAGTTTCCATTACAAGCTAGTGATGCCCTGGATTGGTATTTTTCTCCCATAGGCAAGAAGACCAAGTTTTTTGCTGACTAAGCTAGTTTCTAAGCTCTTTTAAATTTCCTAATTTTGGTGACCACTTTAACATGAGTTAAACTTCCAGAAGAACTGGTGATTGTCCTTGTTAACATATGTTCCTTTGTGTTTTTTTTCTTCCAATTTGTCAGCACCAGGTTGAATTGGTCATTAGAGCTATTATAGTTGTGTGATATGTTTTCTTCTTTCACTTCCCTCAGTTTCAGGGGAATTTTTTGGTTTTTTGTTTGTTTGGGGGGGATTTTTTTGTCTTTTTTAAAAAGGGAATAATAATAGTACTTATCATACCTACCCCATCAGGTGAGGTAGAATGAGATCATATTCACAAAGCGCTTTATAACTGGAGCCATAAGTTGTTATAGTTTCTCCCATTTTTAGCCCCCACTGATAGACTCCCCATTCTATCCTGCCCCACTCATCCTATCCCTGAAGATAAATACCATAGAAACACGTAGACTCATGTTGACAGGAATATTCCTGGAATTCATCAAGTTTCTGGAATTCATTCATTTATACTGACATAATTCTTGTTTCTTTCTATGGAAAAAAGGGGCCACAAATAATTTTCCAAGCAATACCTACTATATTCAAATGGTTCCATTTTAAAATTTTCTGAAATTTGTGGTTAACTTCTGGTCAAGAGTTTTGCAGATCAAAAAATGTTGGTATCAGACATGCCATCAAAGTAACATATTGAGCATTACTATTCAAAACCCTTCATTGGCTTCCTATTGTCAACTGAATAAAAGTCCAAAGTCCTTATCCGGGCTTCCAATGCTGTCCATAACCTGGCACTACCCTAGGTGTCTTCTCTTTATATGTTTAAATATTGGAGTGTCTCTTATACATATCTAGCACTTTCTCACCTACCTACATTTGCTAATGCAAATATATTCCCTTTTCCAAAAATTTCCTTTGCCTACAGTTCCTTCCCCTACACCTCACCCCAAACCATCTATGCTATGAAATCTTACAAATCTTTCAACATTCAAATTTAAATGCCACCTTTTCAATAAAATTTCTTCAGAATCCTGGAGTTGAAAATGACCTTTGTTTCCTTGGACCTTGCAAAACAATTTGTATCTCACTTGTGTTCTTATCATAACTTATGCTATATATTTATTACATAAAATCATAGGTTAATAGAATCTCACAGAATTATCTTCATGTTATCTACTAATTGGTCTTTCAAATGACAATCTTCAGCTCCTTGAGAGAAATCTTGCTATTCTACTTTCATCTTTTTTTTCTAGTCTGAGTCAACCCATCTTTATAAGACATGGTTTCAAGTTCCCCCACAACATCTTGGTTGACCTTCTCTGGAAATGAGCAGACTTACCACTGTGGTTCCCAGAGGAGAAGACACTACTCTTCCAAGTATAAAATGTGATGTTAACCTCCCTCTTCCTGGACACTATGTTTCTATGTGTCATCTTTTGAGGATGCCATATTTCACTGTTGTTTCATAATGAGGTTGCAGTTTACTTTATCCATATGAATGGTTGCCTAATCATATTTCATTCCAATTGTAGGATTTTATATATATATTCATCAGTATGATTAAAATTGTTCTTCATTCTGGCCCACTGAAATCTTTTTTTTTTTTTTGGATCCCTATCCTGTCATCCAATATGTTAATGTTATTCACCAACTTCATGTAGCTGCAAACAATAAGTATGCCACCTATGCCTTCATTCAAATCATTGATAAAACACATCGATTTCTGTAGCATTCCAATAGAGACTTCTTTCATGGAGCCAAGTCATTCCATCAGTTTAGAAGCTATACCATTGCTATCATATATCTTACATCTTTCTGTCTGGTCTAGTCAGTCACTCAACAAACATTTATTTATACGGGCTTACTATATTCTAAGCACTTTACAAAGCACTAGGAATACAAAGAAAGGCAAAAATAGTCACTTCCTTCAATGCAATATAATGCCTTGCAAATAATTAGGTATCCAAGACATATACAGAATAAATGACAGGTAATCTGAAAGGGGAAAAGGATTAGTAGCTGGAGAGACTAGGGAAGGCCCTCTGCAGAAGCTGGGTCTTAAAGCAAGTCATGGAAACTGAAAGGCAGAAGTGAGGGGGCAAAGCATTCCAGGTGTCGGAGGCAGCTAATACACAGAGATGGGTTATTATGTTCAAGAAACAGCTAATAGGCTAGCAGAGTTAGACTGTGGAGTATGTGCAAGAGAGTAAACATTTTTTAAAAAATATTGGTAAGGTAGAAAGTGTATACATGGTGTAAAGAGCTTTAAATAACAGTCAACTTTATTTTGGATCCCAGATGCATGTATATGTATACACACACACACACACACACACACACACACACACACATATATTAACAACAATGTGTATATATATTACCTACAATACAGTAGAAATCTGACCTTTCTAAATGCATATGTATATATAATATATGTGTGTATAATATATACATATTATATATAATCTTACCATATATATGTTATACATATATATGTAGATATAATTTTTTTCAGGTAACACATTTAAAAAATTAATCTATACCTTCTACCCCTCCCCATTAGGCATATTTTTAAAGAAAAATCAAATCCCTCAGTATATAATTCCTACATTGTCCATGTCCAAAAATGCATATTCCCTTCTACATTTTAAGTCCATCTCCTCTCTGTCAGAGGGTGGTGTGTTTCAACTTCATTCTTTTGGACTTGTGGTTGTAATGCTAATAAGAGTTAAAGATCTTCCCCACCCACTGATGGGTTTTCCCATTAAGGGAAGCTTGAGTAGGCGAGGCCCACAAATTTTCTTAATTTCTAATGAGACACTGGTTCTCAAGGGTTGTGATGCCCTCTGACTCTGAAAAGTGCATAAATATTCTGAGGTGAGGTTTTACTTTGGGGCTTATTCATTAGGAGTGTATGTTTGGCCAGATGAGACTCTGGGCAACTGCTAAGGAGCTTCAGTGTTTGAAAACCCAGATGTTGGTGCTTCTTTCTCTGGTAACTGTGTACGTATGATCAGACAGCTGGATCTGTCTGTTGATCTATGATGTATGTATTGCTTACACTCAGACAGTTGGAAGCCCTGTCTGTTGGTTGATCTTTGTTCTCTGTTTGTATTTTCTCTAAATTTTTTTTTCCCCAGACTAAGTGAATCATATATGTACTTGATTAAAGTAATTGTTGATCCCTCAAAAGTTGCTATCCTTTTAGAAAAGCAGATCTAAGAATCTGTACAGCAGGCCCACCTGTGTATTTTGGGGTCCTTCCTGTTATAGTGGTTTATTACTGCATTGATCAGAGTTCTAAAGTCTTTCAAAGTTATTTTTCTTTGTAATGGTATTATCTTTATAGAAATTCTTCTCACTATGCAGCAATTCATAAAAGTCTTCCTAATTTCCTCTGAAATTACCTATTCCATCACTTGTTATGTCATAAAAACATTCCATCCCATTCACATGTCATAATTTGTTGAGGCATTCCAAAATAGGAAGTTTCTCCCTTAGTTTCCAAATTTTTGTTATGATGAAAAGAGCTGTTATAAATATTTCTGTAAATATAGCTCCTTTTGTTCTTGATTTGGAGGTGAGAATATTTGACTAATAGTTTTATAGCTAGGAGGGGTATGCACAGGTTGGTAACTTTCTGGGTATAATTCCAAATTGCTTTCCAGGATGGCTAGACCAGTTCACAGTTCTATGCACTAGTGTAGCTGTTTCCCCAAAGCCCCTCCAATAGTCATTATTTTCCCCTTGTCTTATTTGCCTGTCTGATAGATATGAGGTGGAACTGCAAAGTAGTTTTAATTTGTGTTTCTCTAATTATTGGTGACGAAGCATTTTTATATGATTATTGATAGCTTGCATGTCTTCCTTTGAAAACTGCCTATTCACGTACTTAAGACCATTTACCTACTGGGGAATTAATTTTACAGTACTATATTTAGAAAAATCATGTTGGTAGCTGAGTAGAGGATGAATTAGAGTAAGGAGAGACAGATGAGGAGAACAGTTAGAAGGTTATTCTAATAGTCCAGGAAAGAGGTGATAGGACTGAACTAGGATGATGATTGTGTGAATGGAGAGAAGGTGGTATATAAAAGAGAGAGTGAAAGAAGAATTAATGAGAATTAGCATTGGATTGGATTATATGATGTTAGCTACAATGAGAATTTAAAGATAACACTGAGGTTGGACGACTGGGTTACTGAGAGGATGGTGGTATCCTCAAGGGTAATGGGGTAGTTTAGAAGAGGAGAGGGTTTGGATGAAAAGATATGCTTTCGCTTTGGGATATATTACATTTGAGTTGCTTGGGAGTCATTCACTCTGAGATCTCCAAAAGGCTGTTGGTAATATATGAATGAAGTTCAAAGGGGAGCTAGGTGTTAGATATAAAGATCTTGGGTTGATAATTAAGCACATAGGACCTGATGAGATCATCAAGTGGTAAAGTATAGAGTGAAAAGAGAAGAGGACCAGGACAGAGACTTGGCAGACAGCCACAGTAAGTAGGTGTGAAATGAACAGAGAACCAGCAAAGAAAACTGAGAAGTTAGATGAAGAGGAAAGTTGGAAGAGAATAGTGCCACAGAAACCTAGAATGAAGAAAGAATACAGGAGAAAAAGCTAATCAATAATGTCAAATACTGATGAGGAGTCAAGGAAGATGAAGACTGAACCTTTAGATCAGTTACTTTGTTCAGTTTCAGTTGAATGATGAGGTCAGAGGCCAGATTACAGGATGTTTAGAAGAAAAGGAGAGGAGAAGTGGAGCCACCAACTAAAGATGACTTTTTCAAGGAGTGTTAGGCCATAAATAAGAAGACAGATATAGGTCAATAGCTATTTGGGACTGGTAAGATCAAGTTAGGGTTTACAGTACCATGAGAGACCTTATTAAATATCTTGTTAAAATTCAGGTATACTATGTGTATAGCATTTCCCTAATTTACTAGTTTAGTAACCACATTAAAAAAGAGAGAGAAAGGTGAGGTTAGCCTGATATGACTTGTTCTTGATTTGCACATGCTGATTCAATGATCATTTCCTTTTTTAAGTAATCACAAAATTTCTTCCTAATAACATGTTCTAGAATTTCACAAGGAATCATGCATTTTCCTGTTCTGGTAAAATCAGGACCATATTTGCCTATCTCCAATTCGATGAGAGATCTCCTGTTTTACAACTTTAAAAAAAATCAACGGAAACTTTGGATTTATTTCAGTACCCTGAGTTATTTCAGTTCCTCCAGATCTGGCAATTTGAATTCATTAAGGACAGCTAAGACGCATGCTTGCTCATCGTCACCTTATGTCTCATGTATCTCGGCTTTCCATTCCTCATTTTTTGTTCTTCTCAGTCTGAATATCATTCTCCTTGATAGAGGAAATAGAAGCAGCTTATGAGCTGAGTAATGTGCCCCTTCTTTGTCATGAATTATCATCTTATCAAATTAGATAATATTTGTAAAGTGTTTATCACTTTAACTTGCATAAGCTTTAGCAGTGGTCCTTTCCCCTTGGATTATTCTCTTGGCCCCAACACAGCTTTTAAAACCACCTTTTTGTTGTCTCTGTTATCCTTTGCAAGACTCAGCTCATTGGGAACTTTTCTTCCTCTTTAGTTATCTGATCTTCTTACCATAAAATCCAACTCCAAAGACTCACCATTTTTCAGAGGTGACCCTGAGTTCTGGAACTCTATACTAACAGATCTCAACCTTTGGCAAGTCCTTGTACAGGCTGGTGATTGACAAAGTGCCTATGGCCTAAGGATCAAGATAAAAAAGGCTCAATATATAAAAGGTCAAACTACCACTAGGTGATGAATATTTTTGGCCATAATAACTCATGAATCTATCTACTAAGACACAAATTGAATTGTAAAGTGCATTAGTGAAGGCAGTACCTACACTGGTCAGCCTCTCATTTTATTCAGTCATTTCAGACATGCCTGACTCTTCATGACTCCATTTGAGGTTTTCTTGGCAAAATAACTGGAATGGTTTGACATTTCCTTCTCCAGCTCACTTTACAGATGAGGAAACTGAGGCAGAGTTAAGTGACTTGCCTAGGGTCACACACTTAATAAGCATCAAAGGCCAGATTTGAATTCAGGAAAATGAATCTTACTGACTCTAGGCCCTGCACTCTTTCCATTTTTCCACCTAGATGCCAGCCCCTCAATTATTTTAAGGTCCAACTAAATTAGACCACTCTCTGTCCAGTGTCATGACCTTTCCCAGTTGCCTACCTTTGCCCATGCCATCCTCCAAGAATAAAATGGATCCCTCCCTCCATCTCCTATTTTTGTCATTGCTTTCTTCCTTCAAGTTCCAACTCGGATTCACCTCCCCTGTGATAGCTTTCTTTCCCTGTCATAGGAAAAGTGATTTATCTCTCAGCAAATTTCTCAAGTACCTCTCCTCGGTACTAATCTTACTCTCCTTTGAATTAAAGTTATTTGCATAGGATCTAAAGTCACTAAACCTCTCTAGCCTCAGCTTCCTCATCTGTAAAATAGCAGTAATAATAATAGTACCTACTTCATAGGATTGTTGTGAGGGTGAAATGAGATAGTACGGAAAATGCTATGCAAGCCTTAAAGCTCTCTTAAATGTTAGCTACTATTTTAGGATCAGAGATCCAGAGCAGGAAAGGGCCTTAGAAACCCCCATTATCTTCTAGATTCATTGATATCAGGATGTGTCCTTTCCATCTTTGTATTACCAGTGCTTAGAACTGTGTCTTCTTCATCACAGCAGGTGCTTAATATTAAATAGTAACTGTTTCTCTTTTACCCAGGAACCCTGAGGGTCTTCCCCTTCCAGTTTTTTTTTTTTAATTAAAGGGGCCATCCCTTTAGTAACTACTTAAAGAAGCCTATTCATTGAATGGATGTATCTCACTGAGAGTGAGAATCTGATAAGACCTTAGCCTCAAATGGCCAGGGTGTCACAGTGCATGCTGGGCCATCTCCAGTCATCCTGATGAATATCTGGCCACTGGACCCAGCCTGCCCTGGAGGAGAAAATGAGGCTTGCCCAGCCCTCCCTCACTCAAATCAAAGTCATGTCATCATTTCCCTGACGTCATGGTCCTCTTTGAGAATGAAGGACAAACACAGCAATGTGCTTAATAAATACTTATTGAATTTTGAAGAATTACAGTTATCATATATTCATTACATAGTTATTGATCATGCATCTCATAGTTCCCTTGATAAACAGTAGGTTTCCTGAAGGTTTGGATGTTGCCTGGTCTATCTACTACAAATCCCTGCACAGTGACTTGCACAAAGGCAATTCATAAACAGTCCTTCAATCAACAGGCATTTACTAGGGACATACTAAACAGGACACTGTGCTAGGAGACAGACAAAAACTGACGGTCCCCGGTGCTCAAGAGCCTACATTCTAACATACATAGGAGTATGGATTTAAAAGTAAATAAACAGCGGTGGGGGAGAGAGCTGGAAAAAGGAGCTGGGAATCTTTATGGTGAAGATACAGAGGCAGTGATAGGGGACAGACTGTGCAGAGGCACATGTTCAGTGAAGTGTCCTGAGTGACGTTCAGCAAGCAGGCCTGAAATAATAAACCTAAAAAGTGTTCCCAAGAACACTCAGCCTTCCCTTAAATAGGGGGAAACCCTTGTCTCCAAAGCAAAGCCGAAGACAGACTCCTCCTCCCCATCCGTCCTGGGTGGCTCCGCCTCCTGCGCCTCTTAACCTTTAGCTGGGGGACTTCTGAGTCTTTCCAAGGACCTCTTGGCCACGTCGCCTCTCCCCAACTGAGGCAGTAAGTGGGATGACCGTTTGGTAGCGCAGGGTGACGGGCTTGTTTGTTTCGGGGTGCCCCTGCGTCCTGCTCCAGACATCCCCCACCCTCCTTCCCACCCACTCCACCCTCACGCCTGGACGTCCAACCCCGTGCCCAGCTTCGGCTCGTCCCTCCGTCCCTCCGTCCCTCCTCCTCGCTCCTCCTGCTCTTCTCCAGCTTGTCTCTATTTGGAGCTCCCAGAGGCTGGCGGCCACTCTCGCTGGGAGCTGAGTGACTGACAGCGACGCTCATGGAGGGGAGGGGGAAGGGGGCGGGGAGGAGGGAGGAGGAGCGGGAGGAGGAGCGGCCAGCGGGAGGAGGGGAGAGGAGGAGGGGGAATTGAGCGCCCGATCGCGCATTTTCATTGCGGAGGAAAAGACTCCAGGTCATCCAAACAGGTAATTTAAGCACCAGCCAGGCTCGGGAAAGGAGGGAGTTGGGGAGCGGGGAGAGGGAGGGGAGGGGAGACCGGGG
Source organism: Notamacropus eugenii (assembly GCF_028372415.1). NCBI lineage: Eukaryota > Metazoa > Chordata > Mammalia > Diprotodontia > Macropodidae > Notamacropus > Notamacropus eugenii. Next base: position 190,019,956 of record NC_092875.1, read on the forward strand.
TCGGGGTAGCAGCGTGGGCGGCGGCCCGAAGGCCCGCGAACCGCCCTCTTTGGGTGGGGTTGGGGAAGGGGCTGCGAGGGAGGGCTGTAAGGTGGATAAAGGGACCTCGGGCTGGGCTGGAGCCGTGTGTGCGCGCGCGCGTGTGCACGCGTGTTTGTGTGTGCGCGTGGATGGGTGTGCTTGCGTGCAGAGGCCCTTCGTGGTCATATGTTTTTGGCTGGGGGGTTTCAGAGAAGGTGAACAAATAGGGCGGGGGGGGCGGGGAGCCGTGGGCGTCGGTTGTGGGTCTGGTCAGCCCTGGGTCCGAGCGAGGATGGGGACGGGACTGACGTTTGCAGTCGGGGGTGTCGGGGAAGCGGGCGCCCTGGGGCGCAGCGCAGAGCGCCTGCTTTCTTTATCTGGGTCACGTCTTTGCTTCCCCGCATCTCCATGCCCTTCCCGCCCACCCCTCACACACCGACACTCACGCACACGCACACGCACTCGGGCTGGGGGAGTTCTGGCAGGGCCGGGGCGCAGAGCGCCTAGGCTGGGTAAGAGACGCGTTGCGGTTTGGGGCCTCCGGGCTGTCTTGGCTTATCTGCTAACTTTTAACTTTACGGGGGTTCTGGCGGGCAGCGGTTGGAGCTTGATAAGGAATACCAGAATCCCCCAAATAAATCTGTAGGCGAGATGAGTAACAGCACGCACCCCCGAGAGAGGAGATAAGCACCGGGGGTGGGTTTATCATCCAAACAGGACTTGAGGAGACGTCTCACTTTACAAAAACTGAAGAAGGGAGAGCGTCTGTGGCATGGAAGGAAAGATAGGAAAGAACAGCCCACCGCCGGGATGCTCTTGATACAGGGATGCTGATGTGAAGGGAGCAGCCTCATACCACAGGCACTGCCCTGTGGGGCCCTTTCTTCTTATTGGATGTCACAGTAGCTGAATACAGACACCAGTATTAATAGATATATATCAACAATAAAGTGTTTTAAAACATGAGCTGTCATTAGAACCAGACCTCCAAAGAAAAATGAGTCCTGTTACCTCCACAAAATGGAGTGTATTTGGTACTATAATTATAGGAATTATGAATCAGCAGTTGATCAGAATTTTGTCATTTCCCCATAGGAATAAAAGGAATCACCTTGTTTTTTGTGGTTTATTAAGAACTTCAAGTTGGAGGGGGGGTAATTTAGAATTTTTTTTTTTAAATCACATCTTGGTTAATGTTAAGAATTCACTCGGAAGGTTAATGTTCTTTTGGTTGTTTGATCCTAATAGGGATGGGGATGCGTTGACTTTCTGGAGATCTCTTACATCTTTTTAAAGTAATATCAAGGGAGGATAATCGCCCACCCACTCTGAAACCAAAACATCCCACTTAAGTAGATTTCATGTAGGTAGTTTTAAAGGAACAGAAGAAAAGGAACATTTACCAGAAACCAGAGGAAAGTGATCTGGCTTTGATTGACTATATTCAGGTCACTGACCCTTAGAGTGACATCATTAGTGATATATGGTAGCATTATTCTTAAATAATACTGAAGACTCAGATGGGACTATCAAGTTTTAAAAGTACAATTCTCCCAGAGCCACAATGGAATATACCTGGGCTATTATTAAGTTAAATATATTAAAAAGTTATATTAACTGGTTTAAGGTCCTATGGATTTTAATTAGAGTTTTAATGGTCAAAACCAGTGTCTTACTTTCCTCCTGACTTGCATATTTATGCCATGTTTCTAAGCTAATTCATCCCCATAAAAGATAATCTGACTCGATCTATGCTGGTTATTCCATTTTCATTCTAAAGAATTCAGCAAGCATTTATTATTTACCTCTTCTGTGCCTGGCATTAGGGACATAGAGACAGAAGTTAAACATTCCCTGACCTTGAGGAGTGTACAAGTGTGTAATAAGGAGAGAACCCATAAACATGTATAGAATATATGCATAATGTACTTGTAGAATAAATAGCAAATACAGATTAGAGAGGGAAGGCACTGGCATTTTGGGAAATCTGGAATGACTTGGTGGAGACAAGATGAGCATGAGTTTAAGAAGTTTTTAAAATTTTTTTTTATTTTTTATATTCTGCAAGCCTACTTTATATAGTACACTGAGTTCCCTTGTATATACAGATGAGGGTTGTGTTCTTCAAGCTTCACGTAGCAAGACTACTTAGTAATGATGCTAATTGCTCAAAGCATCAAGCTTCTCTTGAAGGAAATGAAGGAATTCTGTGAGGCAGAGGCAAGGCGGGATTGTTTTCAGGTACATCAACCATTGCAAAGGCACAGAGAGAAGGCCAGTTTGGCTGGACCAGAGAGTACAGAAAAGGAAGTAGTAAATAATAAGACTGGAAAGACAGGTTGAGATGAACTCCAGGGCAACCACTTCCTCAACACCCTTCCCCCCAACCCAGTCCACAAAATCAGATGCAATAACGAATAAAGTGCTTCGTTAAGGTTAAAGTGCCATATAAATGTAAGCTATTATTTTTTGTATATCTCTTTACACTTTACAAACCACCACTTAAACATATATGTTCTATAAAGACTATATATACTTATTCTGCTTGGTCCTGGGAGCAGAACTACTGAACAGTAGATAGGTGCAAAATGCCAATTTAGGCTTCTTGTAAGGAAAAACTTTTAAGCTCCTGATAATAATAATAGCTAGCATTTAGGTAGCATTCTAAGGTTTGCAAAGCATTTTAAAAATTTGTCTCAGTTTATCATCACAACAATCTTGGGATATAGGAACTACTATCATTTTACAGATAGGGAAACTGAGGCAGACTGGGGTGAAGTGATTTGCCCAGGATCATACAGCTAATAAATGCCTGAGGCAACATTCAAACTCAGGTCTCAGGGCAACAAATTTAGGGGACTTAAGTCAACCAAGGACTGTGCTAGGCAAAAAGACAGTTCCTGCCCTTAAATTCTAATGGTGGAAGATAACACATAAAAGGAATCTGAAGGAGTGTGAGAAAGAGAAGCTGTTTGGTTGGTGGCATGGCAGAGATACCCTGGAGAGTCAGGAGTGGAACCCTGACCCTGGAATAAAGATGCTAGGGTAGCTTTCCTAACGTGGAAGGTCTGGGAGGAACTGACCAATCAGAGGAGAGTGGGTTTTTTTGGTTTGTTTTGTTTTGCTTAGAGCCCCAGGTTTATAGACAGACAATCAAGATGCTACTGCCTGACTTTCAGACCTGGATCGCCTTTTAGTGACTTTTTTTTTCCTGTACAAGACCTCTTTTGATATTTCTGGGATAGTTAAAGAGAAAGAAAGAGAATGAACAAGGAAAGCACTTTTAAAAATGACTGCCTGCAATTAAGGTCTTTCTTGAAGCTTTTGAAGATTTAGTTGTTACAAGAGGAAATTTGAAAAAGAACTATCCCAATTTTAAAGTGTCTCTTACTTCAACTGACTGATTTTTACCTCTGTTCGCAATAAGGCAGAGCATCAAGAAAAAGAAAAACTTACCAATTCAGATTTTCTTAGACTACTCTTTAAAGAGATAAAGCTATCTAAGTAATTCCAAAATAGTCCTTCTAAATGTTAAGAATCCAAGTGAAATCATCACCAATTAGGTATCTAATGTTTTTATAACCAAAATCTTAGTTTTAAAGAGTCAAATATATGTTGGAGAAGTTTTTTTTTTAATTTTTAAAAATTTTTTGTCTCCTGCAAGCCTACTTTATATAGTACACTGAGTTCCCTTGTATATACAGATGAGAGTTGTGTTCTTCAAGCTTCACCCAGCAAGACTACTCAGTAATGATACTAATAGCTCAAGATACTTTTGAAATCTCTCTCGACTTTGCCTTCCAAGACTTTTGAATATCTTCAGTAGTGAAAAATCTTTGTCCTTTGAGAATTGATTTAGTTTTTCTAGGACTAGTACAACTCACGTTTTTATAGTGGTTTAAGATTTACAAAGGACTTTCCTCACATTTGTACACCTGTCATTATCCTAATTTTATAGATTAAGAAACTGAGTTTTAATGAAATTAAGTGATCTGCCTGTGGTCATGAAGATAGTAAGGGTGTTAGATGATATTTGAACCCAATCCTCCTGAAGCTCTCTAAACCATTATTTTTTCAAAATTGCTAAAAGTTATTTGGAGCAAAATCTCATGAATGAGGTTCATGTTCCCTTTAATTTTTTTAAGTTGTGAATGGATAACCATGTTTCATTAGTTAACATAGATTGTGCTTGGCAAAAAGAAAGACAGGCTATAAATGTAACCAACTTTTAAGGCAGAGCTCAAGCTATGGAATAACAATTTTTAAAAAAAATAAGAAGTGATATTTACCTATTAAGTAATGAGGCTGGTTTCCTTGTAGGATTTGGAAATTGACTTTGAATGTAATACTTCAGGAATTTCAGAACCATTTTGAGCAATAGTAACTTTGTTGTAATGAGCCTTCCCAAATGACTACTTTCATTGATAGAATTCATTTAGATATATAAATTCTAGTGTTTTCTAAGTCAGTCTTATTTGTATTTAGATTATTTAGTTAGACTATCCTGGTAATTCTCTGAGCTCCTCTGTTCATTCAATTCCTCTTCAGTTTTTTTAAAGTTGTGAATGGATAGCCATATCTGTTAACCACCATACCATACACGAAACACACTGTTAATGCTAAATATACGTAAATGAAAGAGAGCAGATGACATTCAGGAAATCAGCCCTTTCAGTGATCCCACTCTGCTCCCTGGGAGAGAAGCCTGTCCCTTTAATATAGATGTTCTCCCAGACATGCTGTGTGATTATAAAAATTAGAGCACCACAGTCTCCAAAGAATCAAAATTCACCTGAGCTGTAAGTGAATAGAGGGATGTATATCTGGTGGGCATAAGTAGGTGGAATATATTTCCAAAGATATTTATGAGAAAATTGGCATATAGATTATCACAAAAGAAATCTATGATCTGAAAAAAGGATTGGCCTAGTCATGTAGGAGAGTGATGGATAACAAATGGACCAACTGAAAGATGCAGTGGTACCCATTAAATGTAAGATAAAAAACTGAGAGGAAAACCTCTAGCATTTTGGGAGAATATGAACCGGGGTCACTCAGTATGAGCAAATGACAATTTCCACATGAATTAAGTCAGAGATATTAAATTTTACGTTATAACCTAAACTTTAAGAAATAGGGATAATATATTTAATGATATTCATAATTATTATTGCCCTGCATGATCATAAAATTAGATATATAGTAAGTAGCTCTTATATTACTTTAATTAATATTCTTGTATATAACCAAACCAATTGTTTTGTTTTTCCTTTTCATTTTGCTAATGTTCTCATGTCAGCAACAGTTTCAACAGTTTGAACTGATTTAGCTTCATTTCATTACAGTACATTAAAAGACAAAAGTATGTTCTAGACTAGATTTCCCAACAATCCCATTCCTCCTGCCCCGCCCCTCCCCCCACCCCCAAATAAAGAAGGTTCTGTGGGCTGACTTGGAAGTCCCCTTGGACAGCACTCCCAGCTGCTATCTATCTCATACTCTTTGACCTTTTCCCCAGGAGTTTCAGAGTGCTAAAGGATTTAAGACCGTGAACTCTGGGTAGTAAAGGATATCCAAAGGATGATAGAATGGGAACAAGAAGGGAAGGAGGGGCAAAATTAGAGGCAATAACACAGAGACCAGAAAAGGAAATAGAGGTTGGGTTCTGGATCCCAAGCACCTAGGTGAGTTAAGACAGAGGGAGAGAAAGAGTTCAGGTTAAAGGAGGGCCAGAGGAAGCCATCCTGTGTTCTAACAGGGGATGCAATAGGATGTTTTAAGTCCCAGAGAATGCCAGTAATAACAGGACACACTTTCCCCACTAAGTTCCAAGAACATTGTTTGGGAGGTTATGGCAATGGGAAGAGAGCAGGGACAGGAGTCTCTTTTGTTTGGGAGAGGGAACTTTTGCTACAGATGTAAATTACTGATCTCAGATTCTTTCCTGTTTTCTTTAGGGGTTAGGGTGGCATAGTAAGTATTCTCCTGCACCCTTTCGCAAAGTTTCTTGTGAAGTTCACAGTTTTCTGAAATCAGGTCCTATGTTTCTTCAGTTGTGCTCAGAAAAATCGAAAATTTCCCCAGATGTATTTTTGGTCTACATGGTAATACAGCTGTGCAGATTAACAAAATCATTGCCTCTGTTGGGTTGGATTATTCAAAAAGGAAATAAAAAAGAAATCCTCAAAGGTCTGTGAGCATGAGAAGCCTCAAAATATCAGCTCAGGTGGTCGGCTAGCTTTCCACTCCTTGCTTCATTTCTTCCTTCTTTATCAAGAAAAGAAGTTTTCATATTTATAGGATTCAATATATCATTTCACATATGTCACATAAGACATTGCTGAAAGACTTGGACATACAGACATTCAATGCCTTGTTAATAGAACCCCATGAGCATTTTGATAGAGTTCATGTCCTATGAACAGGTCATTTCTAATCCTGTGGCCTGAAATAGAGTAAATTCACCAGTCCTGTGTTGTCACACTGTTGAATGCCCTAGGAAACCTTAGGGTCTTTCAGAGTTTCAGTGGGAGACCATCTCAGAAAATGGGGGAGTGATACATTATTACAATATGTTCTTAGAGGTACAGTATTCTTCTACTGTATGGATACCTATACATCTTACATGGAGGCAAAATGATATATAATGGCTCACCAGCAGGTCTTGCTAAACCTTAAATAAGTTTAAAAGGTAGGTGGTTGTCTAGTACCCTCACACTTGAACTTTTTCAACCCCATTCTCAGCTTAGCTTCACAGTGGATAGAGACCTGCTCCTGGAATCAGGAAGCCTTGAGTTCAAATCTAGCCTCAGATACTTGCTAGATATATGACCCTAGGCAAGTCACTGAACCTCTGTCAGCCTCAGCATCCCCAACTGTAAAATGGAGATAAAAATAGCATCTAGGGTTGTTGTGAGGATCAAATGAGATAATATTTGTAAAGCATTTAGCACTGTACCTGGAACATGGTAGGTACTTAATAAACCCTATCCTAATGCAAGAACAAAAAAAATCAAGACAAAAACAAAATGGTCCTGCATGATCAGTTCATTTTACAGCACAGGGCCTTACGTAAAGTAGGTCCTTAACAAATGTTTACTGAATTAATGTGCTGGGAGAGAGGATACAGTGATTTATGATAAATAAGTACTTAACGTTCTGAAAAGGCAGAAAGAACTTATGTCTAGATATTCAAGAAAAACTTTGCATAGGAAATAGCACCTAAACAAAGACTTAAAGGAAACAGAAGATTCCTAGAGATGTGAGGAGAAAGCATAATTCAGGCATTTAGCATAGATTGGCCAAGAGTACTGAGATAGGGATTGAAATTGCCAAGTTGGGTAAATAGCTTTGTGACCAATTAGATTGGAAGTTTAAATGTTAGACTGAAGAGTTTGTATTTTATTCTAGGGGAAATTGTGAGCCAGTAAAGATTTTAAAACAGGGAAATTACATGACCAGACCTGTCCTTGGGAAAGTTATTTTGGCAGTTGGGTGGAAAATGGATTAAGAAGAGGAGAGACTGGAAGTTGAAGACTTTTGTAATAGTGTAGACACAGGCTGATAGAGGTCTGCACCAGGATAGAATCTTGAGAGTGTGCAGAACAGGATGGATGCTGAGATGTTATGAAAGTTGGTAACATTTGGAAACTGATGAGGGTGATGGTTGAATATGACAGAAGAGTCAAAGATGATTGTAGTTGCAAACCTGAGTTTGGAGGAAGCCTAAGGTTTGGTACGGGGAAGAAAAAAATGAGTTACATTTTAGTTTCAAATGCTGATGGGACATTGAGGGACAGGTTCCCAACAGGAAGTTAGCAATGGAGAACTGGAGATCAGGAGATAGATTAGGGCTGGATGGAAGTCATCTATATAGTGATGATAACTAAATCTAATGTAGCAGATGAATTCACCCAAGAGGAAGAAAAGAGCCCAGTATAGAGTCTTGGAGCACAGTTCCACTTAAGGGGCAGGAGACTGAGAAAGCATAGATAGACAGAGAAAGGGGCACTGAAGAAAACTGTCACAGAAGCCAAGGGAGGAGTAAAGATAATAGAGAATGGGAGCTAGGTGATAGAGAAAAGGAAGGGTGACCAAAAATGTCATTCTGAAAAATCAAGTAGGATGAGAGAGGACTGAGAAAAGGCCAATAGATTTAGCAGTTAAAAATGGTTTGCAATCCCAAAGAGAATAATTTCACTTTAATGATAGCACCTGAATCCAGATTGCAAGGGATGAGATGAGGAGATGGAGGCAGTGAATGTAGATGAGTTTTTCTGGGGATTTGGCAATGAAAAGGAGAAATATGGGATGATAGTTTAAAAAAAAGTCAGGGTCAAGTGAGAATTCTTTCTGGATGAGAGGATCTCTGAGTATTTGTAAGAAACTAAGAACCAAATGATTAGGACAGATGAAATAGACAAGACAGAAGAATAATTTAAGAGAATATTGTATGTTTCAGTGATTTCCAGTTCTTCATGATCCCATTTGGGGTTTTCTTGGCAAAGGTACTGGAGTTGTTTGCCATTTCCTTTTCTAGCTCATTCTACAGATGAGGAAACTGAGGCAAACAGGGTTAAGTGACTTGCCCAGGGTCCCAAAGCTAGTATCTGAGGCCAAATTTGAACTCAGGAAAATGTCTTCATGACTCCAGGCTGGGCACTCTATCCACCAAGCAACCTAGATGCCCTTAAAGAGAATATAGCCCTGTCAAAAGTCACATTTCCACAATGAGCTTGTTTTAACCAAGTGTTAAACTGAGTTGTCTAATTAAAGTGGTAATATCTAACATTTTTATATCACTTAACATACATTATTTCATTTATTATTCTCACAACTACCATTTGAAATAGGTAGGGTAACTATTTTTATCCCCATTTGACAGATTCAAAACTGAGGTGACTTTCCCAACCTTATAGTATTACTAAGTGGCAGAGCTGGGACTGGTTCCTATTATTCTGTAATCTAATCTTTCCACCACCCCTACCCAATAGTGACAACCAATACTGTTGGCAGCTAGCTCATAGTAACTTATTTATGATGGACTTAATTGTTCCAGAAAATATTTGTACTTTAAAAGAGGGGCTCCTGAGCCCAAATAAATATCTAATTAGTGGAACACTAGGGGATTTATTTTTGAGCAGGGAAAGTTTATTAGCTGTTACTTACCTATTCTAGATAATGCCTTATCCCCGTTTCTAATGACAAGTCTGGAAAGCAAAGGTCAGCAATCTGACACCCTAATTCTGAGAGGTTTGCTGACCTAATAGGAACAAAGCAACCATTCATTTATGAAACATTAAAGACTCACTATATGTGCCTAATAGATTGTGCTGGGTATGAAGAGAGACACAAGTTTAGGTAGGAGATAGTCCCTGTCCTTATGGAGGTTAAAGTCTAGTTGGAAAATTAGCTGTAATAAAACAATATGAAACCAATACGTACATTAAGATAGCGTGGGAAAAGGTGATTCTTCTTATGGAGCCTTAGTCATTAACTTGGCCATGGAAACAACATATTTCATTTCTGACATACTGTGTTTATCAGCCCTGATCTTTTGATTTGAAAAAACAGCAGCCCAAGAATTGCACTTATTTTTTTTAATTTTAATTTAATTTACAGAATAAAAATCATTTTTATAACAGTATAACTTTTTAAAAGATGATTGCACATGAAATTGTAAATCTATTATATATGACTTGTTTTTCCTTTTAAAGAGCTATATTTATGAAAGTGTATACTTCCCTTTTTCAAACTTGATAAAGCAACATTAAAAATCTTTTGAAATGAAGCAAAAAAGAAAGAATATGCTATATGTACAAAACAGGTACTGGCTTTCTATAATGAAACTAGGAATGACTAATATTTCTGTCTAAATGAATTTTGTAATAATGCCTCAGTAGTTCAGATTTACCAGAAAGAATAATAAATCTGAGGAAAAAGTGACCTAAAAAAGAAAAGATATATATTACATTCAAATGCCTTTATCAATAGAAATGAATGCCCCAAAATATTTTAATTACTATTGTGGCTTGAAAGGAGTCAGTAGATAGATTCACATTTCTATAGGACTTCAATATGGCCAAGCCCTTTCCCTCTGTTGCAGTGAGGGTATGCTATGGTGATCATTTTGTCAGCCAGTCTTATTCACCCTCACCCTGTTACTAACTCATTGCTTAGATGGATTTCTTGGTACAAACATTCTCATTCAGCTTTGGGAAATGGTAACAAAAGAGCCTGTAATTCTCTTTCTTAATTTTACATTTCACTCTCCCTTCTCCTGAGATGATCCCTCTCAATCAGCTTCTTTTAACTGCATTCCTAATAAGTATGCCCTGTCTAGAAAGTACTTGTGCTTACAACTGGTGATAAAGACACAAAGTAAACATACAGAACAATAAAAAGGTAAGCAAACTTTTAAGGAACAGACTTTCCCATAATGAAAGAAAAAGACTTCAGGCTCCCTTGAAGGAATCCAAGAGATAGGAAGGGATAAGTACAATTATCCTCATTTTACAGATGAGGAAATTGAGGTTAAGTTCAGTTAAGTGACTTGCCCAAGGTCACATAAGCTATTAAATATAAGGATACAAGCCCAGGTCTTTCCTAATTCTAAATCGTGTATATCTGCCATGATAACTACACTACCTTTATACACCATGACATTTATATACCATGTTTCTGCCGTAACAGATGTTTGTTCTCTTGTATTTAGATAAAGATGTAAGAACTGGCAGTTTTTATTAGTCACCTCTCAAACAGAATGGGGTGGATAGCCTTGTTGGACTGTACAATTTCTCTTTTAGATATTTCTGTTTTAACATATTTATTCTTAATTTTTCTCTTTGTAAAGGGTCAATAAAAGTTAGTCCTTTTTATTTGAACACCCATACACATACACATGCCCAGTAACATAAAAAGCCATACACATGCCCTTTACAGTTTAAAAAGTGATGTTATATATATATGAGCTCATTTGATCTTCAACAGCCCATGAGGCAAGTAATATAGGAATTGTATCCCCATTTTACAAATTAGGAAACTGAGGCTCAGATCATAGTCATATGGGTAATAAGTGGAAATGCCAGATCTAGTCATGCCAGTCCCAGTGTTCACTGCCTGTTATAAGTAGATTCGATCAGCTCTCTTCACTATTGAAGAAAGCTGTCGAAAGGGTTGAATTGTTTTCCTTCAATGACAAAATATTCTCTCAATTTTCTGCTTCCTTTTGCTTGTGTACGTTCATCCTTACAGCTTTCTTTTACCCATCCCGTCTGATTTGTCTCCTATTCCACTCTCCTGAAGTCATCTAATTATCATTTGAATGTTTTCACCATGAAAGGTACAATCCATCATCAGTCGGTCTGACTCATGTATTTTGAGTTTAATTCCAGTAGCAGTATGTCACGCCCCACAGGACATTCAAGAATTGTTCATTTGCTCTTAAAGAGTGGAACAAGCTTGTATTTTCACTAAGGGGGTCATAGGCCCAAGAAATCACGTTGACGCATTAAGGTAACAAGAACCACAAAGATTTTGCTAATCCATGAATCTCAGATTAATATTGTAAATAGTTGTTAAACGTGCTTTTCTGCTGGACATCTTATCTGGCCAATAGCAGAAACTTCTCATAGGGCAGCTTTTGGATAGTAGAAAGAATGGAAATATTCATTTGCACTTCTTAGCTCTTCCATATTAGTTTCATTAGTGATTGCCTCAGAGATTTGGCTAAAATGAACCTCCCTAACCAAGAGCTATGAGAGCAGTACATTCACCAGGGTGGTTCTCCTTATGCACATATGTGTGCTTGGCATATGAACAAAGGTTTTTTTCAAAACTTCAGACTATTTGGTTATATGAACTCATAAATGACATCTTTATTATACTTATTAATTTATAATTACATGCTTTGTTGTATTCAGTGCGCCATAACACTAGAAGCTCTCATATTTACAGCATTTTAGGGCTCACAAAATAGCTGGCTTGTAACAACTTTTTGAGACAGGTAGTACAGGTATTATTAAATAAAGCCAGAAACTACTAGCCGAGGCTCATGTTCAGATCTCCTAGCCTCAGGTCCTTTTTTTAAATCGATTATACCATGTCACCAGTTTACATGTAATAAGAGTGATTGATGTACAGGAAGTGCTTTGTAAGATAGTATATAAATGTGGAGTTACAACATATCAGCCCCATTTTAAAGCTGAGGAAACTGAAGCAAAATCTAGATCAGTCCAGCAAATTGTATTAAATGTGTACTATGTGCAAGAGACCAGGGGACATAAAGACAGTGAAAAACTCTCTGTCCTCAAGAAGCTTTTGTTTTCTAGTCACACAACTAGTAAATAGCATTTTGGGACCAAATCCAGTGCCCTTTTCACTACAGTACAACTATTTGAGCTTTATAATATTCAATGAGGTAGGCAGGAGCATTTATTAAATGCTTACTATGGGCCAGTCACTCTTCAAAGGTAGGAGAGTTCAACAGCTAGTGGTAGATTTAGGATTGAATTTCTCTGTCTGACTCCCCTGGACCTGTGGTTTCATTGATCTAGGGAAATCTCAGGTAAAGAAATTCTCTCTGCCAATGCAGGTTGGTGTCTTTGCCACTTACACTAAAAATGCTGCTTCAAAACTCTAACTAGAGAGCTGCCGTGGAAAGGTAGCAGAGAAATTAAGTGATTTGCCCAGAGTCACACAGTCTACACAGGCCAGAGACCAGATTTATTATTTTTATTTTTTTAATTTTATTTTTAATTTATGAATAAAACAAGCATTTCCATAATATAGTATGATTTTTTTAAAGATAGTTGCACATCAAACTGCAAATGTATTATACACAACTTGCTTTTCCTTTTAAGTATATAATAATTATATAATGTAATCATGTAGATTTCTTTTTTCTTCCCTCCCCCCAACCCTAGAAATATCTACCATTAGATATAAAAAGGCATATGTATATGTGCAGATTATATATTTAATATATGTATACACAGCTACTCCTGACTTCAAAGCTGGCCTTCTCCCCACGACATTGCCTCTCTTTTTCTTGTATAGATACATCCTAAATAATTTAGAGATTTTTCTTCCTTATGCTGTTGCTCTCCCACTCTGCTCGTCTTTACTGTCTTCCTCTTCATCCCTTGGAAGAATGTGAAAACAACACATAGGAATGCAACATATTTATCCTTTAGAGGCAAAGGGACGTAAAGTCTTTCAGTTCATTGGTTTTTTTTTTTTAAAGGACTTAATGAAACAGGACAAATTACAAAGTTGGAATTGGAAGTCTTGAGACATAAAAGGAAACATACAGGATCTGTAAAGAGCAAATGACGTGTCTGCACCAGCTGAACTATTTTTAGTCAAGTGACCGTGCTTGCACTTACTTAAAATCTCCAGAAGCAAAACTTGCCATGCAATTAAGAATTGAACCAGTAGGGGTGGGGGTGGGCTATATTTCTGAATCACTTACTACATTTTTATTTAATTGGTATGATGGGGTAAGATGATGCTTTGTCACTAATTCTAGAGATTAGAAGAAAGTTCAGCATACTTTATTTCCCCAAAGACAAGATGTACGACGTACTTAACACTGAAATGACAAGTTTTAATAAAATAAATTATTTCCAGTAGGACCAAGAGTAATATCAAGAGTGATAACTTGCTCTTCGTGAAATGATAACCCTTTATGCATTGCAACCAAGGAAGCTTTTGACTTGGGGATGGGGGGGGGGGGGTGACCTATGTGGAAAGGTCTTCAAGATCTAGTCTATGAATGGGGTTGTTCAGTTCACTATATTTCTAGAAAGGATGATGGTACATCAAGTATCCTTATAATCTACCTATATTTATCTATTGTGAAATGGGGTTGAGATTCAGGGATATAAAGTGGAAATAACTCTAGACTTGGAATCAAAGCCCTGGATTTGACATCTGACTTTGACATTTACTTACTATGTGACTGGACTAATCACATAATTTCTCAGGGCTTCAGTTTCTTTCCCTGTGAAATGAAGATAGTAATGCTTGTCCTATCCAGTCCACAATCCACAAGACTATTGTGAGCAACATTTTCGAATTTTTTTGAATTTACAACTTTGTGAATTGTGAAGTATTTTGTAAATGTGAAGTCTTAGTCTTATTTTTGGTTATTCTTCCACAAAAGTGACATCCTAATACTTCCTTTTCACATGGAGATAACCATAGGTTTTTGAAGACTGTATCAATGGCAAAAAAGCATGAGGATAGACTGCTTACATGGAAAGACTTAAATGAGGCCCTAGTGATGGACTAGGTCTCTCAACTCTCAAATATGCCACTATCTCTCCTCTAACACTGCCACCACTCTAGTACAAACCCTCATTACCTCACTTCTGAATTATTACCCTAGCCTGCTGTTGTCTGCCTGTCTCAAGTCTCTCTCCACCCCAACTCATCTTCCCTTCAGCTGTCAAAGTGATTTTCCTAAAGTGTACATCTGACCATGTCACCCACTCCCCTATTCAATAAACTCCAGTGGATCCCTGTTGCCACCAGGATCAAATACAAAAATCCTCTGCTTATACTCAGAGCCCTTCATAACAGTGCCCTTCAATCTTTCCAGTCTTCTTATACCTTACTCACCACCACGTATCCTTTGGTCCAGTGACATTGGCCTCTTTGCTCTTCCACAAACAATACAGTCCACTTCTCAACTCTGGGTATTTTTTTCTGACTATTCCTCATGCCTTGAAATGCTCTCCCTCCTCATCTCTATCTCCCTACTTCCCTGCTTCTTTTAAGTCCCAACTAAAGATCAAAAAATTCACTGAATGGGTGTTACCTCACTCTAAGTGAGTATCTGAATAGGCCTTAGCCGAGAAAGGCCAAGGTCTCCCATTGCATCCTGGGCCGTCTCTAGTCACCTTTACGAATATCTGGTCACTGGATCCAGATGGCTCAGGAGGAGAAGTGAGGCTGGTGACCTGCACAGCCCTCCCTCCCTCAAAACAAAGTCAAGTGCAAGGCATGTCATCATTTCTGATGTCATGGTCTTCTTCAAAAATGAAGGATGAACACAACAAAAATCTCATTTTCTACAAGAAGCTTTTCCCAACCATTGTTAGTTTTAGTACCTTTCCTGTTTTAATTATTTCCTGTTTATTGTCTGTATAGCTTGTTTGAACATAGTGTATTGGTTTGTTTGTTGCCTTCCCTGTTGCATTGCTCCTTGGGGCCAGGAACTGTCTTTTGCCTCTTTTTGTAGCCCTACATTTAGCATAGTGACTGGCACATAGTAGGTGCTTAATAGATGTTTATTGATTGACTGATTGCCCAAGGACCATCCAAGCTAAATATGGAGAAATTCATAATCAGATGATCAGCCAATAGGTGCTGACTTATCTTGGCCACAGGAATCCATGAAGACTTTTAAAAAAAAAGCTATCATCTACATCAGTGTAGGAAGTATTAATGAAATCACAGATCCAAAAATGTTGAATAAGTATTATTCTTATTATCATCACTTATTATGTACAAGAAATTTTATGGAGAATGCCAAGATAGGACACAGTCACTGCCCCCAATGAGCTTACGTAGATACATAGATATATCAATGGGGGTATATAATGCAAATCTTTCCACATCCCCATGTCTTCCCATCCTGTATTATTCTTACCCATATAGTTTTATAAATTTTTCACTTAGAACCACCTAAAGCACTGAAAGTCTTTCACTGGTTCCTGTATCTTGAGGGAATCAATGTATCATATGAGCTGCCTGTGTGTTATCTCACTCTCACTGCATGAGCAGTATACCTCCTTTTCCAGGCAGATGTCCTTTACACTACTTCTTGAATGCAAGTCTTTAATGGTAATATTCTGCAGCCTATATACACTGTCCATGGGGCTTCTGTTGCCCCTTGGGTCCCTAATAATTGTGATTGTTATGTGCTACATGATTTAGATAATCATATAGTATTACCGTGATAATGTTGATATCAAAGATATGGGATATTGTGTCACTAATGAGTTTAAGATCATTGATAGCACTGCTTAAAGCCCAAAATGTGATCCAAACCAATTTCTTCCCAATAATAAATTCTGAGACTCCAACATGAATATATTGGGGGGCAAAAACAACTTCAACTTTTCTCCTCATTTAATGCACTTCCCATCCAACTGCATGTAATAATCTGGGAAATACACACTTTGCTTTTCCATGTGGTTGATTATGGATTTCACTGAGGAGGCTTTGAAGAACCTCATCATGTATACATAAAAACTCTCTAAACTCCATGCAAGATACTGTTCATGACCTCAAGTGAGCATGTGTCTCCTAGTTTTATCCTGTCACATAAACTTGTATAGTTTTAATAAGTGCATGTGAGATCCTTTGTTTGAGGACAGCCTTTAGTCCTATATACTTCTCTGCTCTAAATAATAGACAAAAAAAATACCTTTCTGTTCTCTGTAGGTGTCAATCATTTGTGATACTATGGTCTGTTTGTGGTCTGCTATAGAGAATTGTCAACAAAAACTTTCTTGCTCTCTTACCACACTTTTATCATTTTATTTTGATATGTGCATAAATCATTCTCACAAAGATTTTTATAAAGATGAGAAAGTAGGCACATGAATAGTACTTGCTGATGTCTTTTCATCATTTCATTGTTTCTAACTAATTCTGTTTCTCTCATTAATCTTTTATTTATAAAAGTACAAACAAAAATCAAATTCTGGCCATTAAAATATATCAATAAAGTATATATATTTTTTAAAATCAAATGTTCCTTGAAACTTTTTTCAAAATCAATACCTAAGTGTCTTTAAAATTATGCCAATATAGGCATGAGTTTCTTCTCTATGTGTACTTGATCAGACATACCTGCTCTTCCCAGCTTTGTTTCCTTAACTGCCATTGCCACTCTACCTAGTACATCAGATGGCAAAGCCTGAATAGAGTGGTTGCATTTTCAAAACTGGTATTAGATCATTGTACAAATCTGAGATTCATTCCATTTCATAAGTATTCAGTGTTTTCCTTCTGATTTAATCTACAAAATACCTCAAAGTGATTGAGATGAATTTCATTCCAAAATTTTCTACATATTGGTTTTCTGCTCAACTGCTTTTTGCTATTTTGTGAAATAATACTGTTTTCAATCTTCTCTTATCTTCTTTCATGTTTTGCAAATGAACTTAAACTCTACACTAGTGTTTACCTTGGATATCGTATTGATCTGAAGTAGTTTCTAATCTCTTTTGGTATCCTCATTTTGACAATTGTTTGACATCTATTAAACTTCTGTAACAAATAATGATAAAATTAGTGACTTCCCATTTTTCATAATCAACAACTTGCATAAATAATTCAGGTTGGAGATACTATAATTATAACCTTTGTCGTCTTTTCATCACTATCCTTTCTTTGAATTCGGCATTTACTTTGATCATGCTCTAATCAGTAGATAATCTAACCATACTCTTTCAGCTGATGCTGAAATTATTGCAACATTTGGTAACCACTTGTTTCCAATCTATGTAGATATAGTCCATTTCATATTTAAAAATATTATTCAGTGTATATGACTAATATTTTCCAACTCTATTCTTGAAAAAAGTATTTATCATGTATAAATGTAAGGTTTCTAAGAAGTCTACAAACATTTTGTTTTGCCAACGACATGAACATAGGGCTAGAGCTGAAAGGGACACCTTTTTATTGTACAGACAGAGAAACTAAGATCTAAAAAAGGTCAAATACTCTTCTCTTATGTCTACTTTTGGCTTGAAGTCACAGAGTATGAAGTGATAAGGTGAAGTACTTTGGAGAATCTTACCAAGGACCTAATGTTCAATGTGTTCAATCATTTTCAATCATGTCCAACTCTTTGTGACCCCGTTTGGAGTTTTCTTGGCAAAGGTACTGGAGTGGTTTGTCATTTCCTTCTGCAGCTCATTTAACAGATGATGAGGCAAACAGGCTCATTCAACTAGTAACCTGGGTTGGGATTTGAACTCTGATCATCTGAACTCCAATGGCATCAGTCTATCCAGTGCTCCACCTAGCCATTAACAGAATTGTTTTACTTCTTTATCTTCTACAGCAGACGCTGGAAAATAAGTTTCAGTTATCTTCATGGTGGTTGGTCTCTTTGCTTACATTCATCACAAGTACCTAGAAGATGAGATAACCAGTGCTATTAAATGCTATTACCTATTGCCTTTGGAGTCACTGACAATTTCTTTATCCTGCTCTCCTAGGAGAACCTAGAAACATCACTTCGTCTGTTGTTTTTACTTATAGTGAGAATGCCAATATATAGTGAGAATAACAACATATTTGTGTTTCAGTAGTGAAACTAATGGTTTCTCCAATAGTATGTCAACTCATTATAACACATTGAGAGTACCCACATATTTAAATTAGTTTATATATGTCTAATATATAATATTAAAGTTTTAAAATTGAGTTTTAACCTACCTTATTTGACTCATATGGTTCAAGTTAATGGAAATGTCTTTTTACCTCTTCTGTTCAATTACTTGACATTAATATGCTTGTATTAACAGTTTCAGTGTTTGAGTATTTAACCTTAGCTCCCAGAGAAGCTTGAGAGCCCTCATAAATGGGTAGACAGTGGGCAAGATGTAGAGGCCTTTGGATTAGACTCTAGATGGAGTACCTGTCTGTCACATCATGATTAGACTACAGAGATAAAAACAAAACAAAACAAAACAACAGTCTACACATATCCTTTGAATCTTTCTTGTGCAGACATGTGCAGGAATTTTAGATGTTTTATCTTCATTGCTGAGTCTGAGATTTCTTCCATTTCCCTTCTCTCACTCTTGCTTCATCTGTTTGCTTTCCCTTTAATCAATGGAGGTTGTTACTGACCTTTAGGGACTAAGCCTCACCCTAGTTTTATTTATACATCCCTGGTAAAAGAGAACTTGAAATGAGTTGTAAGAAATCCAACTCAGTCACTTTCAAGTCAGCAAATAGTTATTAAGCACCTACTGTGTGCAAGTTACTGTGCTAAATGTGTAGGGGAAAGGAGCATAAATGAAATAAAGTCCCTTCCCTCCAGGAGCTTACATTTTATTTCAGGTGTGTGCACAAGTAAATAAATACACAGTAATCTCGAGAGAGAGAGGATGGAAAATGCAAACAACTGAATAGAATGCAAAAAGGAAACTTTGGAGGAAGCTGAGGAATCTACAAAGCTGAGGAAGAAAGGGAGTGTATTCCATGTGTGGAGAACCACTTGTAAAAAATGCAGGGAAGCTAGAGATGATGATTTTAAGTACTCATTTTGGAACTGTCTCTTTACCAAAGTAACTTAATCTCTCTGTTTACGAGTCTAACTTCCTAAGATACATTGTTGTATTGTAATAGTTGGCCTCCTCAGAATTGTTTTGACTTTATGGAATAATTAGAAACTGTTTCCTGGGTAGTTGGGTGACTTGCAAATATGATGTACTTTAAAAAAAAAGTTTGAAATCATACCGGGAAAGGAGATAGAGAAGATCCAGGTACTGCTGAGCCCAATAGTTCACTTTCAGGAGAACATGATTGTTTTAAGAAGAGGGAAAAAAAGGCCTTCGGGGTTTTAGGAGCGGGAAGATTGGAAACCCAGAGGAATAATGCTGTCTTGCCATTATGCAAATTAAACACTACGTAATTGTCAACTATTATTATTATAGTCATACTGGAGAAATTATAAATGTTCACAAACACAATTGCAGAATCCTAAGCAGTATATAGTTAAGTATAAAATCAAATGAACAGTCTACGTGATGTACAGGCAAAAGTTTGCATTTTGAGAGGAAGTTCTGAATTTTGTCTCTTTGCTCTGTCAGTTTCCTAAGCATTAAAAAAAAGCCACATGAAAAGCTGTGTAAGCTAAAGGCCACAGGGGCCCCTGACTCCAAATGAACAGTTCTCTTTCGGGCATAAATCTGACTGAAAAAAGGGAATATTCTCCCCTGCCTGATTCCACAAGGATTATGTTGTTGTCCTTTTCAGAGTGGGAAGGGAAGAAGTAGAGCAATTGTTTGTAAGAAGCTGAGAAAATGGAGATGCTTAGGATGGAAGTGATTTTTTTTAATCCATTACTTGAAATTTAAGTTTTATAATAGCTATTACCAAGAAGCCAATAAAACAAACATGTTTGCATGCACTTTTGGGGGGAAATTTTTTTAGAAATAGTACAGCTGGTTCAAATAAAATGGAGAGTAAAAAAAACCGGAGTGTTTTGACTTAAATTATACTGGCTAGCTATTTATATTGGTCGAATTGTTCAATTTCCCAAAGCATAGTGTATGCATATGGTATGCAGGTGTTCCCTGTATCCAGGGAGGACACAATAAAGGAAGTTCTGAGAGATTAAGAAAATACCTGCTGGGAGGTACCACAAAGCATTATTACGGGACTTTGGGGATGCCCTTCTCTGAAGAGTTAGAAGAAAAAGGTATCTATCTGAGATTTCTTTAAGAACAGTCAGGCTAAGCTAAATAATCACCTCTCCAAGTTCTTTTGAGGCTGGAGTAACCCAAGACAACTGTCTAAATCTCCCTGTGACTCCCCCATAATTTTCATTTTTAAATAATATGTAATACTATTTTCAATTTATTAAGGAATTTTGTGACTTATAGTATGTCAGAAATATTAGGAATATTAGTAAACTTTTATTAAGCATTTACTATATTCAGAAATATTTGGAATATTAGTCAATAAACTTTTATTAAGCCTTTTATTTATTATTTATTCTATATAGAATATAAGTGCTTAATAAAAGTTTATTGACTAATATTCCAAATATTTCATTATCCAGATTTCAGTTACTTTTCTTTCACATGCTGACCTACAGAAAAAGTTTAGAAACTCAGAAATGCATAATATACAAAGTATCATATGATATATACATATTTTATCTTTTAATAAAATAATAATTCAGACTTCTTCTCTGGTATGAAGGAGGGCTAAAAATTTTATGCAGATTTTCCAGATTGCAGGGTACCATACCTCTGACCTCCATGATGTGGAAGGGATAATTGTATTTGGTTTTGACACCACTGGCCTAGATGAATGAGTGAATGATGATGCCACATGGAAGTTCAGAAAGGATTAAGGTTTGGGGAAAGAATAATGAGTTCTGACTTGGACTTATTGAAATGCCTCTGGGATATCCAGTTTGAGATGTCCAAGAGATAGAGAAATGTGACTGAAGCTCAGGAGATAGATTAGGTCTAGATATATAAATCTGAGAATCATCTGCATAGGAGTGATCATTGAACTCAAGGGAGCTGATGAGATCACCAGGACAGACACTACAGAGCAAAAAGATAATGGGGCCCAGGTCTTGTGGGAACATAACCCACTGCAAGTGGACACAATATGAATGAATAACCAGCAAATGAAACTGAGAAGGAGCAGTCAGATGGATGGGAGGGAGGGAGTCACAACAACAGAAAGGCAGAAGTGTCCGGGAAGAGAGGATGTTAAATGCTGCAGAAATGGGTCTGCGAGGTGGTACGGGGGATAAAGCACCAGCCCTGGAGTCAGGAGAACCTAAGTTTAAATCCAGCTTCATACACTTACTAGCTGTGTGACCTGGGCAAGTCACTTAATCCTGATTGCCTCACCCCCCAAAAAAATGCAGCAGAGAAGTCAAAGAAGATCAAAATTGGAAATGGCCATTTGATTCAGCAACTAAGAGATTATTCTAAACTTGAGAGAGAGTAATTTCAACTTAATGATGAGGTCTAAGAAAGTTTGGACAAGAGTAAGAATTTAAAAGAGAGTAAGAGGAGAGGAAATGTAGGCACCATGTCTGTGGATTGTGTCATTAAAAGCATGTAATTGATGAGAGACAAGTTGGAGTTGTTATTCTTTTTTCCACATTTATGGGATTAAACAAAAGATCTTGAATTCCCACATTATAGGGAAATGTAGGTGTGAAAACTCCCACTATGGATGCAGGTAAAAATGTTGTAGTAATTAAGAACTAAGGAGTTATCTGAGTCTCACGGAGAGGAGGGCCAATTTCACCCAGTTAGCATTCTGTTCACGCAGTATGCTGTCTCTGTATCTAACCTACCTTAAATATCTCTGGTCTAGGGATATGATTTGGCAGATTCAGAAAGAATACCACTTATCTAGTACTTTCAAGGGGGAAGGTCGCCTTTAACTTACACTTGCCAGCTTATCCTCTTCACTGTTTACATAAAATGCGATCAGAAATAATGAATTGTGAGTAAGTCCATTTATTCAAGCAAACAGAAACTGGAGAAGGCTTATAGATGAGAGCATACCAGAACAAAACAAAACACATACATAGAAGAGTGAATGAATTCTTTAGCCAAAAGTGAGATGAGACTTTAGCTTAGATAAAGGGATAGGGCACAATTGTCCAAAGTCTCTAGGAAGGCAAGCGGAAATCAGGAGCATGTTGAGCAGCCTGCTTCTCCTGTATTTTTGCAACTTCCAAAGTCTTTTTCTCTTCACCATCTCTCCTGAAGAGGCTCTAGAATCTCCCAAGAAGCGAAGCTTCCATACCAACCCTACCCCTTTACACAAGTACTAGGTGTCACCTCAGCATGCTTTCCAACAATTAAGAGTCACTTCCGCAAATACAGCAGCATGCAAACCCCCTAAAACTCTATTGGAAGCCAGGTTCCATATATGGGTGTTGAGAACTGCCCAGCACCTTGCTTTCAGTTCTCACTCATACCAGGTTTTTCCATTCATGTCCTTCTATAGGCATCCAGGACTTTCCAAACTGAAGGAGAAAGCTACTTTAGCCCTTGTTTCTGGCACTATAACCTCTACTCTTCCTATATCAACTGAATTTTTAACCTCCTACCTGGATGCCACTACCTTAATTCTGTTTCACTTGTTGCTTTGCTGTGAGTCTGGTTGTGAGTGCATTGTCCATAATGCTTGTGTGTCCTACATATGATCTCTTTCTTCTCTTCTCTTTTCTTCTTCTCCTTCTCCTCCTTCTTCTTCTTCTCTTCCTCCCCCAACCCACAATTCCCTGTGGCCTCAGCTGACAGAAGATGTGGAGGATATATGTTTAATAATGGTCATTAACAGTAAAATATTGCATTTAAAGCTAAGTGATTATCATGACTAATCAGATGTTTGAATATCTAGATAACGAGGATAGAGCAAAATCAAACATGCAGTTTCAGGCTAAATATTTTTATGCCTTTCCATGTATCTTGAGGGATTTGGGGATATAAAGGATTATATTCATCCCCCAGATGGAGGTAGGAAAGAGTTATAATGAGAGAACTGTACTATAGTAGCAAGAGATTTCACTTATGCATAGGGGAGATCATATGGTCAGAAATCAAGCAGAGCAGAGATTACATAGTTAGTTATTCAAGACTTGTATAATATATGGGGAGTATTAGGTTTCAGAAAAAAAAATAAATCTGGGCCAAAGAAAAACAAAAAGACAACCTTTGGATAAGAAAACAAAACAAGTGATTTTTTTCTTAATAACTGTATTTGTAAAACTGTTCTCAAATAGAAACAAAAAGCCCTTCTACCAAAGTCCTTTTATGAGTCAAATATGGTCCTCATACTCCAACCAGGGAGAGATTAAATAATAAAAGAGAAATACAGACCAATTTCATTAATGAATATTTAAACAAAAATTGCAAATAAAATCCTTGCAAGGAAGTAAAATGGGATGTCATTTCACAACTTGCAAATTGGCAAAGGTGAATCAAAACAAGGAACAATCAGCTAGTGGGACTGTGCACACTAATATACTTTTTAGTAGAATTATGAATCGTTTTAACCATTCTACATGTCAATTTGGAACTTTGCAAGAAAAATGACAAGTGTTCATACTCATTGCTTCCCCTCTCCCCCCCTCCCCAATTGTATTAGTATGTATGTATTGCAAAGAAATCCAAGATAAAAGGGGCAGGGGACGGAGTCTACTATATATCAAAATACTCAGAACAGCAACACTCTTTGTAGTAGCTAAGAACTGAAAACAAAGTGAGTTGGGGAATGGATTTAGAGGCTATATTATATGAGTATAATAAAATAGCATTGTATAGTAAGAAACAGCAAATATGACCAATTCAGAGAAATGTGGGAAGATTTCTATGAACAGGTACTAGACTTGATGTTATTTTCCTTTTATTTATTGGGGCAATGAAAGTACTGGGCATGAATATAGAGGGAAAGAGAATTGGAGAGTGAGAGGCAACAGGGTATCTTGTTTCATATCTTAGCTCTGCTACTTACTACCTGTGTAACTTTGGAAAGGCCACTTGACCTTTCATTTCCCCCTGTATAAAATGAGAGAGGATGAGCTAAATGACCTTCCAACTCTGAATCTATGCCACCGGAATCTGATAGTCACAGAAAGCAGATGCTGAATCACACTGAGCATACGGATACGCCTTTCTGTAGAATTAGTACACCCTTCCATCAGTACGGATATTTCTGTGGAATATTTTTTCGCTACCTATGGATACAGCTTCATTGCAGTACTCTAAATCTAAACCAGAGTGCACCTCCAACCCTGCTCTAGAATGGACTATATATTTTTGACCTCACAGAAAGATACAGCCATACGATACAGCCATACAACTGCGACTGGTATTCCTCATTCTGTATTCTAGAAACATCTGAGTTTCTAGAGGCCTTTCAAATTTCAGAGGATTATAGTCCTCACTTGGATAACTTGTCTGTTCCCCCACCCTACTTTTGTTTATAGATCCTTTTGTGTTTTTTTACACAGAGTTCCTATCAGAGATAGTGAGGGTGTAACAGTGTGACTGTCTAAGGTTCCAACATAGCAAGCAGTCCTAAGCATGAGATGAAACAAGTGTTTCCCAAACAGCTGGCAGTCTGAGCTTCTGTGGGTGGTTGACATTTTGTGGTTGTTGGCTAGGGGGGAGGGGCAGCGGAGGGTAGGGGGACGTATTCTTCCTATAAAAATTAAAGGTTGTATTTTTTCCCCTGTCACGGGCTAGCTTTTTGCAGCATTTGGCAGGTTAAGCAATGGAGTTCAGGCAACTGCAAACAGATGGGCAACTATTAAAAGATTAGGGGAGCTTTAGTCATTTCTCCAATGGTCTTCACCTGCCCACAGATACCCATTTCCCTTTCATAAAGTTTACGTAAAGGATTCAGTTATCTTCCTTTTTTAAAAATATTTTTTTCCGAATGAGACAGAAGCAAAAGCTTTGACGTGTAAAGGGAAAGAATAGACGAAGGAGCTTTCTAATTCTGAATGCTCTTGGGATAAGATTCTAATTTCAGCAATGCAATCTGCACTGGCCCATATTTTGAAAGCCTCACTACCACATTTGCAGAGTAGAGGACTTTTCAAAATAGATAGTGATATCCGCCATTCATATCTGATTACCATCTGGCTCTTGGTCAAGAAGGAACAAAGTTGTATGTGTGTTTCATAAGTATAACCTTGCTTTTAAAAGTATAATGATAAATTGTGGCCATAGTGGTTGAACTAAATGGGAATGTAAGACCAATGGAATAAAAAGTAGAGAGAAGCGCATGTATCACTTCATTCCTGGAAGAATTAAAGTTGCATTCTATTGCATATGAAGTTTTGACTTCATGGGATAGACTACCCTTCAGCACAAGAATGCCTCATTTGGTTCAGAATGAGGCTTTACATTCATGGTGTCAAACTCAAATAGGAGCAGGGGCCACTAAATCATACATAAAGATTCCTGAAGGCTACATTTTGACTTAGAAAATCACATATTAATATTTTCCAATTTTTATTTATATTGTCAAATATTTCCCAGTTGCTTTTTTAATCTGATTCTGTTGCAACACTCAGTAAAGTTGTGGGCTGCATGTGGATAATGTATTTAATACATTGCATTACACCATTTGTAAAAGGAAGTTTCTATGTTCTTGAAAGTAAGAAGCACTCTCACTCCAGGCTTTGGTTGATAACAGGGTTGTTTTTAGTGTCTTCTGAGTGGTGACCTAATTCCATTGACCTGTTTGATTCCCCAAGGATTCCTTATTGAAATAATGGTTGGGACTAGCATATGAAGGTCCCCACCTTGTCCACTCTTTAAATTTGGGGAGTATGTAGGATGTTTTTAGATGGGTATTTAATGCCTTTTTTTCCTTGAAATTGTTTGGCAGCTACATAACCAGTTTATAGGGATATTGGGCACTCCCAAACTTTTCCATCCCATCCTGATTAAAAACCAGTTTTTGTTTTACAACCAACAGTATTGCGAAAGAAAGAAAGAAGGAAAGAAAGAAAGAAGAGAAAAGAAAAAAAAATTACCCTTGTGGGTATTTTAAACCAAAGAACTCATTATTTACCAGCTACTTTAAAATAATCAACAGAAAGAAGAATGTATACAATCTAATAATATATTTTTTAAAAAAATCAGTCCCTGGAGACATTTGCTTTTATTTACATTCTAAATGTTCCACAAGTTGCTATTGGCTGTTTAGTTTGATGTAGTTTATTAAACTTGAGGGTTACCAGCTGGTTTGGTGTCTCTTGAGGACTTTTACTTAACAGAATGATTTATTGGAAGCAACATGAATGCACTCCTTATCAGTTAGTAAGACAAAATATTTGCGACACTGCTTCTGAGCTGGACTGTTTTGAAATAAGAGGTGAACACAGGTTTTGTTTATGTGACAGTGACCAAATTGGATATAACTTTGACTGATCTGCTTTGCCACAGTCTGATGAAGAACACTATTTTCTATAACATGTAGGACTATGATTATTATCTGTACTGAAAATAATCTTTTGATCTTATCCAGTTTGGAAGTCATAGTTTAGACAAGATTATTTTGCTTTTTTCATAAATTGCTGAAGTACCTTGAATGTGGTCATATCTTTTTGTCTGTAATGAGAAGATACACTTGAAAGAAATGGAAATAATTCCTGTTAAATTGAACTGAACATTTTCAGGGATAGGAGAAAAGAATAAGGGCTATGATTCATTGGTAGAGAAAAATTCCAGATGAGGAAACTGCCCGGTAATAGAGGTCAGCACCTTCTCCACTACAATTTGTAGTCTTAGAGTTGCCTAGGAAGAGGCAACTAACATCCTGTAAAACTCCTGAGTGCTACCAGAACCAGATTAAAATATAACTGGGAAATGTTTAACAAAATGAGCAAAAATACAAGACGTACTGTTAGTTTGTGGTTTTCTAAGTCAATACATGGCCAGAAATAATTCATTTCTATTTGAATTTGACACTACTGTCCTAGAGCAATTTAATGGAATTGCACGAGGTGGAACTAAACATGTTCAGACAGAAAGAAATTAAGGCAGGAGATCTTTTAGTAGAATAGAGTCTAAGGCTAGATAATTCTTAAAAAATTCCTTTTCTGACCTTACTGGAGAGGGAAATATATGATGTTAATAGATCAGTTAGTACAAATTAAGAAAGAAAACTTGAAGCAAATTTCTGCTTAACAACCACCAAAAAAGTGTCAATATACAAGATGTAGTCAGTCCATAAAGAAGCGAAAGACTGGGTCCTACTACCAGCTCTCACACGTACTCACTACCTGTGCAATAGTGGCTAGTCTCTTAACTTCTCTAGGCATAGTTTTCCTCATCTGTAAAACAAAGGGTTTGGACGAGATGAATTCCTGTTTCCCTCCCAACGTTGAATTTCTGTGCTTTTGACATGAATGTAGGAAATAATAACAACCATAAAAGAAGTAGCAGCAGCAGTAATTACCGTTCACATAATGCTTTAAGGTTTGCAAAGTGCTTACAAAGCATTGTGTTGTATCCTCATGACCGCTGTGGGAGTTAGATGTTATTATTACCCCCATTTTACAGATGAGAAAACTAAGGCTAAGAAAGGTTAAATGACCTTCCCAGGGGCATACATTTAGTAAATATTTGAGGGAGGATTTCAATTCTGGTCTCCCTGAAACAAATTTTATGTGGCCACAGTTGAGACTCTAAGTGACTGACCACAGATAAGCTGCTAATAAGTTTTTTTAAAATTGTAGAGATGTATTTTTTTAAACTCTAGAGGTTTTTAATTTCAAAATACCTTTTATATCTCTTACCTCAGACCTCCCAGATACCACCATCAATTCTTCATTCAGCAATCAACCTGATGCCTCTTAGTTCTGTAAATAATACTGAGAAATGCTGTAGGTGTTGGCTGCCACATAATCTGTAAATAAAAATTAGTTTATGATGGAAAATCAGTCAAAACAAGTATTTGGTAAAATGGTGAATTATTATGACTGGTTCGGGGCAGGTGGATAGAAAATGGACTAGATGTACCACATTTCCCCCCAGTTCAGACTTTTGTGTCCTAAACTGCACATTTTCTTGATGTATGAAAATCCTTTTGAAGCTATTGGCAAAGTTTTCGAGTTCTGATTGTTTTTCTTACCATTTAAATTCTAAAACTAAGTTTCTGTTCATCAAGATTGATACTGCATTCATTTTTGTTCATTTTCCTTTCAGAATGGCAGAAACACAGGGATTGCTGGACAGGCTGGAGAAAGCTGTCATCCGCCTAGAGTCGTTGTTTTCAGGATCAGCTGGGCCTCATGGGGACTGTGGAACAGTAAATGGAGTCAACGGAGGTAGGACCAAGGGCTATCATGGAACTTACATCCTGTCATACAAATGAATCCCTTGCTACCTCGTTTGAGAACTGAGCAATCTACCTTACCCTTCCCACTTACTCCTCCCTTTACATATTCCATATGGCACTAAATATGACTTCTGATAAATTTTTTAAAAAGAAAGAAAAGCTGTCAGAGTCAGAACATAAAGAAACATAGTTTTCTCCATCTGAAATTTTAAGAAAGCAAATCATTAAGCTTAGGAGCTGCAAGCCTCAGGGAGTTTAAAAAGTAACTACCTCATACAGGCTACAAAATAAACACAGACTTTATCTCACTTTTCCCTTTTTTCACAAGCCCTTCCGGTAAGGGTAGAGAAAAGATAGATTCCTCATTCATTCTGAATAACCGCAACTAGCCTCCTTTTAAAGCATTTCAGCATTACTTTTAGTTGACCTTGTGAAGTTGGTTTACTCTATAAGCAAATATGCTATTAAGATTTCAGGGCCTCAGGCCCCTTTAAAAAGATGAGAGAAAAGAGGAGAAGGACTCATATGTACAAAAATATTCTTATCAGCTCCTTTTGCGGTTGCAAGAACTGGAAATGAGGGAATGCTTATCACCTGAGGAATGGCTGAAAAAATTATGCTGTATGAATATAGTGAAATACTTTTTTTGGTTCACAAGAATGATGAAAAGCATGGTTTCAGAGAAATATGGGGAAGACTTGTATGAACTGATGCAAAATTAAATGAGTAGAACCAGCAGAATAATGTATATGAAAACATGTTAAAAGGAACAAATTTAAAAGACTTAAAAACTCTGATCAATACCATAATTCCAGGAGACTACTACTGAACTCTGCTACACACTTTCCTGACAGAGAGGTAATGGATTTAGGTTACAGAATGAGACCAATAAATACTTTTTTAGACATAACCAAATCTGGAATTTATTTTTCTTAGCTATGCATATCTGTTTACAAGAGTTTTGTTTTTATTGCTTTCAGTGGGAGGAGAGAAAAAAGAGAAATAGATTTTTATTCCTTAAAAACATTAAAATTTTTTAAAATATATAATTCATTTTAAAATTGCATTATGTCTAGTAATATGATAAAATGTTTCAAATTCTCTAAGTCATTGCCAATTCTTTTTTTTGCAACCATTCCTTGTCACATTTTAAATTTCTTCCATGTCATACCCACTTGGAAATATTTCAGGCTAGTTTGGATTGAGAAAAGCTTTGGGGGTCAGAAAAAGCTTTCACGGGGCAAGATTTATGTTAGTGCTTCTAGAATTTCAGACTTACTTAGTCCTGTGCCTTGTATTACATGCCCAGAGACAAAAATTACTGTGTGAGCACAAATGTGCAGGCTCGTTTTTTTTTATTCTGAACAGAATGAAAATAGAAATGGCTTTGAGGGAATTGAAAGGGAACGTTGTTTAAGGGAAATCTGCCAGGATGCCATAAGCTTTCTCTGCATCAATTGAGACATATCTATGGTTTCATTTTAGGTGTCTTTGTTAGCTACACAGTTGGTACATGAGATTCGTTAATCTGCACTTGTAAGAAAATATTTTCATATTGTCTCATACTCAGCATATTTCATTATTCTGCTCTATACCTCAGGTGATCACAAGACATTCTCTAAAGATACATAGCTGACTGCAAATGACCAAGAATACCCAAAAGAAAAAAAAAGAAGAAAACTAAATACAAGGTGATTCTGAAAGGTCATTGAATAAGATAAAACTTCATTAATTGGACCACACTTACTCAGGCAGGGACTAAGCTGAACTGAATATTTTCACTCTCCATAAAAAAGGGATTTACTAAGGAAAAAAGTAGATTAAACAAGATTTTAGGGTAGATGTTTAGACTCTCTGATTAACCAAGAGAATAAACTGTTGCAATCACCTTGTGTGTAATTGATGCACTAAATCATTATCATCTGTTCATCAAAGCAGGTTTCTAAAGGACAACTATTCAACAGTTTGCTTACCTATTTGCTTTATGTATTTCATATCTGATATTCCATCTCCCCAATAGCTTTCTCAAAAACTTCAGTATTTTAATAATTACTCTGACACCAGAGAGTTTCTTAACCTTCTTAACCTCAACAACTTCCTCTACTCCATTTTAGCTGTACCCCAGCATAGTCATATGTTAGATCTCAACATCTCAGAATTGTACCACTTCCAACATATAGAAGTTTTAAGGTCTACTATTTTCCAACCATAACCTACTACTCTTCTACTTTTCCCACTTTCTCACTCACAATTTCTTTGTCCTTATTGTGACTGTCAGTATTTTCTTTCATCCTTCTTTCCATCT
Source organism: Notamacropus eugenii (assembly GCF_028372415.1). Classification (NCBI taxonomy): domain Eukaryota; kingdom Metazoa; phylum Chordata; class Mammalia; order Diprotodontia; family Macropodidae; genus Notamacropus; species Notamacropus eugenii. The sequence goes on from NC_092875.1 coordinate 190,050,881, forward strand.
CCATTTCTCTGACTTTCAATCTTTCTGTTTCTAGCTCTTTGTGTCTCTGTATCTCTGTCTGTATGTCTCTCTTTGTCTCTGTCTCCATCTATCTCTATCTCTGTCTTTCTGTCTTTCTGTGTTTCTCTCTACATCTGGAGAAAGAGAGAAGGCGAGGAGGGGACAGACAGACACAGATATTTGGGCTTCATTTGACTCGATGCCTAGCCTCAAACCTCTGGTTTGCCATTTTAATGTTAATGCTCTTGAAACCCTTGCTACATTTGGAATTATGCAAATAAAGTGATTAAAATATCCATATGTTTTGACCCAAAGATTCCACTGGTAGTCATATACTAGGGGCAGCTAGGTGGTACAGTAGATAAAGTGCTGAGTTGGGAGTCAGGAAGAGGTCTGTCTGCCTTAGTTTCTTCATTTGTAAAATGGGGATAATAATGGCATCTGCCTCCCAGGGTTATTTTGAGGACCAAATGAGATAATAATTGTAAAGTCCAGTGCCATGTAAATGTGAGCTATAATGCTCCAGGAAGATAAGTGATAAGAAGAATGCTCCATATACACCAGAGTATTTATGGCAGGAGTTTGTGTAGTAGCAAAGAACTGGGGAATGGCTAAACAAATTATGGTACCTGAATAGGATTGCATATTATTATGTTGAATAGTCAGATGAATGTGATAAATACAGAGAAGCATGGAAAGACTTACATGATAGAAGAAGATATCTCCCCACCAACTCCTTTGCAGAAGGGAAAATTCTGTGGGTCTAGAACATTGCATGTATTTGCAGATGCTTTTTTGATGTAATGATCAATTTTACTGACTTTTTTCTTGTTTCTCTTTTTCTTCAAAAAAATATTTGTTACATAGGATAACTGTCTAGGAGTAGGGAGGAATACTGGTGAAAATTTGGAGGATAACAAAAGATTTCAATGAAAATTTTTTTTAAAAAAATTCCCTTGGTACTATGATGATTCGAAATCCCTAACCAGAGAAATCTTCATCCCTTGGAAACTTCCCCTATTTTTGCTTCTTCTCCAAAATTTCTTACAGTCATTAGAAAGGTCATGAGATCAAGGTCACTTTACCTACTATAGATTTGTGGGACACTGCCCCACATGGGCTCTTGCTGCTGCTCAATAATCACAGAAACACATGGTTTTATAATTGTAAGATACCTCAGTACACATCTAATCCTCAGGAAAAAACAGTAATGCAACCTGATAAGTTGCATTGGTTATCATCTGACAAGTTATCTGACAGGTTATCATCCAACTTCTACTTGAAGACTTCCATTGAGGGAGAACTCACTCTGACTGAGGTGTCACATCCCACTTAAATAACCTTACTTGTTTTGGGGGATAAAAAGATTTTCCTTAAATTTCGCCTAAATTTCCCTCTTTGCAATTTCTATCTGTTAGTCTTAGTTTTGCTTTCTGAGGTAAAATAAAAAAGCCTAGTGACTCTTCCACATGATAGCTCTTTCATGTATTTACTTGACAACAAGCTATCATGTGCCCTCTCCCCCAACTGGACTATTATCTCCTCCAGGCTATACTTATATGAGTCTTCATATGGTATAAACTCAGGAGGCTCTTCACCATGTTGATTGCCTTCCTCTGGTTGCTTTCCATCTCATCAATGTGCTTTCATAAACCGAAGCACCCACTTCAAATATAGTCTAACTATGGCAGACTATAGTAGAACTATGACCTCCATATTCCTGGAAGTGATATCTCTTTTAATGAAGCCTAATTTTTTTTTGACTATTGCATCACATTGTTGAGTCATATGGAACTTATGGTCACCCAAAATCCCAGGGTTCCTTCAAAATTCTGTCTAACCATGCCACTTCCTTCTTGTCCTTGCAGTTACTTCTTTAAAACCAAGTATAAAACTTTATATTTATCCCCATTAAATTTCATCTTAATAGATTTAGCCCAGTGTTCTAGCCTGTAGAGATTTCTTTTTGGATCCTGACTGCCATCTTGGGTTTAAATCATGGTTATGCTACTTACCCCTTGGGTTACCTTGGATAAATCACCCTCACTTGGCTTAAGTTGACTGTAAAATGAAAGAGCTGGACTCTGAGGTATCCATCCTTTGTGTTAGGTATCTCTCCTAGTTTTTGTGTCTTCAGAAAATTTGATAAAGATTTATTCAGTGTCTTTACCTAATCACTGATATAAATGTTGACCAATACATGTGTAAATCCCTGGGGCACTCCCCTAGAGAACTCTTTCCAAATTGACATGAAACCATGAATGACAACTCTTTGATCCAGCTATCCACTCAGTTCTGAATACAGTTCTTCCAGTTTACTCTTAATAATTCTTTATCTTATTCCCCACAACAGCTGTTGTACAAATCTTCTCTTCTCTCAGCCACCATTCACAATCCATTGCCAACACACACTGATAGTCTTTTCCCCATAAGCAGAGCCTCTAAGAATCTAGGGCTACCTCTGAACCACAGAGATTCTTCGGAGTTCAACTGGAGTGGAGAAGTAATAAGCCTAGTATAATTTAGAATACTTCCTTTACTTTAAAAATTCCACTAATTAATTTTGAATGTACACATGTAATTTAATTACACTGTTTTATAGCTAAAAACAGTTTTAAAAATGATTACAGTAATAATTATTTAGAAAACAAGTTTTCATTGTTCTTTCCTTTATGAGGGAAACTAAAGAAAATTAATGCAACTTCCCGTCCCCCCATTCCAACCCTAATGAGTATGCATGCTGCAGCTCCACCAAGCAACCTTCTCACAAAGGCAACATAGATTTATTTAATAGTTGCTAAAGATTTGGTAAGGAATTTGGGAGCTGGTACTAATAAGTGGGAATATTATATGATCGTGAATTATTAGGGCTGGAAAGGACCATCTCGTGAAGGGATTCTTAACCTTTTTGTGTAATAGACTCTTTTGTCAGTCTGGTGAAACCTATGGAACTGTTCTCAAAATAATGTTTTTTAATAATTGGAAATATAAATATTCCCATAAAAATTCATTGTCTCCCTGAAACCTATCCATGATCCCTTGAGGCAGAAGGCAGTGAGCCCCAGGTAAGGAATTCCTAATCTAATCTATTGCTGAACCTGGAGAGGCTATGAACTGTACTTAGGAAGTTACTGTTAGATAATTGAAAGAACCCTGATTTTGGAGTCACAAAATTGGGGTTCAGATCTTAAGTTTCTTGGTTTATTATCTGTATGAACATGAACAAGACACTGAACCACCTAGAACAAGAGTTCTTAGGCTATGTACAGGAGAGAAGGGTTCTATTTGATGTTTGCAAGTTAAATAAAAAAACCAAACAAGTAGGACCGCAGAAACAGATATTGTTTCTCTCAGGGACAATTAATGTGGTCTTAAAGAAATAAAATTTTTGTGGAATATTGATTGTTCATGAGGTGTTTATCAAACTGAGTTTTTTAGTGTTACGTACAGAAATCTGAGTTTCAGAAGGGACTTCACAGAAACATCCAAGATGAAAAACCCTTGTAATTAAAAAAAAGTTAACCCTTATGTCATTCAGATTCACAGTTATCCTCACCTGATGATTAGGATCATTGCTAGTTGAACCATTATGACATTTTTTGTGATATCTTTGCTAACACCTAAGTATTTAAGTATACACATACACATTCTCACACACCCACCCATGGTGCACAAAATAAGCAAGTCAATAAACTAATTATTACTGATTGTTACTTCTTAAAATCTAATGATTCTATGATTCTGTAATCCTTGATTTCCCTAAGTGAGTGACCTAGCAGTGAGTATTTAAGGCTTTATTATGGCCCCTAGATTACAACTGTCACTGAGAAAAATGAAAAGTATGAAAACAAATAATTGTATTATGGTTCACCTAAGCTGTACTGCCTGATTCAGTCATGTACCTTGTGTGTGCTCAGTAAATACTGAGGGAGTAAATGAATGATTGCATGAACAAGATGAGTTAAGCCCTGGTATCTAAGGAAGGAGAGTAACAGCTGTTTCCCTGAGCTCACCAGGGAGTAATGAAGTGTCCTTCTTTCAAAGGTGTTTCGCCCTCAGTGGAAGCTTTTGATAAGTTGATGAATGGCATGGTTGCTGAGTTTCTGAGGAACAGTAAGATCCTGGCTGGAGATGTGGAGGCTCACGTGAGTATTCTGTCCTTTTCTTGCTTAATACTAAGGGAATGGCTTGGGTAACGATTGCCACTGCTTGTTGAACACTGAATTCCTCTTAGTATGCTGGGCTTAACTCCAGGAAGCCTAGTTCCATAAATAGAGCTCTGGACTTATAATGGGAAAGACCTGAGTTTGAATCCTCCCTCTGTCACTTCCTAGTTTTGTGACCCTGGACCTATTGGAGCCTCAGTTTTCCAGTCTGAAAAACAGGGAAGATAAGAGTACCTACCCTCAGGGTTGCTGAGAGGATCAAATAAGAAAACGTATACAAAGAGTTCTATAGATGAGTTAGTAATGGTGGTGGTGGCAGCAGTAGTCGTGATAGTTGTAGGAGAAAGAAGAGGAGGATAGCAATATGTGGTATTGGAATGTGCTTTACACTTGGAATCAGAATATCCAGATTCACCTCCTGGCTCTGACAGTTACTAGTTTGGTGACAATTTCGCCTTTTTGTTTCTATTTCCTTACCTGCAAAATGGAAATAATTTTACTGAACTTCTTACTTTATCTGTTTTCTAAACCTGAAAGGACTCTGTGTTGTTCTAGCTGAGACAGCTAAATCAGCTGTTCTGTCCTTTCCCCACTGTCCCACTACTCTTCTGTTCCCCAGGTAGTATAGCAGTAAGCCAGTGCTGAATCAAATCAAGCTATCTTAAAGCTTCTAGACCATCTCATAATATGGTCTTGGAGCAGGGTTTCTTAACCTTGTCTGTCTCATGGACCCCTTTTACAGTCTGGTGATGGCTCCGGACTTCTCAGAATCATGTTTTTAAGTGCATAAGAGAAATTACATAGGGTTACAAAGGAAATCACTTACATATTCACAAACTCCAAGTTTAGAGTCCCTAGCTTAGAGAGTGTTTAAATGCTTTTGATTCAGATGGCAGGCTTTTAGTAGCTTCGATGTTTATCCTGCACTATCCAAGAGGGTCACTGTGTTGCTGCTCTTTGTTACATGTTTCCAGCTTTTACAGATTTTTAAATGGTCTACTGACCAGTTGGCATTTGACTGAAGTTGCTGCAAATTTGATCTAGGAATCACATGAATACAGAAATAAATGTGCTCACTAGAGCCTTCATTTTCTTTTGCCTTTGTTTTCTCTGCTTAAGGTGCTTATAAGGATTGTAGCTCAGACATCTGTCTACCTATAGATTTCCCAGCAACCAGTCAGGTCTGACACTAACAGTAGCATTAAATGCAACTAGAAACCTGATTCTCAAATAAAACTTTGGCTTGGAGAGACTAAGTTAAAAAAAAACACAACTCACCTGTCTTGGATCCATGGCAGTTTTTTCTGACTTACCTTCATTTGTAAATCTCAAAAAGAATAAACACACATAGCTTTGCCTAAGGGTGCCACAGCAGCTAAAAGATTAGTGGGTGGAAGGGGGAGAGCAGAGAAGGCAGCAAAAATGTTTATAATCATTACTTCTCTTCTACTTTGGAGCAGTGAGGTGAAGTGAAGAGGACTTTGGACTTAGAGTCAGGAAATTAGGATTCTAGTCCTAATTATGCTTCTAATGAGTTTCTGGTTCTCTTTTTTCTCATCTGTAATTTTTTAAAAAGGCATGTGGAGGTGGGAGGGATGAAGTGTTATCTTAAGTCCTTTCTGGCTCTCAATATTAATGCTTCAAGTTAACATTCTAGCCAATTGTGCATAAAATTACTGGCTGGAGTTGCTTTGATAAAGAATTTGAAGTGAACGCAGCAAGTAGATATGTAAGTATGGCATCAGCACACATATTGAGAAGAATCTTCTCCTGGTTTTAAAATGGAAAGAATTCTCTCTGATTGTACATCCTTTCCTAATTACACCTTCTTTAATTGTATGTCCTCGATCTGGAGTCAGAGGACCTGAGTTTGAATGATGACTATCCTGTTTGAATGATGACTGTGAATGCAGATAAGCTTCGGATATCACCTCTCTGGGCCTTAGTTTTCCCATCTGTAAAATAAAGGGTTAGACTAGGTGATTGGCCTCCAATGTTCCTTCTAATTCTAAGTCCCTCGATCATTTCTGTGATTTCCAATATAAACCTTTCAGGGGATCTCAGGTTCCTGCTGTGGCTACAGGCTTTTTAATTAATATCTCTATAATCCTTCATACTCATTAAAAGAGGGTGCATTTATACCTGAGAGAGTAAAATTGTTATCACTGCCCTCATTTCATTAAGTTAAAATGTTCTAGCTGGGGGAACAATTGGAATAGAAGGAAGGATCAGTATCAGATCCATGTTCCCTTTGAAACTCCAATAATAGTATAATGCAATTTAAGTATTACATTGGGTCCATTGATGGCTTTTTGTTTATAAGGGATTCTGAGAGATAAAAAAATCATCATGTTGCTCACTTTCTGTGACGTGGTTGTATCTGAGAGATTAACATAAAAAATGGGATGTCAGCATTCAATAAACATTTTTTAAATCGCATTGATCTCAACCCTGCCAAATAGGAGACTCTAAGCTGAGCTCTAAGCTTAGAACTGAGATTCTAAGCTTAGAAGTCTTGTAACTCTTGTTAATCTTGTATGGCTTGTAGTCCTTTCGAGTAATTCTTATGTCATTTTAATATTATAACATGCATTATGCTTCAGTTACCCAGTACGCTTATAAAACCTTATATCAGCAATTTCTCCTCAATGTCAAAAGAAGTAGATTCTTACCATGAAAAGGTTTAGGTAAAACTTCTTGCTGGAGAACGTTGAGGACCTTTAAAGTATCTTACATGTAAAGTATATATATAAGATATTTGTAGTGAGTTGTCACTATGTAGATGACCTTGATGATCAATACTTTCTTCCCTCCAAACATCAGTTAGAATTTTACAATCATCTATGTATATGATGTTTCAGATGAGGGGATATTTTAAAAGATAATCATGCTGTTACGGAATAGATTTAAAAATAAATATACATTTCTCACTGTTAACTGAAAAAAATACAAAACCTTTCTCTTGAAGGTTTAGGCTGTGCATCCATAGCAGAAAACCCAGGCTGCCATAACCCATCTGTGTATTACTAACACTCTGAACAACTAGTTTATTTTTTCTGTGTCTTATAGGCCATGTGTCATGAGCATTAAGCTTGCAGCTGCTGCCTTTCCCATAATCCAAGAATGGGGGTTGAACTTTGTTTCAAGAACACACCTGTTGCCTAGAAAGAGCTGACATACCTGATTGAGCAGGCTGGTAATATGAGAGGCCAGCAGGTTTTTATGTTATATTAAATAAGTGACACAAATGTGCATCATGTTGAATCCTGTGCCGAACTCTTAAAAACTGCTTCACGTGTACTACAAAAAAAAAAGATGGGGGAGGAGGGAGCAAGTCTGTGACTTAACGTCTGCCACAATGTGTTTGGCCCCTGGTTTGGGCTTAATTTACCGTATGCTCAATAGTCTATTGACAGAGAAGACCACATAAAAGGGAGAAATAATAACTTCAATTAGAAGGCTCTAGTAAGCTGAAGAAAATAGCAGGTTTAGAAAAGATTAGATCTTCTGAGTTCTATTTGGACGGAACATGAACCAAATGGTGTATTTAAATTACTCTTTAACCTGAGAGAAACTCCTCACCATTCAGTCCAAGAAGGGCATTAGCACAGCTTGTCCTTCACTTAAGGGAGAAAAAAGAAAAATGTTAAATTTAATAATTGTTCTTTTAGAGCAACAACAATCCTCAGTATCAAAATTAGGAGCTATTTAAGCTGTCTGTATGAGGCCAAAAAAGTGAAAACTCAAGTCATTTTATTGTGTTTTATCTACAGGACACCAATCCATTGGCCTGACGTATGTTTTTCCCTAGTGACTTTTTATCTTTTATTAAACTGACCAGTTGTTGAGTCATATGAAAACAGCTTGAATCATCGCACTATTATGAAACCAGCTGGGAGTAAGCTAGCCCTTCCTAATTCAGTTATGAAGCACTTTTGGAAACTTGATAGGATTCACAGTATAAACCATTTAAAAATAATTTTCGATATTCATTTCCCTTTCTCAATTAGAAAGGAGAAGAGTATTCCTGTCACCTTTATTTTGTTATTGCCAGCAACAAAAACTTAGTGGCAATATCTTGACACTGGTTCTGAAGGTGTTATTTCTGGATGTTGGTCATGCAGCCAAATGACTTCCAGCCTCCTTCAAAGTTCCTATAATTTGCTTGTTAGTATTGATAACTATTATCACTATGAGTGTTAAGAATCATAACTAAATATTTTCAAAATCATGAAAACCTAAATTTTATTTACTTCTCACTTTCTTGGCTGAGGCTTAAGAATTGATGGAACATGTTCAATTTTTTTATTGACCTATTACATAAAGTATAAATGATGTAGCTATAAGAAATTTGACAGTTTTAATGAATAAGTGACGGGTCTCCCAAAGTAATTCACATGTCCCTGGCATAATGGAAAGAGCAGTGGGTTGAGAAAAATCAGGAAAACAGGGGACTAGTCTTATTTCTGTCATTAACTGGATATGTGACTTTGGACAAACCACTTAACATCGCTGAACCTTTACTACTATATGAGCAATTAAACTACTAATGCCCCTTTTAGCTCTGCAATTCCATGATTCATTAATAATAGATAATATTTATATAGTGCTTACTATGTGCCAGGAACTGTGCTAAGCATTGTACAATTTGTCATTGGTTTTCAGTTGTTTCAATCATGCCCAACCCTTCATGACCCTATATAGCGTTTTCTTGGCAAAGATACTGGAGTCCTTTGCCATTTCTTTCTCTAGATCATTTTACAGATGAGGAAATTGAGGCAACTCATGTTTTACAATTATTATCTCATTTTATCCTTACAACAGTCCTGGGAAATATGTGTTTTTATTATTTCCATATTACAGAGGAGAAAACTGAGGCAAAGTGAAGTTAAGTGACTTGCACAGATCCTATAGCTAGCACATGTATGAGGCTTAATTTGAACTCAGGTCTTCCTGACTCCAAGCCTGGTATTCTATGCACTGCACAACCTAACTGCTTCCTTCATTGCAGAAATGAGTATAATATATGGGGAGGAGATGGAGAGAAGCATCACAAGACCTATTCTGTCATGTTTTGATGTATTGCCAAAAGGAGACCTGCATTGTATGGAAATGAGATGTCATGAAGCCTTTGATTTGGAACTAAAATGCACTTTAAAGAACATCTATTATAGTCTTCTAATTTTACATATAAGAAGCCTGAGCCCCAGAGTGGTTGACAGACTTGCCTCCTAAAAGTCACAAAAGGAGTAAGCATTAGATGCAAAATTTAAACTGAAGTCCTATGTCTCCAAATCAGGTGCTTTTTCTACTGTATGTTCTCTTAGTGACATTAGACTGAAATTCAGTTTAGCCAAGCTTATTAAACACCCAGGCAGCTACATGGCTCCATAGTGCACAGTGCTGGGCCTGGAGTCAAGGAAGACTCGTCTCCCTGAGTTCAAATTTGGCCTCAGACACTTACTAGCTGTGTGTCCCTGGGCAAGTCATTTTCAAACCCTGTTTTTCTCAGTTTCCTCATCCGTAAAATGAGCTGGAAAAGAAAATGACAAACCACTCCAGGATCTTTGCCAGGAAAACCCCATTGGTTGCAGAGAGTCAGCTATAACTGGAAAACAACTGAAAAAAATGACTGAACGTAAAATCCTAACTTCATTCAGAGCTCTGGGCAAGAAAAATAGTTTAGAAAAGACGTGGCACATACCTTCATGGAGCTTATGCTTTATAGGAGTATGTGGCTTATGTATTGACACATAAATATATGTAATGCAAAAATAATGCAATAAGCACAGAAAAAAGAGTAAAGTGTTCTAGTGAGGTCTGGGGGGAGGGGATAGGAAAAAAGATTTCAGTAATATATTTTTTGGTCAGGACCTATAATATCAACCACAAAGGAGACTCTCCAGCAGTGCAGGTCAGCAGATTGTCTGCAATTTATTTTTGTATAATGTTGCTTGAATTTCTTTATGGATGGAATATCAAGGGAAGGTTTCATAGAGGAAGTGACATTTGACCTAGGACTTGTAGGATAAAATGGATTTTGATGGTGAATGGGCATTTTAGACAGAAGGAATGATATGTGCTAGTATCCAGAGGGGAAAAGGCACAGGATATACTTGGGAACCACAAATTAAACCAGTTTGGCCAATTAATAAGAGTTCCTATAGAAAAAATAGCAGGGGATGAGACTGAAAAGGGTGGTTGGGATCTCTTTGCAGAAGGGCCTTGAATGTCAGGTTAAGCAGTTTCCTGTGAAAGTGACTAAAATGTCTAAATCAGAGGTGTCAAAGTCAGAGTCAGCAAAGCTCCCAAGTGGGCTGAACCAGATTAAAATGCAATTGAGAAACAGTGAACAAAATAAATAAAAATACAGTACAACATAGATAATGACAATTTGAGGTTTTCTATATCAAAATGTGCCAGCAGTTATCCATTTCTATTTGAGTTTGACATCACTGGTCTATACCCTTTAACCCAAAGGTCCTGTTTTTAAGCATATGCCCCAATTCAGTTGTAAAGAGAAAGTTTCTATACACAACAAAATATCTACAGTAGCACTTTAAAAAAACTGGAAATAAAGTAGATGCTCATTGACTGGAGAATGGCTAAACAAATTGTGAGACACAAATGTGGTGAAACACTAGTGCGCTTTACAAAACAATGAATTCAAGAAGCATGGGAAGACTTGCATGATCTGATGCAGAAAGGTCCTGAAACTCTGGAGTTTGTGAGTGACCTCTTTACCTCGCAGCTGCAGCCACAGCCACAGATTTAGCTTTCTCATCATCCCCCCCCCCCCCCCGACTGCTGCCGCCTTCCTTCCCAAATTACATTGTACTGAATTATGTTTGTTACATACGGTTTGTATTTACGCACTTCATACTGATGTATATTTATTTGGTATGCACCTGTTGCCTCCCCCATTAAATTGTAAGCTCACTGAAAGCAGGGATCTTCTCATTCTTCATTCTTCTGTTTCTGGAGCCCAGCACAGTGTCTGGCAAATAGCAGTTACTTAATAAATATTTGCTGTCTGGTTAATTGATGGACTGTTCCTCCTTCCTGGAAGCCGAGGGAACTCACTTTTATACAGCACTTTCCATATGTTATCTCATTTGATCCTTACACCAGCCTCAGGAGACAGTTTGCGTATGTCTTATTTTCCTGATTTATAGATGATGAAATTAAGGATCAAGATATTAAAGGTCAAGGCATTGAGGGTCAAAGTCACATGCAATAAGAAATGAGAACTAGGTTCTCTGGCTCTAAATCCAGGGATCATTTTACCTCATGCCGTATGATTCAGCACATGGAAATCCCCTGTGCTGGTGACTTTGACTTCCTAACTTTGCCAGGGAGCTACAGCGGAGTGATCTCTTTTCATAGGTAACAGTAACCATAATAATAGCAATAAAAATCTACATTTATATGGTGCTTTACAGTTTTCCATGTACTTTTCTCCCATGAACTCCCAGTGAATGCGGTACTGTGAATACAGCACTGAAACTGGAATCAGGAAAGCCTGAGTTCAGATCTGTCCTCAGATGCTTACGAGCTGGTCACGTCACTTAACCTCTCTTTGCCTCAGTTTGTCAACTGTAAAATGGAGATAATAATAGCACCTACTTCCCAGAGTTGTAGGGAAGATGATATGAGATAATATTCATAAAGCACTTTGCATGGTGCCTCGCACGTGGTAAGCACGCTATGAAAATGGTAGCTGAATTCTGGGTAGATGGTGAAAACATCATTCCCCTTTGGTGTCTTCATCCTTCATTGCCAAAGAAGACCAGGCCATCAGAAATGATGACATGACTTGCACTTGACTTTGTTTTGAATAAGGGAAGGCTGTGCAGGTCACCAGCCTCACTTCTCCTCCAGAGCCATCTGAATCCAGTGACCAGATATTTATTCATCAGGATGACTGGAGATGACCCAGGATGAGGCAGTTGGGATTAAGTGACTTGCCCAAGGTCACACAGCTAATGAGTGTCAAGCGTCTGAGGTGATATTTGAACTCAGGTCCTCCTGACTCCTGCACTGGTGCACTATCTACTGTACCACCTAGCTGCCCCTTTTGTAGAAAGGAAATAAAAAACTCAAAATTTAAATGACATAGCTTAAGCGAAGGAGTTTGTATAGGATACAAGAAAGTCTGACCCTTCGTATCTAGTAGTTGGTCCAATCCTATTGTTATTTTGTAATTGTGTCTTTTTCTCTAGTTCAGCACTATAGACAGTGCATCAGAGGAGAAGTAATTAATTTTCCTAATCTCTGAAAGAATGAGGATTCCTGGTCAGGTTTCACTGACTTGTGTGTCTTATGAGTGACAGAAATGAATTAGGAATCCCAATTTGTTGGGAAGAGTGAATGCTGATAAGGTACAGGTCCAGACCACTATGAAGAATAGGGTTAAGTCTCAAAGTTAATTCTGATATCTGAGAGCCATCAGAGAAAGAAGGATACAGTCAATTCAGTGTGGTGTCTCTTATTAGTACAAACTAGTTGTGTTTTTTTCCATAAGGCAATTTCAATGTGATATTTCAATACCAACTTCCCTAGTGAAGGAAACCTATAAATGTAAAACTTCATTTATCGTAAATGCAATATCAGCTGTAAAATTTGATCTGGCAATATGCATGTTTTTCTCCTATGTGACTTTTGTTGAAGCTGGACGATATGGGGTATAAAAGTTGTAAAGTAGAGGGGCAGCTAAGTGGTGCAGTGAATAGAGCACCAGTCCTGGAGTAAGGAGGACCTGAGTTCAAATGCGACCTTAGAAACTTGACACTTACTAGCTATGTGACCTTGGGCAAGTCACTTAACCCCAATTGCTGTGCCTTCCCCCCTCAAAAAAAAGTTGTAAAGGGGAGCTTTAGCAATTAGGTGGTTCATTTGAATGATAGAGACAGGTAATCAGATTGTTCAAATTGCCAAATTGGTTGGCCTCAATTATCTGGTTTGATTGTGCTACTGAAAAGAATTGTAAAATTAACAAGATACTGATTGCACTTTGTCTAAGTTGCATATATATGGATAATAAGTTTTTTAAAATTTAAGCTGATTTTTTGTTGTTTTTATATCACCTGCATTTCCCAGTATAATGTTCCTCACTTCCCCTTTGGAGAGCTACATTTTATGATAATTTTTTTAAAAAATATTCCTAAAGTTCCAAGCCTAACCAACATCAGGTTGTGAGCTCCTGAGGACCGGAACTGTGGGTTTGTTTTTTGTTTTTGTTTTCACATTTGTTTCCGTGGAACTTAGCATTAAATGCCTGGCACACAGGAGGCATGTAGTAAGTGTTTATGGACTATGACCTGAGGCCCAAATCTGGCTGGCCACCTGCTTTTATGTGTCAGAGGATTAAGGATGTCCCACCCCCTCATTCTGTAGATGAGGAAACCAAGTCCCAGAGAAGTAAAGTGATTCCTCTCAATGTCACACAAGTAGAAAATGTCAGAGCTGGTCATCTGACTCCAGAACCAGAGAGGTTTGTAATAACTGAGTGAAAGGCGGTCTAAAAAGTGTCGTAATCAGTAGACTTCCCACAAATCATCTTGGGGCACCTTCCATCTCTGAAACCTAATCAAAATTGCCCCCTTTTTTCCCTAACGTGGTGCCAATGGGCAGACCCAAACTATCTGAGGAAAAGAATCTTATCAGATATTCAAATAGCAAAAAAAAAAAAAAAAAAGGTTCATTGCCATTTAAGGTGACTAGGTTGTATAAAGAACCCCCTGTTGAACCTGTGGAACCTCCATTAGCCTCCCCTCCTCATTAGCCATCTTTGCAACCCAAACTATTGTGCCCTTTGGCATATTGAACCATTTCCCCAGTTCTGGATAGCTCTCTAGGGATCTAAGAAGGCTCCAGCAGCTGTATTTTTCTTAATTGCCTTCTTAAGAGTCTCCATGACATGAAGGTTCCCAAAATGCTACTGGTTAGTTAGATATTGGTAAACCCTGAGTGTCTTCCCTTCCCAGGTTTTTTTTTTTTTATTAAAGGGGCCATTCATTAACTCACTTCTTAAACAGCCCTACTCACTGAATGGGGCATTGCCTCACTCAAAGTGAGAACTTGAAAAGAGCTTAAAAAGGTTGAGGTCTCCCATTGCATTGTGGGCCACCTCCAGTTGTCCTAATCTGTATCTGGTCACTGGACCCAGATGGCTCCATAGGAGAAAGTGAGGCTGGTGATTTTGTACAACCCTCCCTCACTTAAATCCAATTCATTTGCAAGTCATGGCATCATCTTCCTGATGTCATGGTCCTTTTCGAGAACAAAAGACACACCACAAGTTCTAGTCCTGTGATTCTCATTCCAGGATAAACCTAGGTGGTCTTTTAGATTTCAGTTTTCGTTTTTTATTATTGTTGTTTTCTTTTTCTTCCTCTTTTTGGAGGCAATTAGGGTAAAGTGACTTGTCCAGAGTCACACAGCTAGTATGTATCTGAGGCCAAATTTGAACTCAGGTCCTCCTGACTCCAGGGCCAGTGCTCTATCCACTGTACCACCTAGCTGCTGCTCATTATTGTTCTTTTCGTTTAATATTGTTGTAGTCAGTTTTTATGTTGTTTTTCTGGTTTTTCTTAATTCATTTTTTACCATTTCATGTACGGTTATCAATGCTTTTCTATACTTGTCATAATCATCTTTTCTTAGAATCCAGTATTATTTCATTATCTTCTTGTACCACAATTTATTTATCTATTCCCAATCCACAGACACCTAATTTGTTCCCAGTTCTTTACTACCACAGAAAGTGCTCCTATAAATATTGTAATGTGTGTAGGTATGGGTATGTATACATACCTTGTTAAATCTCATGCCTGCCCACTAATCTGCACCAATTCAGGCTATAGGAAGAGTCACATAGTAGGCAAATTATTCAGGCTATTGGAAGAATTGCATAACGGGCAAATTATTTTACTTTTTAATAGAAAGGACGCATTCCCAATTTGGATGGAACAACAATGATCTCACCTAAGAAGTGTTGTTCATTAGAGAAAAGTCTGGTTAAGAACTTCTGCTGTTTAGACAAGTTGGTTGTACAGAGAGTGTATCTTTCTCTCTAACATTCTACTTAACAGAGGACAGGCAGTAAGCAGCAAGTAATATCAGTTCTTCCATCTACAAGATGTACAACCTTTGGCTTTAGTTTTCTTATTTGCATAACGAAAGGTGTAAAATCAATGGTCTCTTGTCATGCTGGGGCTCACTGATTCAGGGATTCTTAATCAATTTGTTGTGTCATGGACCCCTTTGACAGGTCGATAAAGTCTCTTCTCAGAATCTTTTTAAATGTATAAATGAAAATACCTAAAATTCAAAGGAAGTCAATTATATTGAAATCCATTGGTTAAAGTTGTTTTTTTTTTTTAATTTCATGGACTCCAGGTTAAGAACTCCTACTGATTGAATCAATACTAAAGGATAAGTGTTTAGTGTCAGTTGAAAGAAATAAAGCTTTCACCAGAGTTGTCACCATTATGGAAAACATTCTCAGTTTGATGGACTAAGTAGCAAAGAGTTTCTTTTTTGAGATCATGAATAGGAAAAATAACTGAAGGATACTGAAAAGCAACATTTTTGAGATTTTTCCATAATTTAAGGCAGAGGAAAGCTATTTCTGTTACTACTAGATTGTACTTTTCAGGCATTCTTTTGCCCAGAATGAATGACAGTAATAAATTTAAAAAAAACTTGTATTTGTTTATTTTGCTATCAGATGGGACAAGATTATTTTTTAAATAATTATTTTTAATAATTTTTAATTTAAATAATTTTCTAAGTTTTAAATAAATAATTTTAAAATAACCTTGCACTTAAAGATAAAGTGCCTGTATCGGGATGATAACCCTGCACCTTTTAGTTCTAAGGGCTCTGTAATATGGGTCTACACTGTGTCTGCAAACAAGTTGGAAACACAGATTGAGATCTGCATTCTATCATCAGCCATGCTGCCCCTCAAAGGACCAGTTAGTGTTGCCCTAAATCATCTGCAATTCACTTGAATTTTTACTTTAGCTTCACTTGCGGTTTCCTACTAATAATTTTATTGGAATATTTTAATTCAATTCAACAAAAATGTATTAATGAACACAGCTTATAAAACATTGCTTAGGGCTCTAAGGATTCAAATATAGGTATCACACAGTCCTTATCCTCAAGAACCTTACAGTCTAATAGAGGAAAAGACACATCCTCAGATTGCTAAAATACAAAGGAAATTGACAGTTCAGGAGACAGAATCCTGTGATAAATGTGAGAGAGATCACTTGTAGCTGGAATTAGAGAAAAGGTTTTAAAGAGAAGGTATCTGAATTGTACCTGAAGGGAAAGCCTTCATCAGGTAAAGATTGGGAGGGGAAAAGATGAAATGACTAGTCCATTCCAGGCATGATGGATGGAGTGAAGAAAGGCACAGATGCATGGGACTGAGCAAGATAACAATAGATGAAGAGAGTAGCCCATGGTGTTTGAATGTGGATTACATGAAGCAGAATATTGCTGGATGAGGCTGAAAAGGTAGATTGAAGCATTATCGTATAGAACCCATTTCATCAAATGTTCTCTTGGGAATCCACAGCACAAGAAAACTATTCTTTCCCTGTGTTCCTGTGACCGAGTTCCAGTAATGATTGGACTTGCATAAAGCACAGTTATAGAATTCAGCCTTTGATTTCAGAATCAATTAGAATTGTTTTCTCTCAGAGAATCATGTAAAATAGTCATCTTTAAAGTTGGGACAATATCATTCATTTTGGTAGCAGTGGTTTAAAGTTTGCAAAGTACTTTCCTCACAACAGCATTATAAAATGAGTATGATGAGTAGAAATTGGGATTTGTAAGAGGCTGAGTGGCCTGCCTTTGTTCACATGGCTAATGAGCATCTGAGGAAGGATTCAGATCATGGTCTCCTAAGTACAAGTTCACTTTGTTTACACTGCTGCAGAAAAGTAGCTTACCTATCATTCAATTTGTCCCTTCATTTATAAAATGAGGAAGATGAGGCACCAAGAAGTTAAGTGGACAAATGATCAAGGCTTATGAATAGGGAGTGGCAAAACTGGAATTGAGGTAGACTTAAGACTTCCCTCCCCCCACCCCTTTCTCTTTAGTTGAGTTGACTGTTGAAGATTACGACAAAGTGAAAGAAAAGGGTCTAACAAGTCACTGCACTCAACTTGACCTTTTCTAGGATGCTAAATTCAATTTATGGCAATGGGAATGTTATTGAGAAATGGGTATTTTAGAAATGAAAAGGTAATTCCAGTCACATAAAACCTTATAAAATTTAGGATCATCTACTGCTAGCTGGCACAATGGATACAGCACTGGGCTTGGAATCAGGAAGACTCATTTTTCTGAGTTCAAATCCAGCCTCAGACACTTACTAGCTGTGTGACCCTGGGCATGTCACTTAACCCTGTTTGCCTCACTTTCTTCATCTGTTAAAAAATGCTGCAGAAGGAAATGGCAATCTATTGTTTCCAAGAAAACCTTAAAATGGGGTCATAAAGAGTTGCACATGACTGAAACAGTTGAACAGAATGATCATCTAATGTTTATCAATAGTTTTTCTCTCCTAACCCCTTTTTGGAAATGAGAAATCCAAGGTTAGTGAAGTGGTTTGCCCAAAATTATGTAACAACTTTATACCTGATTTGACTCGGAATTTTAGAGGGTTTTCAAAAAAGACTTTGTACATTTTTTTTTTACTTTAGAAGCATGAGTTATAGCCATTATGAAGCAATCTTTTAAGTGTCCTTTAAAGACAGATGTATTAAAACATAGGACCAACTACATTACACAGTTATATACAAAGTATAAAAATACTTTGTGTCACCTTTGTGTCACTTTCATTCCTGTTACTAATAAAAAATTGCTACTGCAGATGAGGCATCTAGGTGACACATAGCAGATAACCTGCTTAACTTAGAGTCAAAAAGACCCAAGTTCGGGGGCTTCCTCAGATAGTTCCCAGCCATGTTTCTCTGCCTCCATTTCCTCATCTATAAAATGGGGGTAGTAGTATCACCTAGCTCACAGAAATGTTGTGAATGTCAAACAAGATCATATGTGAAGCACTTTGCAAAGCTTAGAGTGCTATATAAATATTAGCTATTATCATTATAACTGATAACATTAATAATAATAATAAATTCAGTCTTAAAACAGTCTTAGGAGTTTTGTTGTTTAGTCATTTCAGTCATGTCTAACTTTTCATGACCCCATTTGGGGTTTTTTCTGTGAAAAGACTGGAGTGGTTTATCATTTCCTTCTCCAGCTCATTTTACAGATGAGGAAATTGAGGCAAACAGGGTTATGGACCTTGCCCAGGGTTTTGAGTAACTGTGTTTTGAGACCAGATTTGAACTCAGGAAGATGAGTCTTCCTACTACAGGCCCAGTGCTCTATGCACTGTGCTACCTAGGGGACCCTATCAGTTATAGGAAAAAGTCATTTTACTCTTAAATGTCATGTGCACATTGTTTCTATTATATTTCCTACAAACCTTGTTATTAAAGTTTAAACATTTTAAAGCTGCACAGTATCTTTCTGAACACCCCAAGCTTTCTTTCCCTTCTCTAACTTAATTCATGTTTGTCATTATGTGCCAGATTAAGCAGGCTAGGAAATAGCCTTGCAATAAATTTAGCCTCGCCTGCTCACCAGTCACTAGCCAGTTCTTCAAGGGAAATTGAATTCTCTGGTTGAGTAATTCAAACACAAGGCAATTCTCAGAATTGCTGGATCTCTTAGGGACTATTAGTGTCTAGATGGTATATGCAATTAAGTAGCAGAGTATCTTGAACTCAGGAGGCTCAGGCTATGTTGCTTTGAGCCTGAGTCCCTGCAACGGTGTGTGACTTTGTTTCCTTTTGTTCTGTCAGGCCAGAAGGAGAGATAATTTAGTAACAGAATTTAGGGCTAGAAGGGACCTTAAAGATCATCTGCACAAGCCTACTTATTTTATAGATTGGGAAACTGAGGCATATGGTGTTTAAGTGACTTGCCCACAGTGAGCATCAGGATTCCAATCCAGAGCTTTTGACTCCAAGTCCAGTCTTCTATGACATCACACTTTGCCACCAGATAACACTTGCGAAATGTCAAGTCTTTAAGGTTCCTTTTGCAAACAGACTGGTGTAAACCTGACTAAAAGATAAAAGTATTAAAGGGTCCAGGACCCTTCTTAGAATCTCCTCTGATTTTGAAGTAAAAAGATGAGATATTAAAAGTGGCCCTCTTGGGACAAACAGGGAACAATTAAGTTCTGTGTGACTAGTGATATTGCTGTTTATAGAGGTACATCATACCTGTGCCCTTTACAGAAATTAGTGGAGGGGTAAGCAGCACACTTTTTTTTTTCTGATAAACTTATTTCAGAGATTATGGTTATCACCCAGTCAGAGTTTAAATGTCCTGCATGGCACTTATTATTATTTGTTATTATTATCATACTCCTCTTCCTCCTCATCCTCCTTCTTCGTGTAACATTGCCAATAACTGGTACATTCATTCTAATATCCAAATTCAACGATAACCCAGTTAGTTGGCTGACAGATATTCTTCACAGTCTGTACGTTATTTCCAAAGATAATGGCTGCTTTATACTTCTGTTTCATTTTAGAGAGGTTGGCTTTTTTCTATTCCCTCTCTAATCCTAATCTACACCAATTATATATAATGTTAATGCCAATTATGTACAATGTTAAGAGGAATCCATCACAGACATCTGAAAGAACTAAGATAATGAGTAATCAGTCAATAAGCATTTATTGAGCACCTACCATGTACCAGGCACGGTACTAGGCATTGAGCATGCAAAACCAAAAGTGAAACAGTTTCTGTCCTCAAGGATCTTACATTTTAATCGAAGAAACTATATGCACATACTTCATCCACATAGGTCATCTCCTTCCCTATCTCGAAATCTCTCTACCCTTTAAAAATTGGTAGTCTAGAGGACAAATGTGACTCAGAAGGAAAACTTTTCCTATTCACTCTTAAACTTTCTTCAGTAGTTAATTTTTTTGAGCCACCACTATTTTTAATTAACCTGTCCCTCCCACCCTTGAGCAAATTTTTTTTAAATCTAAAAAAAAAAAGATCTCTCTTAGCTGCATAGTCCAGCATAACAAACTCCTACATTAACCATGTCCAAAAATACATGCCTTTTCTGCATTTTAGTTTTATTACTTCTCTATCAGGAGGTAAGTACAATGCTTCAAATTCATTCTTTTGAACTTGTGATTTATCATTGCATTATTGAGTGTCTAGTCTTTCACAGTTATTGTTTTATTCTATTGTCATTGTAAAAATGAATCTCCATGATCTGCTCACTTCTGACTTCATCTGGTCATGAAGGTCTCCTCAGTTTTCTCCAGAATTGTCTACTCCACCATTTCTTATGACACAGTTATGTTCATATTGCTTAGCCAGTCCACAATTGGAGGACACTACCTTAGTTTCCAGTTTTTAGCTACCTTGGAAAGCGTTGCTATAAGTATTTTTGGGTAGATAGATCCCTTTCCTCTTTCGTTGATTTCTTTGGGATGCTGACCTAGAAATGGTATAGCTGAGTCAAAAGGTATATATGATTTGGCAACTTTCTGGAGTTCAATGCAAATTGATTTCCAAAATAGACAGGACAACTCACAACTTCACTAATAGTTCACAGATGTGTGTGTCTTTTGCCGCAGTCCCCATGGTCACTCTTAATGAAGAAGGTAGCCCTTGGTTTACATTCACTAGTTTAGCTCCTTCCCACCAATTGCTAGTTACACAAAAGACCATCACAAATAGCAAATAATGAGTTAACCTATTTATTTAAACAGCCTACTGAAATCAGAGAAGTTATACAGATTAGAATATGCCAAAGAATAGACAAGAATTAATGAGCTCTTTAGCTAGGAGTAAGATGAAATTTCAGCTCAAATGAAGAGAGAAGGCCTGACCTCACTTACAGAGGTCCATTCTGACAGTCTAGGGATGCAAACTTCTCCTTGTGGAGGAATGAGCTTCCTTTCCTAAGTCTGCCAATTCTTTCTCTGTCTTTGTCTCCTGAAAGTCTCTGTAACATCATGTGTTTCTCTCCAGAGATGTTCTGGAACCACCACAGCGTATTCTTTACACAGGCTGATGCCAAGTGTGTATTCACCATTCTCTCAATCACTGTAATGTTAATGGGAAGATCTTCCTCACCCATTAATAGACCTCTGGTGGAGCCCTTTAAGGGAAACTTGCTTAGGGGAGGCTTGCTTGTAGAAAAACTTTCACACCTTTTGCAAATTTCTGATTGGGCACTGAGTCACAAGAATTGTGATGCCTTCCAGCTCTTGAGAAGGATATACACACACACACACACACACACACACACACACACACACACTCTCTCTCTTAGGTGAGGTTTTGCTTTGGGGGTTTGCTTATGAGAAGGATCTTGTGATTCCCTGAGACTGAGTAGCCGTATGTTCAGACCCCCCAACTCCTCAGATGTAAAGGCTCTCTTGATTCGGTGATGTATGTAAGCGTATGGCAATGTGGCTTTGATTCAGGCAGTAGAGGCCTGTGTTTTGGTCTTTATTTCTTGGCTTATATTTTCTCTGAAGTTCAGGGTTTTGACTTTTCCCCTGAACTAGTGAATGTAATTTAAAAAGATTGTTGACTGCGTAAGCAGCTATCTTTCCTAAGAAAGCAGGACTAAGAACCTGTGCTAGCAGCCCTCCTGGGTACGCTAGTGTGGTTGCTGTTACAACCACTTAGGAATTAAATCTTTCCCTGTATCCACAGCAACGCACAAAATGCCTCAGGTTTGTTTAGGAGATCAGGTTACATGTAAAACTCATAAAAGCAAATACAAGCTAACTTGGAGAGGAAGGCATTAGTAGCTATAATGAACAAGGAAAAATTTCATATAGACATTATCATGAGTTAGATCTTGAAAGAATCCAGAAATTCAGAAAAGTAAGAAGGAGAAGAAAGAGCATTCCAGGAATTAAGGCAGCCATCACAAAGGCATGGGGAAAGAGAATTGAAGTAACTGTCTCCAGGCCATGTATGTTTTCAGGAAAGTGCATGTAGATTTAAAATATAGTTTAAACATCATATTCGAAGATAAACATTCTCATTTACATTGCACATTATCGGATATGGAATATTCTCCCTTTTACTTATTCACTCATTTTGGGATGGGGGGGTGGTTGTTTGGTTTTTTGCTTTGTTTTGTTTTGCTGTCGCCTTAAAAAGCTATAAAGAAAAATGTTTGCTGACAATTTTAAACTCTATTCAAATAATTTGTAACCATTTAGAAAATGTATAGTATGCGTTTTAAGTCAAATATCTTTTTCTTTTATGACATAGTTAAAAAGAAGCCTGAGAAAGGAGGTAGATTTTTTTGATATTTTGCGTATGAGTCATTTATGAGTCAAATATATTTTCAAGTTAAATCCTTCCAGAGAGATTTTTTTGAAAGCATTTTTGGGGAAAAAAAGCATGGTATTGAAAATCAAGGTGATGCTTTAAGCAGCAGATTGTTTCTCAATCACTGATTGGGGGATAGAGAGGTGGCAGGCAGAAGATGGGGGGGGTTTAGTAATTAGGGAAGACAGGTCTTGGGAGAGAACCTTAAGGGTAACAGCCAGAGCTGGGTGATGGAACAGGAGCAGTGTCACCGTGAGGGGGGGGGGCAGGGTGGGGCGCGATTATGGCACAGGACAGCAGGCTGGAGAATTGCTATGGAGAGGAAGCATGCTCCTTGAATCACACTGGCACTATGGGTCACCCACCCTAGTTATGGTTCTGGGAATGATCAACCAATTATACCTTTGAATGAGATGGGGAGAAATGGAAGCAGAGGCTCGGGTTGAAAATTTAAGTTTAACGAAGAGGAGGAAAACTTTATTCTCTGAAACAAGAAAGGAAGAAGGTGTGGGATGGATGAAAATTTTAGCTGAGGTACTTTCAGACTGAAGGCGAGAGTAGACAGTATGATATGATGCAGAGGTGTCAAACTTGATGGCCATCAAACTTGATGCCCGTAAAACTTCTGAGTGGGACCTGAACCAGCTTAAAATGTAATTGGGAAATATTTAAATAAAGTGAATTAAAATATTTTAATATTTTATGTATATATGTGTAATAAAAGTTAAAAAATAAATAAAAATTCAATATAATAGAGATAATATTTGAGTTTTTCTAAGTCAATATATGACCCACAAAGATCTGTTTCTTTTTGACACCACTGAAGAAACTTTCAAGTATGACAGATAATTTGAGAGGAATTAGTTTATATGGTCTGCAACTTCTAATTCTAAAGTGAGAAAAGTCATTTGCTGAGAGTGATCAGGACAGCGTTCCGCAGTAGCAGGGCATGTTGAAAAACCAATGGTAACTAGTATAACTACTGATCCAAACAGTTCATCTGTACCCTTAACATCATGGATGAAGAGGGGTGAGGAATTACAAACTTGTTTAAGAAAAAGACTAAGGGACAAAGGAACCACTAGTATGTGTGAAACTGGCCCCATTTCTTAGTGGCAGTGTAAGAAGAGCAAGGATTTAAACAAGTAAAAACCGAGGGGAAATTGACTTATGATAAGATAAATGCTTATACTCACATGTAATTGTTTCTTGCCTAATACTTCGTGGCCACTTTTTTTAACCTTAGTGTTTTGTGTCCACTTAAAAGGTTATAATCTCTGACACAGACGTAGGATTAGTGGGTAGGTTAGAAACAATTTGGAATAGCCATTATCAAGCATGAAATAGAAAGTAGACTAGAGATCAGTAAAAGGATAATCTAGCAGTTGTAAGGTTAGATGGCATGAATTTTTTAGTGGACCCAATCAATATGATCTTGTAGTATTTTCCAGCAATTCTCAGCAGCCTGGAAGGTGGAGGGGAAAGTAATCAGACAGTAGTAGTAGCCTAGATTTAGGGATTGCAAGTTAAGGATGGGCGGAAAGTTAAGAGGGTAAAGGATTCTAGTGCAGTAGAGTGTGTATTGAAACAGGGCATATGAGTCTAGTGGCATAATGGGTAATAAGTGATAACTATGAAATATTCAGAGAAATATGGAAAAATGTTTATCAACTAATGCAGAAGGCAGCTAGTAATGCCAGAAAAGGAGTGGTAAAGAGGGAAGTTAGGAAGAGGTAAAAGAGCTAGAGGTAATAATGAAGATAAGGCAGATTCTATAAGATTGGGAGAGGTAGAGAGATAGGATGGTATGGTCAAAGAAGTGAATTTCAGAGTAGAAAATTTCAAAGATGGGGGTGGAGCCAAGATAGCAGAGTAGAAGGACCTGCTGTAGTTCTGCCCCCATAGCCCATAAAATACCTGTAAAAAAAAAAATGACTCCAAACAAATTCTAGAGTAGCAGAAGCCACAAAACGACAGAGTGAAAGAGATTTCCAGCCCAAGGAAGCCTGGAAGACCAACAGGAAGAGAGGAAAGGTCTATTGCACCAGGCTCAGAGCAGAGTGCAGCCCCGTTATGGCCATGGGGCATGACATGGACAGGACTGAAGCTAGCTTCAGAGTGTGGACTCATGGGTAGCAGCTGTGGTTCCCAGATCTCTCAACCCACAAATATCGAAGACAGCTTCAAAGATCAGTGCGAAAGCTCTTTCACCTGGGTGAGAGGGGAGCAAGATCTGGTCCCAGCCCTGGCCCCATGGCAGCAGCAGTATCTATTTTTAGAGCCCTGGGCCTAAAGATCCTGTGGGAATCGAGCAGCCCATATGGGTCTCAGTTGCAAGTGGCAGTCTTGGGGTGAGGAGAAACACTGATGGAGGCTGTGGAGAAGGAATCCTACTTGCAGATCCTGGGCAGAAAAGAGTGCTTATGGTTGCTCCCAGACCACAGCACAGGCCAGGAGAGGAGTAAACTCCTCTCCCATGATTGTACCACCTTGGAGCAACTGAGAACTTACAGGTCCCTATAATATACCATCCACTTGACAAAGGACTCAAAAGTCAAGTAACTGGCTGGGAAAATGCCAAAAAAGGGAGAAAAATTAAGACTATAGAAGGTTACTTTCTTGGTGAACAGGTATTTTTTTCCATCCATTTGGATGAGGAAGAACAAAGCATACCATCAAAGGAAGATGTCAAAGTCAAATCTCCCCCATCCAAAGTCTCCAAGAAAAATATGAATTGGTTTCAGGCCATGGAAGAGCTCAAAAAGGATTTTGAAAATCAAGTAAGAGAGGTGGAGGAAAAATTGGAAAGAGAAATGAGAGAGATGCAAGAAATCATGAAAAACAAGTCAACAGCTTGCTAAAGGAGACCCAAAAAAATGCTGAAGAAAATAACACCTTTAAAAATAGACTAACCCAAATGGCAAAAGATGTGTAAAAAGCCAATGAGGAGAAGAATGCTTTCAAAAGCAGAATTAGCCAAATGGAAAAGGAGGTTCAAAAGCTCACTGAAGAAAATAGTTCTTTCAAAATTAGAATGGAGCAGATGGAAGCTAATAATGTTATGAGAAATTATAAAATAAAACCAAAAGAGTGAAAAAATAGAAGACAATGTGAAATATCTCATTGGAAAAACCAATGATCTGGAAAATAGATCCAGGAGAGAGAATTTAAAAATTATTGGTCTGCCTGGAAACTATGATCAAAAAAGAGCCTCAACATCATCTTCCAAGAAATTTTCAAGGAAAACTGCCCTGATATTCTACAACCAGAGGGTAAAATAGAAATGGAAAGAATTCACTGATCACCTCCTGAAAAATCCCAAAAGGAAAAATCCTAGGAATATTGTAACCAAATTCCAGAGTTCCCAGGTGAAGAAGAAAATATTACAAGCAGCCAGAAAGAAACAATTCAAGTATTGTAGAAATAAAATCAGAATAACACAGGATTTAGCAGCTTCTACACTAAGGGATCCAAGGGCTTGGAATATGATATTCCAGAGGTCATAAGAGATAGGATTAAAACTAAGAATCATCTACCCAGCAAAACTGAGTATAATACTTCAGTAGAAAAATGGAATTTCAATGAAATAGAGGACTTCCAAGCATTCTTGTTGAAAAGACCAGAGTGGAACAGAAAATGTGACTTTCAGATACAAGAATCAAGAGAAGCATGAAAAGGTAAACAGGAAAGAGAAGCCTTAAGGAACTCTTTAAAGTTGAACTGTTTGCATTCCTACATGGAAAGATGTTATTTGTAACTCATTAGACCTTTTTCAGTATTAGGGTAATTAGAGGGAATATATATATATGTAGGTGTGCATGGGTATGTATATATGTGTATATTATATATGTGTAAGTATGTATATGTACATGTGTGTATATACATATATATGTATACATGTATGCATGTATATATATATACATATCTATGTGTATGTGTATATATATACATACATAGACAGAGGGCAGAGGTTGAGCTGAATATGAAGGGAGAATACCTGAAAAAAACAAAATTTACTATTGAATGGAATGTACTAGAAGGAAGAGAAAGGGAGAGGTAGAATGTAGCAAATCATTTTACATAAAAGAAGGAAGAGCTTCTACAATGGAGGGAAATGGGAGAGATGAAAGGAAATAATTGAGCCTTACTTTCATGGGATTTGGCTTAAGGAGGGAATAATACATGCCATTCGATATGGAAATCTATTTTACCCTACAGGAAGACAAGGGGGAAGGGAATAGGAGAGGGAAGATAATAGAAGGGACAGCAAATTGGGGAAAGGGATAATCAGAAGCAAACACTATTGTGGGATAGGTCAAAGGAAAGAATGGAATAAATGAAGGGCAGAATAGGACAGAGGGAAATGTGATTAGTCTTTTACAATATAACTGTTATGGTCTTCTTCAGCAAGGAAGGACAAACACATTTATGGAAGTGCTTTGCATTATTACACATGTATGACCTGTATTGAATTGTTTGTTTTCTCAATGAGGGTGGGTGGGGAGGGAGGGAGAGACTATGGAATTCAAATCTTTAAGAATGAATGTTAAAAATTGTTTTAGCATTCAACTGGAAATTAAACTATATAGGCAGTGGAGTATAGAAATCTATTTTGCCCTACAGAAAAACAGAGGGGAAGGGGGAATGGAAGAAGGGTGGGTAATAGAAGGGAGGACAGACTGGAGGAAGGGGTAGATGGGGTGCATGCTGTCCTGGGGTGGGGGTGAGGAGAGATGGGGAGAAAATTTTTGAATTCAAATTCTTGTGGAAGTAAATGTTAAGAACTGGAAAATAAATAATTTATTTTTTAAAAAAATTTTCAAAGATGGAGCAACTCTGAATTATGATAAAAATTTAAAGGCTGTACAAAGTGTTGTGGAGGTAAAGGTCACTGGACTTGAGGAAGCTGAGAAACTCTATGACTTTCTAGACTACTAATAAAGTGATTTCATTTCTAAACCTATCTTTCCTTTTCCTTACCTTTACCACTCTTAAGCTTACTAACCATGACTAGAGTAAATGTTTAGCTTACAAATAAAATGAAAAAACAGCGTTATTTATGGGAATTGGAAGAGGGGGGAAGAAAGATTGGAAATGGCCTTACCTTTGATCCAAATATCCCATTATCAGTCTTAAACTATAAAGAAGTGAAAGACTCCCTTGACTTCCTTGTGGTTTAAAATACAATATAGAAACAAGGGCAAAATGAACCACAGTATTTAAAGTTCTTAAACCACAAAGAAGTCAAAGACAGAAACAAAGGTAAAATATGAACCAAAATATTTATTGACTTTTTTTTAAATTTATGAAATGAAACCAGTATTTCTACAACAGAATAAAAAAGATTGTACATAAAACCACAGATCTATTATGTACAATTTGCTATTCCTTAGTGTATTTATCAGATTTATGGAGAAGGGAAGAATTTTTTACTAAAGAAGAGATAGGAAGCATTATGAAATGCAAAATGGATAATTTTGATTACATTAAACTGGGAAGTTTTTGCACAACTAAACCCAATGCAACCAAAATCCAGAGGGATGTAGTAAATTGGAAAAGAATTTTTACAGCTAAGCTCGGGGATAAAGGCCTCATTTCTAGAATATATAGAGAACTGATTCAAATGTATAATCATACAAGTCGTTCCCCAATTGATAAATGGTCAAAGGATATGAACAGGCAATTTTCGGAAGAAGAAATTAAAGATATCTATAATCATATGAAAAAATGCTCTAAATCACTGTTGATTAGAGAGATGCAAATCAAAACAACTCTGAGGTACCACATCACACCTATAAGATTGGCAAACATGACAGAACAAGAAAATGATAAATGCTGGAGAGGATGTGGGAGAGTTGGAACACTAATTCATTGTTGGTGGAGCTGCAAGCGCATCCAACCATTCTGGAGAGCAATTTGGAACTATGCCCAAAGGGCTACAAAAATGTGCATACCCTTTGACCCAGCAATATCGCTACTAGGACTGTATCCCCAAGAGATCATAAAAATGGGAAAGGGTCCCACATGTACAAAAATATTTATAGCAGCACTCTTTGTAGTTGCCAAAAACTGGAAGTCAAGGGGATGTCCATCAATTGGGGAATGACTGAATAAATTATGGTATATGAATGTAACGGAGTACTATTGTGCCGTAAGAAATGATGAACAAGAAGACTTCAGAGAGGCCTAGAAGGACTTATATGACCTGATGCTGAGTGAAAGGAGCAGAACCAGGAGAACTTTGTGTACAGCAACGACCACAGTGTGTGAGAGTTTTTTCTGGTAGACTTGGAATTTTGTAATAACGCAAGAACTTCTTAAAAAAAAAAAAAAATCCCAATGGTGCTTCTCTAAGGCAAAATGCCTTCCACACTCAGAGAAAGAAATATGGAAGTCATTCGCAGAATGTAGCAGATCGTGTTTGTGTATGTGTATGTTTTTGTGTATCATGTTTTGATTTGTTATATGATTTCTTTCATTTATTTTAGTCCGACTACATAGCATGACTATAGTGAAAATGTACTCAATAGGAAAGTATATGTAGAACCTATACAGAACTGTATGCAGTCGTGGGGAGGGAGGGGGGTAGTGGAGGGTAGGTATGGGGGGGATAAAATCTCAATTGTATGGCCATGATTGTTAAACATTAAAAAATAATTAAAAATAAAAAAAAACAATTTGCTATTCCTTTTACGTATATAATTTATCATGTAAATTTTTTTTCTTTTTTTTCTTCCCCCCACCCTAGAGATGGCTACCATTAGACACACACACACACATACACACACACACACACGTGCACACACACATAAAATCATTCTATACATCTATTTATCAGTTCTTTCTCTGGATGAAGATAGTCTGACCTTCTGACATATACAAAGTACTTTGAGGTTTGCACAATAAGAAATTATGAAAGGAACAATTTCAGAGAAACGTGGGAATATTTTTATGGACTGATGCAAAATGAAGTGAATACAACCAATACATACAATAGCAACAACAGGGTATAGAAAACAAATTGCACTTAATAGTATTTTTTTCCAATTGCATATAAGATTTTGAGTCCCAAAATTTTTTCTCTTTCCCTCTCATCCCCTGTTCACAAAGATGGCAAGCAGTCTGATATAGGCTACACATGCACAGTCATATTAAACAAATTTCCACATTAGTCATGCTGTGAAAGAAGAATCAGAACAAAAAGGAAAAACCACGAGAAAGAAAAAAAAGAAAAATGGTATGCTTCAGTCTGCATTCTTTCTCTGGATATGGACAGTATTTTCTATTTTGAGTTTTTTGGAATTGTCTTAGATCACTGTATTGCTGAGAAGAGCTAAGTCTATCCAAGCTAGTCATTGCACAATGTTGCTGTTACTATGTATAGTGTTGTCCAGTTCTGCTCACTTCATTCAGCCTCAGTTAATGTAGGTCTAAGAAAAGCAAATTTGAAAGTCTAGAAAACTTTAGTTCCTTAAATGACTAACTACAGTTGTAGAGCAGAGATATCATACCTGTGCAGCTATTCCAATTAAAATGGAAATGTAATTGGGAAATATTTAATGAAAATTTTAAAACTACAGTAGAAGACATTAAACTATAATCATCCTTACCCTTTTCCTTAGACACAACCAAAAGCTGCCATGGGTCTGTATGTGATTTTCTTACTCAACATGCAGCCTGAAGGGATCCTTATGTATGGTTTAGTTGCTCCTGTTTCTCTTTGAATTGATACAACTGTCCTAGAGTATTGAAGGTGAAGCTTGCTACCTGCCTCAGACAGAAAGGTGAAGGGTTCAAGACACAGAATGAGACATCCATTTTTGGAGATGGCCAATGTTGGGATTTGTTTTGCTTGACTATGTATGTTTCTAACAAAAGTTTTGTTTTTCTTTTTTTCATTTTGGTGTGGGACAGATAGGTGGGAAGGAGAGAGGGTTGGGGAATGATTTCTGGCTTCTCCAAAGCAATAAGAAGGGAGTTGGACTCAGACAGTGCTGGATTCAGATTCTTTCTCTGATACTAGTAAGCTACTTAGGTGACCAGGGCAAGCTACTTAATCTCTCTGAGTCTCAGTTACTTAAGCTGTAAAATAAAACCTGCAACATAGCAGTTTCTAGTACATACTAGGTGTTTAATAAATGCTTATTAAATGGCTGATAGTACCTACTTAACAGGGTTGTTGTAAGGTTCAAATGAGAGTATAAAGGGTTGTCCCTAAGTCTTTACACCCTGTAGGTAAAGCTCTTTGCAAGCTTTAAATCACCATGTAACTATCTAATAGTATTAGTAATTACAACAAGAAACTCAGGACCTCTGACTACAAATCCAGTGTTCTTCCGTTATTCTGTTACCTGGTACACAGGACAGTATGGGGGATAAAAATACTTATAAACATGACCCCTAATCTAGGATTCTTATAATCTAACTGAGATACAAATATACATATTACAATTTAAATAACTTTTCAAGATAACAATTTGATATCTCAAAGGTCAATAAAAAATATTGAAAGGCTCTAAGAATTGAATTTCATTTCTTTTTCCATTACTAACTTGAGTGGCCTTGGACAAGTCTAATTAGTGGGAATAACTCTTGCCAGAAAGTGAGTACCTTGCATTAGATCCCTCAAGGTTTAAATAAATTCCAAGTTATATTGTTGGGATGAAGAGGAAGGAAAGAGAATAAAGCAAATATTTCAGTTCCTCACTTACAGAATTTTGAAATTAAATAAATTAAGGTGCTAAGCTTTGTTCAGCAGTCCAGTACTTGTACTACTATTAGTATAGGTCAGAAAATGGAATGGGGAGGGGGGATAGAGGAGGGAAATGTTTTAACCAGGGACCTGACAAGAAAGTAGCCTTCCTGTATTCATTCCTTTCCTAGACTCATTTTCTGGAAAATAATGTCTCTTTTAAATTCCTCAAATCCTTTGCATGTTAAATAAACAAATGTATACATTAGTATTTCAGAATCTCTTTTCAGATAAAATCTTCAGGCTTTGCAAGAGTCTGTGTACATTTGTAATTAATTAAACATGTTTTTGTCAAATATTAGCATTTAATTATTTCTTACTCAGTTTTCTAGTTTTTCTGTGGTGACAGCTAATGCCACAAGTATTGTTTTCTACCTTTTTATTACAGATTTTTAGTACTTTAGCTATCATGTTGGTAAAGCCAGCTTTGGTGTGCTAACCTGGCAACTTAATAAAATGCAAGTAATTATGAGAAATAGATTTGATACTGGCTTTGGAGACTTGTAGTGGATAGGTTCTTAATGTTGATTTAATAAACACCCTCTACTGCCTTGATCCCCCAAGAAATAATATTTAAGGGCAAAAATGAAGATTAGCAACCTATATAAGAAATGATTCTGCTTTCTGGTGCCCCCTTTCTGTTCCTTACCCTGCCAAGAACAAAAGTTGAGATTGTGTTCCCTAAAGCAAAGAGAAGGTTGGGTAGAAGAGGTCACAGAAGGTAAATAGAGATCTTCAGGATATGCACTTATGCTTCTTTTTTTTTTTTTTTTTTTGGTCCTTTTTTCTACCTGCTAAACAGCCTTTAAAATATCAGGAAGAAGTTAAGCAAGAAAGGTAGTTAACTCTTATTTAACCATAGTAAGATTACTGGCAGTACAATTTGCTTGTGCCAAGTTCTTTCAAGCTCTTGTTTACATTGTCATCTATTCTGGTTAATTAAGCATTTTGTTAACGTAAACTATATATTTGTTTACTACAACCTAGAAAGGATAGTAAATATAAAATAAGACCTATAGAGTTTCGTAATTACTATATGTGTGTAAAGTACTTTGCAAAGAAATAGAGATTGCGGAGGAAGAAGGGGTGGGGAGGTAAAGTAGAATGAAAAACTGAGAGAAAGCCACTGTACTTAGCAGCATGGTTAGAGATGGCAGCAGGAAGATCTATGGCACAGAGTGTATTTGGGGACAGAGTGTGAAACAGTTTGGTTAGATAATCATACAGTACGAGATAAGACTGTAATGGTAGAGTAGCACTGGGCAGTGTGTAAAGGAAAACTTCATTAAAAAGTCTGGATTGCTCCAAAGTGGCCTGGGCAGTGTCTGGAGGTGGTAAACTGCTCCTTGCTGGAGTCTTGATAATCTCTTCTCAGGTATTATATAAGAGGGAGAATTCTTACTCAGGCATGAGTAATGTCATTGTCAGTGTCAAACTCAAATATAAACAGAAGCCACTAAACTAAAAAATAAGGATCTCTATAGGCTGGGTATTAAATTAGAAAACCACATATTAACATCATCTATATTCTATTGTAGTTTTTAAATTTTCCTTAAATATTTCCTAATATATTTTCATTGGTAGGATTGTATTAGTTTAATACTTCTACAATCATGACAAGTGATTTAATTAACTAGACATTTTAAATTCTTTCAGATTTGTTTTTCTTTATACTGTTGTTACTGCATATATTGTTTTCCTGGTTCTGCTCACTTTACTTTGCATCAGTCCGTGCAGTTCTTCCCAGGTTTCTCTGAAATTGTCTTTTCATCATTTCTTACGGTACAAACCATCTTGGTTATGTGATCTATGGTACTACAGTTTGGTCCGATAGGTAATAGTATTCCCTGCATCAGCTGGGGCACAAAACAAGAATGACATAGGATGAGAAAGTTACGCATTAACCTTTCACAAGTCAAATTGTCACAATAAATCAGTCAACAAGCATTTATTAAGCACCTGCTGTGTGCTAAGTGGTGAGGATACAAATACAACAATCCTTGCCCTCAAGGAGCTTACATTCTATCAGTGGAAACAACAGAGATGCGTATAAGTAAATGCAAGATACAGAAGCAACAAATATCAAGTAATTGTAGCAGCACTGGAAGCTAGGAGGGAATCAAAAAGGGCTTATGTAGGAGATGACAGCTGAGGTGAGATTTGAAGAGAGCTATGGATTTTAAGAGACATAAGGGGGAAATGCATGGCAATTGGTGGGGCAGGGATGGTTAAGGGTGGGAGTTGGTACAAAGGCATGGCAGTAGGAGGTGGAACGTTGTGTACAGAGAACAGCAAGTATCTATCTAACATGATTATTTTGTTTCAATAATTGTGAATTCTCAGAATGCTGGATCCAGGAACATAAAAGATAAAAATGATAATGCATCCCAAAGTCACGTTTTTGCCCTAGTGACGTTTGCCTCTTCCATGAATGAAACACTCCATCTGCCAGGTCCAGGCATTTTCTCTGACCGTTCCCCATGCCTGAACACTCTCCCTCAGTTCCACCCACTGACTTGCCTGAATTCTTTTAAGTCCCACATTCTACTGAAAGTTTTCCCCATTTCTTCTTAATTCTAGTGCCTTCCCTCTGCTAGTTATTTCCTATTTATCCTGTATATAGCTTTCTTTGTCTATATTTTTTTTTGCATGCCGTCTCCCCCATTGGACTGTAAACTCCTTCATGGCCCAATCCTGTCTTTTGCCTCATTTTGTATCCCCAGTACTTAACAACAGTGATTGCACATAGTAGGTACTTAAAAAATGTTTATTTATCATTTCGTTGAGTTCTGATAATTTATAGACTATCTACACTAGAAGTATCAAAAATGAGGCTAACTGGTTAGTCTGTACTAGTTAGGATAAGATTAAAATGTAATTGGGAAATATTTAATAAAAATAAAATAGACCATAGAAAATGTACATATATAGTTTTTAATTCCTTATACAACTTGCAAGGTTTCTTACGTATAATTTAGTGGACCTGTTTGTACTTGAGTTTGACACCACTGTTCTACTCTCTCAGGCCCCTTCATTGGTACACATGTTAAGTAAATAATCTTGCAGTTGGGGAATACAGATGAGGTGGAATTTAAAATGAATTTGTGTATCAAAAACTAGAAAAGAACTATGGTTGTTGTCCTTTGTTCTCACAGAGGACCAAAAGGACATCACTATATCAGGGTCAAGGTACTAGAAAAGCAGCAAGACACTAAGGAAAAGGAACTATTGAAACTGAGACATTGTGTGTCTCAGAATGAGAATCTTTTCTCTGTACTACTGGGGTCAGAACTGACCGGAGGATGTGGTGGCCACATGGGAGCAGGTGAGCAATTTTAGGAATTTTGTAAATGGAATAACCTGGCTTATATGGAGTGTGGAGATAGCGGCAGATTCTCATAGACATTTCAGTACCAATAGCTATGTAGGGTCTTCAGATGACAGGTCTCTATTTTCTTGAGGGGAGGAGAGGGATCTGGCTAATGAATTTATGTGTTTGAAGGTGAGGGGTAGATGACTGAAATTGAGGCAAAATGAGAATGTTTTTATATCGCTAGGCATGGTTGGAATATAAAAACTTGTCACAAGACTCTGGAAACACTTTTACTTCTGTTAGAAAAGCAAAGAAATGATAATAAAATTGCATTCCATTATTCAGTATCCCTTTCCTCAAAAGGCATTTCATTGTTAAAAGATTGATATATTTTATTCCCTCTCTGGGTTTAGGAATTACATTTTTTTTTAAATTGTGGGTTATTTTTTCCTCAAGCTCAGAAAAAATACATTTGAGACATCTTACAAATATTGAAACAACAAGTAACCTGTTGAAATGTATGTTTTATATTGTTAGTACAGATGTCTTCATGTAATCTGGCAGTTGCCTAAACAACAATTCTAATAATAATGGATGGCCCTTGTGTATTATCAGTGCCTTGTGGGAAAAAAAAAAGATTAATTACTTGTAGTTTAGCCTCCACATTCCCGGTACACCTCCTCTTTCTTCATTTGCCAGTCTACAGAACTGCTTAACCCTGTTAAATAAACACCCACCTCTCTCCTCTGCCAAGGTAGACAGCATTATTTTTAAAACTACAGGAAACTGTGTAAGGGCACAAGAGATTCTAGTTTAGAACAAATTACCTAATAAAAATTATTGCCCTTTAGGTACGTCCTTTAGCGCTTAAGGCAGAACCTGAAATTAGCCCTGTTGTATGATATGGCTGGTATTTGAGCAGACTGGCGTCTTTAAATTAACAGTGTTTATGGTTTAATGAAGTTTTGCCAACAGATTTTATTTTTTAAATAACCAGAGTGTGTGACATTATTGCTTCCTTCCCTTAGTCAGACTCTAAATTTAGGTTCAGTTTTATTAGGAATATATTCAGTACATCAGAAACTCAACTGTCCCAGGGAGTTGCAAGCTTTGTGAAAACTCCCCTGTCATGCACTGGGAGAGATCATGTTAGGTCATGGTGAGCAGGGATGATGGAGTTCCAAAGAATACCCTGTTGAAGTCTATAGATAAAACCTGCTTATTCAGAAAGAATCAGAATTGGTTTCTCTATCTCTATTTTCTCTTTACTGAAAAGTACAAGAAATCTTTATTTTCCCTGCATAGACTGATAAACTCAACAGTCCATTATCAGGGCTTTATTCATAATTAGCTGACCTACAGAATTAGCACTTTATTACATACTGTGTTATTTTTTAATTGTTCTCCCAGTTCAGTTTTCACTGATTTTTCCTTTGCTTGAAGGTTTCCAAAAGACAGGAACTTACGACCACTTGAGGAATGCCAGGTCACTTTGGGATAACTTCAGTTGTTAAAAATTTCCTTCCATCACAACTAAATGTGCCTCTCTACAACTTCAGCCCATTGTTCCTAGTCATGTCCTCTGGGGCCAAATATTGCAGGTTCAACTCTCTTTAATGTTATAGTCCTTGAGATATTTGAAGATAGCCATTATTACCCCTCCTTCTAACCAGGTCTTCTCTTCTCTAAGATATCTCAAGTTCCTTTATCCCATTCTCATATTGTATAATCTCTTGGATGCTCTCCCCTAACTACTCTAGATTACCAATATCCTTCCTAAAGTGTGGCACCCAAATGTGAGTGCATTATTTCAGATGTGGTTTGACCCAGACAGAGTTTAGCAGTATTCTTACCTCCATAGTCCAGGACACCGTGCCCATCAAGGTCATATTAGCTTTTTTGACTGCCGTGTGACTCTGTTGACTCATAATGAGCTTTCAACTCATTAAAACCCCCTTATCTTTTCCAGATACTGATGTCTAGCCATGCTCTCATATTTTATGCCTGGGAAAGTGATTTTTTAACTCAAATTATGACTTTACATTTATCCATTTCAAGTTTCATAATATTAGGTTTTTTTAGAGCATTCTTCCTTGGAAGATATTTTTGGAATCCTAACTCTTTGATCTGGTGTGTTCACTCTTCTTTCCAGTGCCATGTCATCTG
The DNA here is from genome assembly GCF_028372415.1 of Notamacropus eugenii. NCBI lineage: Eukaryota > Metazoa > Chordata > Mammalia > Diprotodontia > Macropodidae > Notamacropus > Notamacropus eugenii. Next base: position 190,087,710 of record NC_092875.1, read on the forward strand.
AAAATTGTATAACTATGCCATCTCTGTCTTTGTCCAAATTATGGGTAAAATCATTAAAGAGCCCAGGATCAAGTACATATCTCAATGGGGTGTGAATCAGAATTGGATAACAGAAGCATCCTGTGTCAATATAATAGGGAAGGAAAACTGTTTTTTCCCCCACCATCTCTAAGACTGGCCACCTGTGGCATTAAACATGTGCATCCTTCCTTACAACTGAATTCAGCATTTATTAAGTGCCTACTTTGTTCAAAAGCACTGAACTACACATCTGAAAGCCACTATAAGGAAGCTTTAAGTATGAGCCTTCACAGAATTGCCAGGTGTATCTTTGGCACCCTTAAATTTTTTCAGCCTGATTTTTCCTCTCAGACTCAAATCAAGCTCACAACAGTCAACTAATTCCTGTGCCACTTCTCTCTCCCAAACTGTAAGCTAAAAAAGGCCAAAGATGTCACTCAACCAGAGGTTTTGGATGCTCTTTAAAACTAAAAATGTGTGTGTTCGTCCTTTGTTGCTGAAGAAGACCATGCCATCAGAGAAATGATGACATGACTTGCACTTGACTTTGTTTTGAGTTCAGGTCACCAGCTTCACTTCTCCAGAACCATCTGAATCCAGTGAATTCAGTATTCATATGAATTCAGTACTCATCAGGATGACTGAAGATGACCCAGGATGAGGCAGTTGGGGTTGATTTACCCAAGGTCACATAGCTAGTGAGTGTCAAGTGTCTGAGGTGAGATTTGAACTCAGGTCCTCCTGACTCCTGCACTGGTGCTCTATCCACTGCACTACCTAGCTGCCCAAAACTAAAAATACTTACAAAGCTAAAGAATCATTCTTTAGTGATTTTGTCTGATACCTTGTCAGACCTGTGGGAGGAGGTATTTGGGGGTCAAAGAGATCGCAACACATAGGTAGACTTCCACTCGACTTATTGGTAAAGTTGGTCCTGGGAAGCTTATTCAGATGTTAAACGAAAGATTGATACAAAGTCGATGCTTAATAAATGCTTGATTGATTCTCTTGTACTGTTGTTGGAATGGTTCTCTATAGAACAGTTCTCAAATAGAAGGAGGAGGAGGCACCAATCCGTGTATAATGATCATTGTGGGCCATATATGGACTACATATATTATCTATACATTATTGTATTTTTGCTTATTTTGTTAAATATTTTCCTATTACATTTTAATCTTATTTAGGTGCACTCAGGAGTGGGCTGGGTTGTTTGATATCTCTGCTCTAGAACTCTTACCTTATCCAAGAGGCCTCTGTTATGAAAAGAGCTCCAGAAGCATTAGACATTTAGGGTTTTCATTTCACACCTCAGAGTCTTATCTCAGATCTTTTTTAAATGTAACTGTTATCACATGGGCATCTCAAACTCAGGACATGTGTAACAGCAAGGACTCTGGCGTACAGAGGAGGGTCTGCTGTCACCTGTTCTTTGATCTGCTTTTCTAAAAGGAAAGCAACTTTGAGGGGTCAACAATCACTTTAGTCAAGCACATCTATATCATTCACTTAGTTCAAGGGGAAAAGTCAACACCCTGAGCGTCAGAGAAAATACAAAGAAATCATGATCAACAGACATGGCTTCCAAGTATCTGACATAAGCAATACATGCGTAACAGAGGAATGGACAGATCCAGCAGTCTGACCATTACATACATACATACCACCAACACCATTTTAAAAACCAGGGGTCTCCTTAGCATGTGCCCAGAGTCTCCTCTGGCCAAACAAACACTTCCAATCAGTAAGCCTCCCAGGCCCTTAATGGGTGGGGGAGATCTTTAATCACATTATTCAGTCAGAAACACTTGATTATCCTAAAACAAAAAATGCATTATCAATACAACATGCAAATCAGAACTCATTATCTTTTTGCTAAACCCCACTCCTCTTCCGAATTTCTGAATTACTCTCTAGGGCATGGTGTCATCCTTCTCATTCTTACCATATATCAAATCATTTCCCACATCTTATTTCCATCTTCGCATCTATGTCCCCTTCTTTCCACTCACATACCCACCACCCCTGTACAGATCCCTCATCTGTAGTCTAGATTATTGCAACAGCCTGTTAATTTTCTCTCTGCCTGGAGTTTCTTCCACACCTTCAGTGACTTTCTATTGCTTCCAAGATCAAACATCAAATGCTTTGTTTGGCATTCAAAGCTCTATACCATCTGGTCCCTTCATACCTCTCACCTCCCCTGTACACATTCAGCAGTGTGGCCATAATGACTTCCATCCAGTAGTCTACTTTCTATTAGGGCAGTCCTGCATGACTGGAATGCAGCTAGCAGTTTTCCTGTCTTCCTGCCTGACTCAGTTCAGATGCCTCCTTCTGCAGGAGACTTTTCCTTATGCTCTCAGCTGCTAGAGCTTTCCCCTCTAAAGTTATCTTTCATCCATTTTGTATGTAGTTATCTGTATGTACCTATTTATTTACATACCGTCTCTGCTATTAGAATGTAAGCACCTTGAGAGCAGGAATTGTTTTGCTTTTCTTTACATCCCCTGTGCTTAGCACAGTTCCTAGCAAATAATAAGTGCCTGATAAATGTTTGTTAATTGGCTGAGGATTGATTTTTGAGACAGCTGGTGGCTCAGTAGACAGAGTTCAGGACTTGGACTCAGAAACATCTGCATTCTAATCCTAGCTCAGACAGTTACTTGGCAAGTCACTTAACTTTTCTCAGCCTCAGTTTCCTGAGGGTATATGGGAATAACATGGGAATATGATGAATAATAATATAAATATATATGGGAATAATAATTGCTCCTACTTTACAGGGTTGTTGTGAAGAACAAATTGAATGAGGTAACGTATGCAAAACAAACATAAAAGCATTTTATAAGTGTTAGCTAATAATATTTTTATATAATTGGTGGGTCTGTCATTTCCCTGACCGCATCATATTTTGCCTCTAGCTTTTTTGAATAAACAATGCAGAGTCTCAGTGGATATTCAACACTCAGATAAGCTTCCGTCTTAGAAACTGCATTCTACAGAGAAGATTAACTTGAAAGAAGTCATTTTTACTTGTTCCCTCCTAGTCCCCTCACTCCAGGACCAAGGAACAGGAGAAATTTTCCACCCAGGATGCCTAGTTGTTGAAGTGATTATTGGTATACTATATATACTGTGCATTGGTGTATTATGTGTACAAAACTGTTCATTCACCAGATGTTTCCCTCCTACACACACACACACACACACACACACACACACACACACACACACACACACACACACACACACTCATGGGTGTCTTGATGACCAAGCTTAGCAAGCCCCCTCAATTATTTTTATTTATTGAAAAACCTACATTTCCTTTCAAAGTGTTTTAAATTAGCTGAGCGAACCAAATTCACCCTCCCTCGTTATCAGACTCAGCAAGTTCACCGAAATTGCCTGTAAATAAGACGTTACCTGATTAGGTGACTCAGTGGGCTCTAAAGAAATGGGCCACAGATGAAGCAGTCAGTGAAAAGAAGAAAGAATAAAGTTTCCATTAGTCTTCCAGGAGATTGAATAGAAGTAATTTGAAATCTGACTTAGGAACTCTGCTGAGAATTGCTTGACTTTAGAATAATTTTTTTGATTATGATCTCTATTATGCCAATCAGGCCTAGAATTTCAGGATTCTGGTGTGAGAATCATGCAAAGGATTACATAGGTTCATATAGGCTATTTTGTCATGGACAGAGTGAAAGGTTTTATCATTATTAGCTAGATAATTAGTCCCCTCAACACCCCCCCCCCAAAAAAGTCCTGCTATTAGGGGAAAAAAGCAATCTAAAGAAGAGCAAGCATATAAAGTTGTCCCTCTACAATGATGCAAATCGTCAGATAATTGCTTAACCCTCAATTGATTAGAGGTTGTTATTGGGGAAAAGGCAGGTCCTGAAAGTAATCATAAAATGTTAAGTGAACGTCAAGGAATTTTCCTACAACCCAGAAAGAAGATACAAATAGGTCCTTAATCAATTTAAAAGGACCTAAAACTCAACATAACATGGAGGAAATGCTGGACATAGTGAAAGGACCCTTTAATTTGAGTCTGGATTCTGACTTCTCTCTGAGTCTTCCTTTCCTCATATTTAAAATAGGGAGGTTAAGAACTGTACTACCTCCTTCACAGGGTTATTATGAGGTAACTAGATTGTAAACCTGAAAGCATAAATGAACATGACTTGTACATAAATCTTTGAACAAGTACAAAAGATGGTTAATGCCATTTCTGAACTAACAACTTAACTACGCAGATCAGGAGATCCCAAGTTATTATTCCCACGGCAACTGTGTTTCAGTCTTTCATACAATGCCTTTTGGGTAACTTGACCAAAGGATCATTGGTTAAAATAAAAACTTTAGATTTCAGTGTTTAGGTTTTCTTGGAGTTTTTCCATTCATTTATGTTTACACACACACACACACGCACACACACACACACATGCACATGCACACACACACGCACACATACACTTCAATTTTGTGGTCAGGAGGATCCGTAAAGTAATAAATCATAAAATATTAAGCAAATGTTAATGAATTTCTTACAACCCTACAACAGGCTGTGAATAGATCTTTAATCAGTTTGAAAGTATTATAGGTGCTTGACCATTGGACAAAAGCAGCTAACACCATATAGGAGACATCTTGTGATTAGCTAAGAGAATCAGTCATCCCCCTTGGGCATAGAGTGTGTGTGTGTGTGTGTGGGTGTGTGGGTGTGTGGGTGTGTGGGTGTGTGGGTGTGTGTGTATGAAAGTCCCTTTCCCACACTGTTGCTCTCTCTGGTAAGGTGAAGGGCAGAAGCCATTTAGCAGTTGAAGAGTTGAGGCATTTTCTGAAGATAAAAATCCCTTCACCTGTACCCTAGGGCATCAAGGTGGAGAGGGGATTTTCTCTTCTCTCTACCAAATTGGCTACATTAGATTTACTACATAAGTAAGAGACAGTGCATCCCATTGGAAGCAGATATGGACACCCAAGGGCACATGAGGATGCAAGAAGGCAAAAAATTAGACACAAGAGGGAAGAGAAAGACTCATTAGGCTCTACAGAGAGAGAAAGGACTTTCAAGTCTTTTAGTACCAGGAGTTGTAAGTTATCATTTGCAAAATGTGAATCCTATACCTGTACCTCACTGCCATTGTGCACTACATTTGAATCTGCTCTTCCCATCGAAGCTATGTAGATTTGTGAGAGAATGCTCCTCAGGTCTTGGGGGAGAATATTTTATACCAATTGTTCTTCATTATACCATCTTAATAACTTTATTAAAAAGTTATTTAAATCTTCTGACTGATTATTAATGGGAGACAGACTAATAGAAATTCATGAGCTACAGTAGTAGAAGTAACCATCCACAGAGTTACCATTAGTGGTAATGGTGATAGAAGCATGATATCACAGGGGATGCCCCTATATAGTAGCCACTTCTGTAAACCACATCCATGAATGTGAATTCAAATTCAGAGAGGTTCATGGTGGATGGGGAGAGGGGGCACAACATTTACAGACTATTTAGTATATTTCTCTACCAGAAGGCTATATTATTTAGTCATGTTCTTTGAGATGAAATGGGTGTAGGAAAATAAAACTCCTTCTTCACAATGGAAAAGTAAACCAGAACTCAAGAATTTAGCAATCATGTAGTTCAGGATTGACTTGGAGCTATATATTCATGAGATCCTATATATCCCCAAACTAGTGAACCTTTAAGACACTATACTGCTCCATAATATTTTACATTTAGATAGCTCCTTAAGGTTTTCCAAGAACTTTACGTATATTAAATCATTTGAGTTTCTCAACAAACCTGTGAGGCATGCAGAATGAGGCCCGTGTTTTGACCCCATCCAGCATTAAAATTTGTTTGGCTCTACTCTGTGTGTTTGTTATTATTAGCTCTGTCCAACAGTGGTTTGGAATGCCCTGGAAAATAAAGGATTCTCTCTTACTGGAGACCTTTAGGTGAAAGATTGATGACCTGGGGCGGGGGGGAGGGCAGAAGGAGTTATATAGGGAAACAGCTTTTTAAGTTAATTCTTATTTATTTGTTATTTGTTAATGATTATTATTTTATTAGTTAATTTATTTTTAGCTTTCAACATTCACTTCCACAAAATTTTGAGTTCCAAATTTTCTCCCCATCTCTCCCCTCCCCCCACCCTAAGATGGCATGCGTTGTGATTACTCCTTTCCCCAATCTGCCCTCCCTTCTATCATCCTCCTTTCTTTTACTCCCCCTCCCCTCTATCTTCTTGTAGGGCAAGATAGATTTCTATACCCCATTCCCTTCTACAGGGAAACTCTTAGTCAGCTATGGGTTAGTGTGGCTTCTGAGGTTCCTTTCTCCTCTGCTTCTGTGATCTAACCTGCCATCCTTCTTTTCCTTCTCCAGGCAGAGATGGTGCACAGTGCCTTCCAAGCACAAAGAGCTTTCCTCTTGTTAGCTTCTCAATACCAACAACCCCAAGAGGTAAGATGCATTGAATGTCCGTGACACTGTGGTCTGCATTGTATATCTCTAACAACAGGCATGCATGGTGGAGAATAGTAACAGAAAATCAACCGAACTGTTGTCTGAAATACATCTCGTGATCGAGCCTTGGACCAGGTCTACATGTTCCTACTCATCCCTATCAAAGCACAGCTCAGCTAATCAACTTAACCATCTTCACAGTCTAAATGCACAAGTTGCATTGCCTTTGTGTCCATGACTGTAAAAAACAAAGCAGTGTGCACACAATTACATGTACTTTAGTAACCACAGCAAACTTAAGAGACAGCATGGCATGATGGGAGGAGTGACATGCATGATACTTTAAAGTACGTTAAATTAGCAAAGCATTTTACTACGTCATTTCATTTTATGCTGTACGTCCCCCGAGAGGTAACAATAATAACTAACACTTATGTGGCACATACTATGTGCCAGGCACTGTGTTAACCACCTTACAATTATTCTCTCATCCTCACAACAACCCCGGGAGGTAGGTCCTCTCATTACTGAGAGGCAAACCTCAAACTGAGGCAAACAGGTTAAATGACTTGCCCTGAGTCATACAGCTAGTAAGTGTCTGAGGCCATATTTGAACTTAGGTCTTTCTGACCTACCTAACTGCCCCAGGGTTATAAAATCAGAGCTAGTATCCTGCAAGTATCCTTAGAGACATCTAGGCTAGTCCTTTTATTTTATGGATAAGGAAACTGAAGTCCATAGAGGTTAAGTGAATGGCCTAAGGTCACACAGGTATTAAGTGGTGTAGGCAGTTCTTGACTCCAGGTCTCCATGATTCTGGGCTCAGCACTTTCTTCAATATAAGACAGTGCCTTCCATCATGGGAATCGTAAATCAGGTTCCTGATCTGGTGTTCCTATTAGTTGTGTGGCCTTGGCTAATGACCTCAATTTCCTGGGCCTCAGTTTCTTTATCTGTAGAATAATAATTGTGTTTTATTGTTTGCAAATTGTTTTCCATGTGTTATATGATCAGAGCCTCTCAACAGCCCTGTGCTGTAAGTAGAACAATTGTCCCCATTTTGTCCCAGAGGCAAGCAAGGCTCAGAGAGAAAGAACAACTTCTCCAAGGTCACACAAGCTGGTGCCATCAGTGGTTGAACTAGTCAAACTCAGAAGTGCCTTAAAAATCTTCATTTACATCATTGTAACACATAGGTTTGAATTCTACTTCTGTTATTTATTTGTTCTGTGACCTTGGCTGTTGCAGGATGTAGCCCTGTCTTTGTGCTCAGTCAATAGAAAAGGTCAGTTACAGAGTTGAACTTTTGGGGACTTTTTTGCTTCTTTTCCTTTTTTTGGAGGAAAGACCAGAGATTAGAAGAGCTAAGAGAAGACTTGGGCAATGGGAGCAGATGGGAAGAAAGTCACTTCATGTGCACAGCCTCCCATAGGAGCTTGGGCAGAGACCAGAAGGAGGAAGTCTTAGGCAATGCCAGTCACTTGAGAAGAAGGGATTATGTGCATAACTCCCCCCAAGTCTCCCCTTCCCACAACATACACACATAAAGTAAAAGGGGTAATAAGGAACTAAAACCAAGACATAAGGGAGCAAAAAACCTGGACTTTGCTCTCTTCCTGCCATGAATTGTTCAGATAATACAGGTCTGAGAAGGGGATTGCCTTTGTAGCCATTCCAAGTTTGTTTTCTTTCCAGGAGGAGTCCAAGCGCAGGGGGAGTGGTGCTATGAGGCTTGAAGTTTAAACATGCCTGGGGTAAAAATGAAATCCGTAAGAATGGTGGAGCCCCCATTCATGAGCCCCAAGTTTGTTTCCCGAGGGTCCAGCCATAGGGTAGGACATCTGGAGAAAAGGTAGAAATCCCTGGAGACAGAATAATTTTATTGATTATATAAACACCTGAAGATTATTTTTATTGCTAAAAACATTTGGCCCATTGCTTTGTATATGCTTAAAACTCCTGAGGTTGTAAAATTTGTCTGGGAATATAAGAAAATAGAACTTCACTTGAGATTCCTGGAATTTTCACCTTTCAAAGCATGAATCACACAGCACTAGTAAAGGAAAGAGCAAGTTGACCTACCTCACAGACATACCCTGAGTAGGTGAAATTACTCAGCATGTTCTTAATCAGTGGAACAGAATGTCACTATTCAGTGGCCGCTTTACTAGTGTCAAGCTCCAGTGTATGACCCTTGATGGAAGGGAACTTCCTTTTTAAGCAGTCAACAAAATCAAGACAAATCAGCCTATTCTCCTACCTCTAAAGGGCTTTTTTATTGATGTCCTTCCCGGTTTCTTTATTGTGTTTTGTGTATGCCCCATTGCAGAATGAAGACTTTTTGGACCTCCTTCAGAAGCAGTACATGGCTTTCTCTCCTAAGTTTTCCTTGTCCTTGAGATCCTTGAGTTCTTTTTCTGCATGGTATCACTGACCATGAACTTCTGTTTCTCCTTCATGACAAACTTTTTGTAAGCTAGGATTTAACCATAATTCTCAACCAAAGCAGAGCCATTAGCTATCCAGAAATTCTCTGTTATACTCTAGTTTCCTTCTTCGGTTTTCTCATATCTCTTAAGGAAGGTATATGGGAAAGATCTTTTTCCTTTTGGTCCCTCAAAGATGAATGTCAAAGAGGTGAATATATGTAAGTCTTCCTCCATCTGCATCTAGAGAATGCATTTGATCCTTTGCAAAAGAGATACTCAAAGCTGTGTAGCGTGTTGGAGGTATTACAGTGCTTTGGAAAGAGCTGATTCTGAATCACGTAACCTGAGACCAAATCCTGGCTCTGTCATTAACCATCGCTATGATCTTGGGCAAGTCACTTAATCTCTTAAGGCCTCAGTTTGCTCATTTGTGAAATGAAGGGGTTATGCTATATGACCTCTAGGATCCATTTTAGCTCCAGATCTCATGTCATATTTTGATATTTTATATTTAGACCTCATTCTGCCCTTTCTTTGAGTGAAGTAAGAATACAGTCTTAATATCTCAGGAGAAAAAGAGCTGTATGGCCACCTCCACCTCCCTCACCCTCACATACAAATACCCCCTCTTCAGTCCAAAATATGGAGTAGAGGGGTGGAGTCAGAATGGGAAGGCCTCTGAATGATCTGGTGTGTGTACATTCATGTTAAAATGCCACCAAATGAGTTATGGCAAGAGATAGCATAAGTTTGACTGGACAGAGTTATTTGGGATCACAGCAAATACAATTCTTGGTTTTCTCTACTTCATTCCTAAACACAGTCATGGGGTGGGGGACAGGGAGGTAGAAGAGGAAGGGAATGGATTTGATCAAAAGGCACACACTATCTTGCTCTCCCAGTATCAAGGACACAGGCTACTTGGTTTCTTCATAACACCTGAAACAATATTCTCCTAGCATGAATCACTGGCAGGTGGGAGATATGGCACTCTTCCTGCAAAAGGATTTAGCATGAAATAAAACATAGCCACTTCCCCTAGTATGTCATAAAATCAAAGACCGCAATAATCACAACCCTCTGTCATCCTTTAGAATTGGTAGATTGTTATCTTATGTTCTGCAAAATTGGAATAATCAGTGTTTATGTGGATTTCCAAGAGATACCACTATATTATATAAAAATTCTGCTGCATCGTAAATATAACCTATCTCGAATCAGTACCATGCCTTAATAGTACTAGACATCTAATTACCAATTGCTTTGTTTGGCTTCTTTGAATTAAAATAAAGGAATGGGAAAGGGGATTGATTTGATTATCTCATACCTTTGCAAATCACAAGACTGTAGAGGTGGCATAGGCTGCGAAGGTCCTCCATGTCAACATGTACCTGAATCCTCTATACCCTCTGCAACAACATCCTTGATAACAGACATCCAGCCTGGGACTAAAGAATTCCAGTTGTAAAGAACTGGCTGCTCTCAGAGGCAGACCATTCCACTGCTACATAGATTTGGTAAGAAGCTTACATTTTGAGGTGAATTCTGCCTCTACCGTCTTGACCCAAGGTTCCTTATTTGCCCATGCAGAACAAGTGAATTAATCCCTTTTCCACAGCCTTTCAAATGCTTGAAGACAACTTTTATATTCGTCAGAAGTCTTTTCTCCAAGCTAAATATCCGTGTTGTCATTTTTCAGTCATATCTGACTCTTTGTGACCCCATTTAGGGGTTTCTTAGCAAAGATACTGGAGTGGTTTACCATTTTCTTCTCCAGATCATTTTATAGATGAGGAAACTGAGGCAAACAGGGTTAAGTGACTTGCCCAGGGTCACACAGCTAGCTAGTAAATGTAAGAAGCTGAATTTGCACTGAGGTCCTCCTGACTCCAGGGCCAGGACTCTAGCCATTGTGCTACCCACCTACCTTTATATATCCATAGTTCCTTTCACTTCAGGTATTTGTGGAACTAAGATAGTTTAAACTTGCTTTACTTGACCCCAGTCAAAGAGTAGGAGCATTGGGAGGAATTTTCAAAGAAGCAGGTTTCAGTGAAATATAAGGACCAATTTACTAATAATTAAACCTGTCTGAAATTGGAATGGGCTGCCTCAGGGAGCAGTGAGTTCCCCATTCTCAGAGGTGTATAAATGGTGGTTGATCACTGAAACTGGTATCCCATGTAGCACCCCTGAACCCAAAGAAATAAAATATTCTCTTCTATTAATTTGTTTACATTTGAAGACTGGCTGTCTCACCCAGGCTGGAAATACAGGGGTGACTCATATGTTTGATCCCACTGATCAGCATAAGAGCTTTGACTTGCTCCATTTCTGATGAGCTGGTTAACTTCCTCCCCTTAGGCACCCTGGTGGCCCCCTCCTTACCATATTAATGTCTACCACACAAGTAGCTTAGCCTACTGTAACTCAGGACCCCCAAGCATCCTTCAGCTAGCCTCAGCTTCAGCCTGCTTGGTACCCGAGAGTATAGTAGTGCCCCACCACACTCAGTTATTCTATTAAAAAAAAAATTTCCTTGACAAGAATGCCAGCATACTCTCCAAGCCTAAATTCTCAATCAGTTTATCAACAAGAATTTGTTGAGCACCTACTCTGTTTGTCAACAGCATATAGTTTCATATCCCTATATCCTGGGTATGCTGGAAAATGTATAACAGCCAGTTCTCTTGGGGGAGAAGGGGAGGACAGCATGACATACTTTTAAGTTTAATCTACATTAATGTTTCCTCCATCACTTTCTTAAATCTAGACAATCCACAAAACAATAAATTAAGCTCTGGTCGATATCAATCAGCATTCGTTGATTTTTGAGGTGTAAATGATCACACTGAAAATTTAACAATTAGCTCTCCAAAACAGGTTCTCTCAGGCCCCAGCACACCCCCGGACTTGGGCCATTCATCCTAGGTGGCAGCAAAGTGGGGGTTGGGGGGTAGTATTAAATAAGACTGAAATGTAGATTGGATCCAAGTTGTGGAGAATCTTAAATTCCAGACTGAGGTGTTCATGTATTATCATGTAGGCAGCAGGGAGTCACTGGTGTTTTCTGAGCAAGGTCAGACTTACACCTTAGGATGACTATTTTGGTAGCCCTGTGGATGATGAATTGGGGTGAGGGAGAGGAATATGGAAACAGGGAGACCTGTCAGAAGGAAAGACAAACATCCCAACACTTGCTAGAGAAGACTAGAGTCAGAGTTCCTGTGATGAGTTTGGCCTTCTCATTGTACAGCTGCAGTGTCTGAGGCCAAAGAATAACCTCTCCAGTTGCCCAGTGTAGGCAATGGGCAACTCCTGAAGATTTCTAAACAGAAGACTTGTGTGACCAGACCTGTGTGTTAGAAAGATTGTGGCAGAGGGATGGGAGAGGGCAAGTGGGCAGGTGGGAAGAAGTGGGAGATGATGACAGTAATCTGAATTTCCCATCTCTCTGAGCTGTAAACGTTGCCTCCAGCAGCACAGAGCTTCTGGAATGCTGGTCTGGGGTAGTGCCCAAGGAAGACTGTCACGCTGCCGAGTCCCCAGTGGGCTTGTTTGCTCCTGGGAGGTCTCTCGCTCCAGGCCTCACAAGAGCTAACCCCTGTTCACTTGCAGGAACATCTGGGCAGCCTGAGACAGGTGGTGTGACTGCAGCTGCCGTGCTGTAACAGCAGCAAACATTCTCTTCCCCGTCCCTTCCTGTGGTTTCACCAGAATTTCTTATGCCACCCAAATTAGAAAGGCTTCATTTAATGCAAACATTTAGTGCTGTTGTGCTTATATGCACATACACTTGCATTTTGAAAAAATTAAGCCAATATTTTTCAAACCACTAAAAATATTTTGAGGTAAATAGAATGACTTGGGCTTTATTGTTGGTTCAGTTTTTTTTAAAGAGCTTTGACTCGCCTCTTCCAGGAAGCCGCTGACTGACTGCACTCATCTGACTAGAGATGAGGGGAAGCTTCCCTGTAGCCACTTTCCTCTGCTTGCTACTTCCCTCGGCCTGCACCTGGAAGGAAGCCAGTGCCATCCTGTGCTCAGAGCAGAATCAAGCAAATTATTTGTTTTTCATCCTCTGGAACCACAGTGTCCATGTTACAGTGCCCAACACAGTCATCCACACATAGTAAACACTCAGTAAATATTTGATTATGATTGATTAATGTGTGAAAGAGCCTGGGGTAGGAAATAGAGGGCTGGCCTCTGAGTCATCATGTCCAAGGTTCAAGTACTCCCCCAACATATACTGGCTGTGTGACCCTGGGCAAGTCACTTGTGCCTCAGTGTCCCCAAACAACTTTCTGAGTATAAATTGCCATGAAACTGTCAATCTACATGGTTAGAGAAAGTACTTGGAGGAAAGCTTCTTAGACCAATGAAATCACAAATCCAGTCCAAAAAAAAGGAATCATTAACAGTATTGATTTCTTGTTCCATTAATTTTTTTTTTTTTAGTTTAGTGAGACAGCTCACCTAAACTAAATGAATCATCCTTGGAGCAATATGTACAAATAGTATATTTATGAGCATTCATAGATCAGGCTTGTTAGTGGGCCCATGAATATGCAGTCTGTGGTGTCTAACAAACCTTATCTGTTTTGGAGTTTATTAAGAGGAAATCAAAGCCATTGTAATTTATGGAAACCCAAAGTTTAAGTAAGTAAGTTTCCTACTAAAATGTGATGATACTTACCATGGGGCAGGGGGGAAGTCATTCAGTAGAATGTGTAAGGGTTTTAGCATTAAATAATAAATGGAGAATGGCGTAGAGACACCTAAGGAGAAACTAGTCCTAAGGTCAGAGTATAGATTTAGAGCTAAAAAAGATCTTTGAGATCATCTAGTCTAGAGGTTCTCAATTTTGTTCTCGGAACTCCTTGATGCTCTTAAAAATATCAAAGACTCCAAAAAGTTTTTATGTGGGTTGTATCTATTGAGATTTACCATATTGGAAATTAAAACATCTTATCATTATTATGAAATAGTTTTGACCTTTCAGACTCCCTGAATCTTAGGGACACCCAGGAGACTTCATGCCATACTTTGAGAACCATTGGTCTAATCCAACTCTCTCATTTTTACAAATGAGAAAACTTAGACCTAGAAAGAAGAACTGACTTGCACAATGCCACAAAGCAGAGCTGGGATTTGACCCTACCGCCACCCAATTCCATGTCCAGCACTCTTACTTTGATCTCCCAATCCGTCCTGTTACTATTGAGGGCACCACCATTGCCTCAGGCATCCAAGATGCTACTTCAGAGTCCTCCTCAATTCCTCACTCACACTCACTCCACATATCAAAATTGTTGTTAAGTATTGTCATTCAACAATATTGTTTTGACTTTAACAACATTTCTTGTGTATATCCCACTCTTTTCACAAAAAAACCACCACCCTAGTAAAGCCCTTATCACTTCCTGCCCAGGCTATTACAACATCCCATTCATTGGCCTTCCTTCCTCACCCCAAATCTCTCCTCACTCCAAATTTTCCTAAGTCACAGATGTGACAATTTAACTCTTCTCGCATTCAGTAAGCTCTGATGGATCCCTATAACCTATATTAAATATTTTGTCGTGTTTTGTTTTTCATTTAAAACTCTTCACAGTCTGGCCTCTTTTTACCTTTGTTGTCTTATTAACACTTTCTTCCCCTCCACACACTCTACTCTCTAACCATACTACTTTATTTTCTATTCCTCACGTATGTCATTCTATCTCCTGACTCTGTGCTTTTGCATTGACTGTTCCTTATACCTGGTGAGCCCTCCCTCCCCACCTCCCATTCATAGCTTCCTTGGTTTCCTTCAAGATTCAGTCTAAATCTTACCTTCTACAGGAAGCCTTTCCTGGTTTTCTCCACCTCCCCTCCAAGCTGTGTCTCCTGTCCAAGATCATCTTCCATTTATACTACATCTTATATGTGCATAGTTATTTGCATGTTGTCTCCCCATTAAAATGTGGGTTGTTGAGGACAGGGTCCATGTTTTTGTCTCTTTTTTTTTGTATCTCCAGTACTTAGTACTGTGCCTCAAACAACAAACATAATAAATGCTTGTTGATTGACACACTTTTGCTTAAGAACTCTTCTAATAAGACTATCCGTCATTTACATACTGCCAGGCACTGTCCTAAGTACTTTACAAATATTATCTCATCTGATCCTCTCAACAACTCTGGGAGGTAAGTGCTATTATTATCCTCATTTTACAAATGATGAAACTGAGGTAGATAGAGGTTAGGTGACTTGCTCAGGGTCACATGGCTAGTGTCTGAGGTCACATTTGAACTCAGGTCTTCCTGACTCCAAGCCCAGCACTCTGTCCACTAGGCTACCTAACTGCCTCTGTCTTCCCTTCTTCCCAGACCTATTATAAGCTCATTGAACCTGGCCTGCTCCTTAAGACTGAGCTGAGTGTGGAACCACTTTAGAATTTTTAGATGTGATCAAAATAGTAGATAATGTAAATGCAGAAGAGCAGTGGCAGAAATGAAGATCCTAGCGATGTCTGATTCAGTGACTGTCTCTTGCTGCCCTAGAACACGTCCCACCTCATTATATTAATTAATGGGTTTAGAACAAGCTTCACCTGATTTCCTGGCCAGAGTGTGGGTCAGATAACCTAGGTTTCTGTCCTTTACTAAAAAACTCTAGCAAGATGAGCCTTGTATCTTTAGTCATTGACCAAAGAAAGTCTTATGAGCAAAACTAAATTCCAAAGGGTTTTTTCAGCCATTTCTGAGATAACTATCAAAGAATTTCAGGTTCACAGTTCCTTCTAAAATATTGAAAGGCTTAGGATTTGGAGGGGGGGGGAAGAAGGTATGCAGTTCTTATTGGTGGTAATTAGACAGTAAGGGAATTGGTCCTCAAAGTGAAATCTCTATTCAAAAATCATACTTTAAAACTTTTTTAGCACTATGGGCAAAAGGACTGAACCAGACCAAGGAGATGGCAAAAAAGTATTTTATTAAATAGTCTATTAATGTCATATGCAGGGTAAAAAGGTTTTTGTGGATAGTTTTTGAAAATAATTCTTAGGAAAGGCCTTTTTTCTTTTTAATCCAGGAGGTATTTGTAGCTATAGAAGCAACTAAAAGTCAGATACTTCATCTTTTACCAAAAAATTGAATTAAATTTTACTTTTTTAACGAAGGCTGTCCATTTCTCACGGCCCTTCAGAATTATTCACTCTCTTGCTTACTATTCTCTTACTAGTTATTTAACTCTAGTCTTCTCATCTCTAGAAAGCAGTAATTTGATACTGTGGTAGAAATTACTTTGCAAATTGATTACAGTAGCATTTGACTGTAAATGCTCAAATAATAGCATCACAGAATGTTAGGGTTAAAGGGAAGTAAGCAATCATCTAGAAGTCTATTCTACAGATGAGCAAACTGAGGTCTATGTAGATAAAGTAGCAGTTAGTAGCAGAATTTATCTGTATATGTACACACACACACACACACACATGCATGCATGCAGGTACAGGTATACATCTAATAATATAGAGTACACAGACTAAAAAGGATATGAATGTTTAACAAAATACGTAGAATTGAATTTTCTTCCATGGTTTTCTGAGAAACATTTCCCATTTTAGATGTGAGTGTTAGATATGAGATGGGGAAATACCCTTTACTTTCATATTATCCTGTTCATGAAAAGAAAATAAGCATTGATATTTATATGTGCCTTGAGTAACTTATGGGAAGACTATTCTCTGAACTACATGTAAATGCGGGCAAATGTAGATCATAGCTCTGAAGGGTATAGAAAAAGGAAGTAGCAGTCCCTATGATGTCATTGAGATCTGCTTATATTTCTAGGTCAAAGCTACCAATTCAAGGTTGAATCCCAACAGGAAAGCCAATTATTAGTTTATCAAAATGCAGAGAGTAGAAAAAAGAGCCAGTGGAGTTGACAGCCTATCTGTGAATGTGAGAGAAAGGGGAGCTATTCTGTCATTCATCTGTCTAGACTGTTTGCTTCCGTAAAGGGAAACTGTGAATGAGCTTGTGAGTTGTGATTGGAGTGTGGTGGCTTTGTAGACATTCAGAGACAGCAGGGTGGAAGCAAAGAGGATTTTTTAAGTTCCTGTCGTGTTGGGATATCACTCATGGTGGCCTTTTGAAAAAAAAAAACCGGATAAAGCACATTAGCTCATCCCTCTTTGTGTAAGACATGAATTGGGTTATGAATGATTGCTAAGAGGAAGTATGGTGGTTATTTAATAAGAGGACTTTGAGGGTTAACCCAGGGGCAAAAGGTTAATAAAGGATATTCTTTCTTGTCTTCTGCATTGTTTCATACTAAGTATTTTTGTCAGTGTTCCAGAGCACCTTGATAACAGACACTGTCAAAGGACAGAAATGCATCTTGAGCTAAGGATTTTTCCTTTCTCCATTTGGTCAAATGTTGGGGTTACTTTGTATGGGTTTTAATTTTTTTAAATATATCCACTGTTTATTGTTTGCTATAGTGAAGCTAAATACTTGATTGTGAACCTCAATAAATTTGATATAAGCAGTTGAAAGATTTGGAAGCTTTTATATTATAACATGAACAAAAATTTATAGATGGCAGAGTTTAATATCTTAAGTCAGTGAGCCATTAACCAAGCGCCCTTTAGAAGCCAAACATGTTTTGACCTTGGTGGGATTCAGATGTGCTACTTGTTAACAGTTTTGGCTGATTTCAGTTTGGAGGTTGTTTGCAGAACATCAGCTTTGTGATCTGCACAAACTATATAAGCGAAAATAGCAGGAGCAGACAAGGTAATTCCAGCTGGCATCTCAGTCCTGCATCAGCTGTAATAAATTACTTAGCTGAGCCCATGGTCTGTTACTTTTTATGGTCATGTTCTATATTTGTGTGGGCAGGGGAAGGATCACATGGCAAAACGATCATTTGATATTAGTGTTTATGTGTAGCAACTCAGGGCTGCTAGATAGAGTCTTCCCTGTGCATGCAAAGCCCAAAAACATTAAGTCCCTTACTGAAAGAAGGAAACACTTTCTAAATGCTCGGTTTTAGCTGCATCAGATGTAAAATGATCTGGAATAAGCTGTGTATCATTCGTTATCTGTGGGAGAGGGCAAGCTCTGTCCTCTTCTCTGACTAAATGAAATACCCTGTGCTTCCTAGTTATTTGAAAATACTGCATTTTGAGAATAATGAACCCTGGCAGAAGGGTCAAAAGTCTGATTTTATATATTTTCTAGATTCTCCCTCTCTCCCAGCTTGAATCTGAAAGAATCAGATTTGGTGACAAATGAATTTGAAAGAACTTGCATTTGGTTTTTGTTTTGTTTTTAAGTTTTTCTTGGATTGTCTTTCTTCCTCACCTTATGTTGTTAATGCTTGATCATATAGTATCAAATACACAGAAAATGGTCATTGTTTATTTTCCTGTGCATAAACTGAAAAGGCAGGCATCTGTATCAATTGGTATTCAAAAATCAAGAAAGAAGCAAGGAAATTAAAAAAAACATTTAGCACTTTTTTGTTGTTGTTGAGTCATTTCAGTCATATCCAACTCTTCTTGACCACATTTGAGGTTTTCTTGGTATAGATACTGGAATGGTTTGCTGTTTCCTTCTCCAGCTCATTTTACAGATGAGGAAACTGAGGCAAACAGGGTTAAGTGACTTGTTCAGAGTCACACAGCTAATAAATGTCTAAGGTTGGATTTGGACTCAGGAAGATGAGTCTTCCAGACTCCAGGTCCAACGCTCTATTCACTGCATCTAACTACGTGCTTTTACTATGTTCCATATAATGTGCTGAGCTATCCCTTGCCCCCAGAGAACTTTCATTGTAATGGGGGAAGCCACAGACCAATTCAGGAAAGGGTGCTTTGGTACCAAAGTCCCTGGGAGTGTGAGTGAGCCCACTGGAGATTAAGTAGAGCAGCAGACCCCTTTCAGGAACAGTGGTAGAGTTCATTTGATCATGGTTCCAAGACTGGAAAGAAATGAGCTGCTGCTGAGACCTGGAAATAGAGAGTGACTTAAAAGAGAAATTTGTCCTTATGCAGGTCTTTGTTAAATCTGTTCACCTAACATGACCTAGTCCTGTGTAGTCTCTGCTTCCACTCAGTTGATTTTCTGTTTTAGGTCTCCTCTTAGGAACTGCTCTGGGAAGAAAGAGCCTGAAAATATTTGTCCTCATTCCTTCTGATTGATGATAGAGGCTAGTCCTTGCCTAAACCCCACTTAATGCCTTTGATCACAGAATTCCCTTTCCCTGTCTTTATGGTTCGTTCCATTACTCTTTTCCTCTGGGAGGTCTTACCACACTAAGCAGAGTTTTGACCTTTTACCTTTCCTCAAATCTCTCAATATTTGAATGCCCAGTTTGTTCTGCACCCCTCCCCAACTTCCCATTATGATTCTGTGAGTCTGCTCGGTAACTTGAAAGGCATCATGATGCTGGGATCTAAATGGGACTTCCAGTGATTAGCAGAGGTGGCCAAATTACTTAACCTTGCTAAAACACAGTTTCCTCACCTCTAACATGGTCACAATAGTAGCTCAGGTGCCTAACTCACTGTTCGTTGCAAGGCTCAAATGAGATACACATGTATAAAACATATCTACAAATGTTGCTGTTATTTTCAGATTAGATGCAGGATGGCAAATTAGGAAATTGCTGTTTCCAGGTGAAAGATTGATAATAGCCTGAACTAGGGTGGTTTGATGTCAGAAGCATTAACTGTTTGATTTGGTCACAAGCTAGTTAGTAGAGAGCAGTATATGATCAATAGTATGTAATCAGTATTGAGGGCAAGTAGGTGATAAAGTGGGTAGAGCGCTGGGCCTGGAGTCAGGGAGACCTGAGTTCAAATATGTCTTCAGATACTAGCTGTGTTAGTTAACCCTGGGCAAGTCAGTTAACCCTGTTTGCCTTAGTTTCCTCATCTGTAAAATGACTAGAGAAGGAAATGGCAGACCCCTCCAGTATCTTTGCCAAGAAAATTCCAGAAAAGTCAGACATGATTAATACAACTGAATAACAATGAAAACAATATTGTTTATAATACACCTGAAATTAGTCATATGAATTTGGAATAAGAAGGGTCATATGAATAGCAATTTGATGAAATGTTATTGAGGCTTTTCAACTATCTTTCATGCCCTTAAAAAATGCCCCTGTTGAAGGTATTGTAGATGACTGCAACTTCAAATGTGAGAAAGTAGCGATGAGAGATTATCACAGCCAGATTTTGGTGACAGATGTAGCTTGAGTGCTCAATGATAATAAAATAGGAGTTCTGGAGGAAATGTGCTGATTAAATTCACATGGACTGCGGTTCCCCAGCTGGCCTGATATTCAAATACAGTTAAGAAAATATTTCAATTAATTGTATTCTTCTCCGCACAGATTCTACCCATGATTTAAAAAAAAAAAGATTTGAGTTTAACATCAGGATAACTAATATGCTTTCAATGCCCACCATTGGTCTACTGAAAGTAGTGATTGTGAAATTACAACCAAAGAAATTAGTGGACCAAAAGATTTCACTGTTTTGGCTCTAAACATGTTGTTTTTCTATAGAATATTAGTCAACCCAACACCATCTTGTCAAGTTTTAATGGCTTAGCCAATGGGAATTTTATCATTTTCTTGGCTTATATTCCAAATTAAATGTACACAGATAGCCCTTGTGAATTATAAAATGGATCATATATTCCCATGGGAATAGTGATGTAACTGGAGGCTGGACCCCTGACAAAGGAATTGGTGTCAAAGAAATTATAAATATGCTAACAATATACTATAAAAAGATTTGATGACTACAAATTTCTATGATCATTGAATACTGTAAGATGAACCCCACACACCCTAAAATTGGGTATAAGTATATTATACATATTATGCCCAAGGCCTTGTGCTATGATGCACTCATAAGCATATCTTTTAAATGATTTATCTGTTCTCTAAAACTAATATGCTATCTATAAAGTAATTTAATTAATAATTTTACATGTCTTCTTAGGATTTAGGGAACCTTTTTAATATGATTTTAGTGACTTTGTACCTCTTATCTAAACTACCCAGGGAAACTTGAACTGATGCCTTCTTTTTCTCTTGGAAAGTTTCTCTATTACAAGCAAAGAGCCCAGAATTGTTGCATTTATTTACCTTAGAATGGCACTCTAGAATTGGGGTTGTTGTTTTGGAAATCTTGCGTGTCTCAGTATTTGAAGGCCTGACTAAAGATGTACAGTTTAAAGAGCAGGAGTATCTTGAATCTGTTTTTTTCCTTCATCTTTTCTTTGCTTTATCATCCCTTTCCTTATTCTCATCCCTCACTCACTCTCAAATAACCCCAGGGTAAAACTTGACAGAGAAGGGGAATGGAGAGGGCATCTTGAAGGGGCCTGTGACAGGAGTGATGGGTACAGTTATATTGTGCTGCTGTGTTGTTTGTCCTGTGTTCTTGAAGAGGACCATGACATCAGGGATGTGGTATCATGACGTGAAAGTGATTTGGATTCAAGTGAGGAAAGGCTATGCAAAGTCGCCAGCCTCACTTTCACCTCTGGAGCCATCTGGATCCAGTGGCCAGGTATAAATCAGGACAGCTGGAGATGGCCCAGGATGCAGCGGGGGACCTTTGCCTTTTCAAGCCAAGATCTTTAACAGTCTCAGTTTGATATTGCCTAGATCATGGTGGGAGGAGAGAGACAGACTCATTGAATATGACCTTCAAGGCATTTTTATACCATTTGGCTGAAGTCGTCTCTTAAACTAGTGACTAAATTGGTAAAAGATGGAAGAAGTGAAATATAGGTCATAGTTGGTTATATTATCCTTATATATAGTTATATTTTAACATAGCATCATGCTACTTTAATTTCTTTTGACTCATTTTCTTACTATTAGTGGCAATTAGGTAGCACAGTAGATAGAGTGCTAGGTTTGGAATCAGCAAGACCCTAATTTGTATCTGACCCCAGACACTTAATAACTGTGTGACCCTGTGCAAGTCACTTAACCTCTGTTTGCCTCAGTTTCCTCAACTATAAAATGAGGATTATAATAGTGTCTATCTCCCCAAGTTGTTGTGAGTTTCAAATTAGATGACATTTGTGAAAAGTACTTTGTACATTGCCCAGCACATAGTGATGGTAGAGTTTGTTCAGTCATGTCTGACTTTTTGTGACTCCATTTGGGGTTTTGTTGGTAAAGATACTGGAGTGGCTTACCAGTTCCTTCTCCAGCTCATTTTACAGATGAGGAAACTGAGGCAAACAGGGTTAAGTGACTCGCCCAGGGTCACACAGCTAGCAAGGGGTACATAGTAGACTGTATATAAATGCATATTCCCTTCTCTTTCTTTCCCTACTCCAGCTGTTCTCAAACTTTTTGATCTCAAGACCCCTTTACAGTCTTGTAAATCAACACTCCAAAGAACTTTTGTTCAAGTGAGTTATATCTATCAGTATTCGCCATATTAGAAATTAAAATGTGATTTAATATACTTATTCATTTAAAATTAATAGCAAATCATATCTTAACATAAATAGCATTTTTATTAAACTATTTTACAAAACAAAAATATGAGAAGTGGCATTGTTTTACATATTTTTGCAAATTTCTTTAATGTCTAGTTTAAAAGAAAACAATTGTGTTCTTATATCTGCTTCTACAATTCAATCTGATGTGATGCATTGTTTTGGTTGAGGTATATAAAGAAAATCTGACCTCACAGAGATGTGTAGTAGGAAAAGAGAGAGGTATTGAGCAAATAACATCTTTATATTATTTCAAAAAATATAGTTTTGATATCACCAAACCTGTGAAAGTGTCTTAGGGATTGCTGGAGGACCACATACCATACATTATGAATCACTATAATACTCAGTGTCTTTCTGTCTCCCTAATATTGTAGTTGTCAGTGGGTTGAGAGTGAAAAAAACATCCAACTTCGTGGCTCCCAGCCTTTTCAAATAGAGGAAGTGAAGGTGGGGAGGATTGAGCTCCTTGTATTTGTATCCTTGCCAGTTATTTTGCTAAGTGGCAAGGATACAGATACAAGCACGACAGTCCCTATCCTCAAGAAATGTACAGTCTTAGGGAAGAAAGTATATGAAGAGGACCTGGGGGTTGGGAAGGCAACGTTACACAGGCAAGGCTGCTGGTAAGGAACTGAAGAGAATGCTTTGGGAGTGAATGAAGTCAAGGTGAGCCTAGTATGGCTACCCCCTCCTGAAATGTATGTTGTTTTGATATTTTGTGGGATGAATTTCATTTATATAAGTAGAACTAGTTGCAAAGTAAATTTCATTGATTTATTGTAGTTCAATATTTATTTATTTTGAGAGACAATCAGAGTTAAGTGACTTGCCCAGTTCCATATAGTTAGTAAATGTTTGAGGCCAGATTTGAACTCAGGTCCTCCTGACTCCAGGACAAGTGTTCTTCTACCCATGGCACCACCGAGCTGCCCCTGGTTCCACACTTAAAAAAAAGATTTCAAGTACACTGTGACAGAAGATTAGGTGGTATAAGGAAGGGAAGGAAGTCAGGAAAACCTCAGTTCAAGTCACTTAACCTCTTTTTGCTTCTGTTTCCTAATCTGTAAAATGGGGATAAGAGCATCTAGCTCCTAGGGTTGTCATACAGATAAAGTAAGATAATATATGCAAAGTGTTTTCAAACCTTAACATACTCTATAAATGCCAGCTATTATTAATTTCAGAAATACTTACAAAAGCATTCGTATTTTATTCATCAAAGCAACATTTACATGAATCTGAAAAAAATTGTTATTCAAAATGAATCATCATTCAACCCATAGATGTATTAGCTTACTTTTTATGCTGTCTCGCTGCATATTTTAATTAGATAAACATCCAAACGATAATACATGTGGCTTTGCTTACCCCTTGTGAAAACTCTGTGACCTTTTGGTTGAAAGCCACTAATCTCATTACCTGGGAATGAATAAGATGAGAATTTATTCACAGTTCATCAGGTCATGCTTCACAACCACTAAGACCCTTTCCCAGATTCCCTAGGATTCGCTGCTTTTTTGTGTTTTTCATCTGAAAAAAATGAGCAAATAGTCATAGATTTAGAGTTGGAAGGGACCTGAGAGGTCTTGCAATCCAAATAACACCTTCATTCTCTAAATGAGGAAAATGAGGCTAAGTTTAAGAGCAGTTAGATAATTTGCCCAAGATCACACAGGTAAGTACCAGAGCTGGGATTTGACCTCAGGTTCTCTGATTCCAAATCCTGTTTTTTTGCCCTATAGCACATCTGTCTGGGTCTTTCCAGAGAATATTAGAGAGGACTAGAGGTGCTTCTTTATGTAACCCATGGCCAAGTACCACAAGCTCTGAGGTTAAGCAGTTCAGGTTCAATCTTTGAGGCAAATCTCCCTCTCTATCCCCTCCCAAACATATTTCTTTGGTTTATTTTAACTCACACACGCACACACATGCATACGCACACACGCATGCATACAGCTCAGAGTGTAGCTCATGACTAGGTCTCTACAAATGTATAAAAGTGCATAGTTCTAGTACAGACACTCAAAAAGTTAAAAAAAAATTATATATGTGTGAATACGTATATGTTTATATTCATGTATGCAAACCACTCCAGAATCTTTGCCAAGAAACAGAGTCCATGGGATCATGCAGAGTCAGAAATGATTGAACAACAACATCGATTTTTGTCCGTTCTCAGAAGACAACCAAAATGATATTGTGTTGGAGACAAGTTACAGTGTGACAATTGTGGCTGATCAGAACAATATGAACTCAGGATGCCTAGGTTGGACACATATGGGGTGGAGATATGGACACACATTTTGGGGTGGAGATGTCTCAAAATTCGAACATCTGTTTCTTTTGAATTACCACAATTCTACTTTGCTCGTAGAACACGGCAACTTTCATGACTGCCATGCGGAGCGGTCCTTCTCCCAGTGTCTCCTATGTCATGCAGTCAGTTCCAAAGTTCTTCCAAGAGACCTGGAGAAAACAACAAAAACCATTGACTAATATTTAGATATAATCAAACTGAGGCTCATGCCCTTAAGTGTGATGATGACTCATCAAGTTAATCAGAAACTCCTCTGATCATCCTCCTTGCCCTTCTTTTCTGTGTACTTGGTATAAGAACATTCCCTAACTCTGCAGGCTAGAATCATGCTGAACAAGACCTTTAGTTTTTAGAGTACTTTATCTTTAAAGGACTCAAAGAATTTTCACATTCTCCTCAGAGAACATTTTCTTTTATTTGACTTATCATCAACAGTGTGCCTTTGAAATAAAAGATAAGACATTTATTATTGTTAGCTTTTTTCTGATAGAGAAACCAGAGCAGTAATGTAAAGTTACCTGTCTGGTTACACAGTGAATGATTGGAAGTGGCAGGACCTGTATGCTGGTAATGAACCCTCTCTGCCTCTCTGTGATTTAGTTTATTTGTTCTGATATGTATTAATTTAAAGACTTCCAGCTTTTCTTTATTTCCTTACTGTAATACTGTCTTATTTCTTGGACAGTGGCTTACAAACCTCCCAAGTGTGCATCACTACAAATTTAAATAACAAGCTTGTTTATTGTTCTATACTATCCCATGTCTTCTTTTTAATAGGTGGAATATTTACTTGGTTATTATACACAGTATAAAGTTAGATTTATTAAAGAGTTAGGGTAATTATTTGCTTCTTTGTAAAGAGCAATATTTTGTGAGATTTTCTTAGGCCTCTGTGACCTGCCCAGTTCTCTTTATTGTCAGAAAGACTTGCTGCTGTTCTGCTGACACCAGTAATTCTTAAAAACTCCAAGCTATGGATCACCCAAATCCTTTCTGTTAGCTAGTTTTCTGTCCAACTATTCCCATTCTAATTTTTATAGAATGCATTGATAATAGATTTTATGGACTGCAGTGGTAAGAAGTAATATGAGAGACAGGGACAGAATGAATCAGAAAGGGACAGAAAGAAATTGGGAGACAGAAAAAGAGAAAGAATTCTTGCTGTGTGACTTTGGGCGAGTCATTTAACCTCTAAAAGCTCTAGACAGCTCTGTAAGACCATGGGTACTCCATTTCAGCCTTTTTACTCTTCTGACTTTCCTGGGCCACACTTAAAAGAGAATATGAGTATACTGGAGATTGATTGTGCACTCAGTGCAGTCTCTGAAGCTGAGATGCAACAAAAGTATGAATTGATTCTCTGTTGCTTGTGCTAATTTTGGCCTAACAATAAACACCAAAAAAACACAAATTCTTCACCAGCCAGTACCACGCCATCCAGAAATATTGACTGATGTGGATAAGTTCATTTAACTTGGCAGTATTCTTTCCAGGGCTGTACACATAGGTGATGAGGTTAATGCACACATGCCAGAGCTATGTCAGTGTTTGGGAGGCTCTAAAGGAAAGGGTGGGAGAGAAGAGGTATTAGATGGACTACCCAACTGCAGGTCTACGGAACTGTAGTGCTGACCTCATTGTTGTATGCCTGTGAAACCTGGACAGTTTAACAGCACCATGCCAGGAAATTGAATCGCTTCCATTTGAATTGTCTTAGGAAGATTCTGAAGATCACCTGGCAGGATAGGTACCAGACACTGAGGTCCTTTCTCAGGCTCAACTGCCAAGCATTCAAACTCTACTGCAGAGAGTGTAGCTTTGATGGGCTGGCTTAAAAGACTGTTTTATGGAGAATTAGAACATGGAGGTCAGAAGAAGTAATACAAGACCATTCTCGAGGTCTCTCTAAAGAACCTTGGAATCGATTATGTGACATGGGAGACACAGGTGAAGAACTCTCTAACATGGCATGCTTGCATCAAAGAAGGTGCAAAGCAGAATTGCAACAGCTCATAAGAAATGTGAAATGTACAAATTTAGAGACATCACCGAGCCTTCCAAGCTTGTATTGGTCTGATCAGCCACAGTGTTTGGGTACAGTGACACTGTACCTTGACTTTAATGATGCCATTTGGGTCCTCTTCAAGAACTAAGGACAACAACCAGCCAACCAGATTTTCCTGAACTGAATGAGAACTAAACTGATAAAGAACTATACTTATGTCCTTGGAAATAAACTGAAACTCTAATGGCCCTAGCTTAAGAACTATTACACACACACACACACACACAGTCATTTCCATTGATATTATTCTCATATAACTTCCCTGAGTCATTAAATCTGGTAAAATAAAATGCTTGGTTCATATTTTAAAACTACATCAAGTCCACAAATATCTAATAATCACTTTTAATGAGGGATAAAGACTAGATATGTGATTTTATTAGTAGAAGGAGCTCTGGGGGAAGAAGTATCCTCTGTCTACCAATGCAGATTGACACCTTCTCTGTAATTTATAATCTTGGAGAGTTACCTAGAACATTGAGAGGTGAAGCCATTTGCCCAGGATCACCCCACGCATGTCAAAGATGTATCTTGAACCATGGCCTTCCTGACTTGGAGGCCAGTTCTCTATCCATTATACCACATTGCCCTAGGTCATCTACTAGGTACTCTGTGGAATAAAAATATAAGAAGTCTTGTTGGTCCTCTGAATTAATCATCTGATTAAGAAAATGAGACAACACCCATAGAATCTTTTAGAATTAAAAGGAACTTTAAAAACCTGGACCCCCCATTTTATAGATAAGGAAACCAAAGACCAGAGAGTAGCTCAGACTCACACAGCTATTTAGCAAAAGAGCTATTGGGATTGGAGTTGGGGGCCCCTGCCTGAAATGAAAATAACCATGACAGGGCAGTAATGTCAGAGATGTGATGATTAATGATTAATTTTCAAATGAATGTCACCGACAAGTATCTGTAAAGCTTGAGGAGGGTGGATATCCTCACTGTCATAAGCAGCCGTATTAGCATCCTGGTTGCTATGACCTTTAGACATCTGAAAGAAACTATTTCCTTACCTCGGTAGGGACTTAGAGCTGGGGCAGGTTGCCAGAATCTCATAGAAAAACAACTTGAGACCTTAGGTTTTTACCTCTGTATTTGGTGGCTGATGCATACACCCCCTCCAGGCTGAACCTGGATACGAACAAGCTTCTATTTATATTCATGTCTTGGTTGAACCTGCTGTACCTGTCTTATGTGACAACAGGAGAGACCCTTTGTCAAATGTGCACTGTGCATCTGGAGACATTACTAAGTAATGTGATATGGCACACAATTTTAATTTCAACCCCAAAATGCATCTGGTAGCCTGACTTTAACCAACACAGTAGAGATTACATTGTTTTACCTGATATTATTAGCTTCTTAACTTTTCATATTTTTCTTAATTTTTTTTCCCTAGTGTTTCATAAGTTGAAAAGTCAAATAGGATGCATAAAGGACTGAATGTGTGTGTATGTGTGCGTATGAGTGAAATTAAGATAAGTTGTTAGGAGAAACCATGTGTATACAAACTAAATCAAACATGATAAACTTGTATGCAGCATCCAAGGGAATATACGTTTCTATAGGCAACATTTAGCTTGTTGAGCGCTGTGGAGTAATTGTGTCAAGTAAGGAAATCCTGTAATGAAAATAGTTTGGAAAAGAATATCTAGCAGCTGCCTATGGAAAGCTAAACTTCTTGGTTTTTTATTACCAAGGAAAAAGTGAATCATATGTATATATAATCCAGGAACCCAAACAATGACTCTTGTTCTGTCCTGAGGGTGGTTTTTGCCAAAGGATGGTTTTCCCAGTTCTGTCTTTGAGAATCATTCTACAAGTGCTCTTATATAAAGACCATTTTAATGGAATTCAAATCTAAGAGAATAAAATGTTCTCTCTTAACATTCTTGTACCTCACTAATAGTAAGCATCCTGGAATAAAATATACAGTACTTGATTGTATTTTAGGTTTGCAGTGGTAGGGCAGCAGCACGAGGGGCAGATGAGGAGAGAATTTGAGTTAAATAGAAGAGTAAACAAGATTCCTTTCATAAAGGTGAATTTTGCTGGCTCCAATAATGAACCTTTTAAATCAAGGTTCTTAAAATGTTTTTAGCACCTGTTAATTAATGCCCATATCTCTGTAGGATTGGTAGGGAGTAATAGTATACTACGTTTTTACAAATGGAGAGACTGAAACCCACAGATGTTCAATTACAATATTTGCCAAGGTCTCAAAGTGGTCAGCTGGATTTCATCCATTCTAATTTAATACAGTCAGTGCTTAAACATTTCAGGACCATTGCCATTGAGCCATTGATAGTAGGGGCTGTAAATTTATGGTGCCTGGGCCAAAAGTGGGATTTGAGAGGATTTTAAGTGGCAGAGCTAGGAAGAAAAGGTTTTAAGTAGGAAATTTTTGGATTTGGTGCCCTCCTACTTCCTCATCAGTTCCCCTTTCCTTCCTCATAGAGTCCCCACTTCCCCTGGGTATACCCCACTTTCAGCCTCCCCAGACACCTAACCTGGGTGTTTTTCTGGCTTATACTGACAATCAGTCCTTGTTTAACTGATAGGTAAGAAGAAAACTGATCTCTGATTAAGACAGGATTCCTCCCAGGGGCATTTCCTTCTAAGAAGGAAATTTTTTTAAAAGCTAACCACACCATTGTAATAAAGATAAGTGACATTCACACTTTTCCCACACCTTTTCCCTATTCCCAAATTTCATCATTTTTTCTTTACCACAACTCAAGGTAAATGTAACAGCCTCCAGGGGTGTCCCCAACCACTGTCTGACATCAAGCTCAGCAAGCATTTATTAAGCACCTGTGTATGTTGGGCATTATGCTATATACTGGAGACAAAAAAACAAGCACAAGACACTCTGGCCTCAAAGAGCTTATATAAAGGGAAACTAGATAGATAGGTAGATGATAGATAGATAGATAGATAGATCAGAAGGATACACATGTTTATTTGTATGTATATATAATCCTCACTTAAATTGCCTGTTTCAGTTTTTAAATAGAATCTTGAAGAGGATAACTGTCATCTGGAGAGAATTAACTGTCATGGTTGAGAAAGACTGTGAGGTTCAGAGATGAAGGACAAAGAGAACTTCTTTTGTAAGGGACTGTGTTTGTTGTCATCTCTGAGAGGCTGAAAAGACTTTTTGAGGGAAATAAGTTTAACTAAAGTTAGGCTTTAGATGTAGACTTAGAGAGCATGTTTGTAAAGGGCAGTCCTAAAGGGCCTTTTGATGGAGTCCTCAAAATGGTCTTCAGATGTTTCTGGAATGCTACTAGGATGTGAACAGGGAAGCCCAAATCCTCTGCACCCTTCAAAACTTCTAAGGATCTCTTCTGGCCAAGGTTGGGGAGGAGAGGGGAAGAAACTGAAGCCAAGGGGCTATCCTGCCCCAAGTGATTTCTTCTCAGGGTTTGGCTGCTTCTATCACTCTGCCTCTAGATGCTCAAGTCTCTGAGTTCTGAAACTGGCTTGCTATTTTACAGAAGACCCACAGAAAATGACCAAGGTTCCTCAGTCAATTAGAACATAGTTCCTGTGTAACATCACTCTCACTCATCTAGGAGCTTTCAAGGATATCTAAATTAATCAAGAAATTTTTCTTCCATACTGAAGTCTGTGATTGGTTCAATTGAGAAGTGTTCTTACCAGGCCAGGTATAGGAGTGTGACATTTTGTCACTTGCTTTAAGTGGGGATGTTATATTTGGTTACCTCATTCAAACCTCATGCTTGCACATGAAAATTAGATCCTCTTCTCCAAGGTCTCTCTGTGGATTACTGCTTGGTTCATAGCTTTTGCCTCTTTGAAGTCTACTGTGATGAAACCTCCAGACTATCTTAATGGTATTCAAAGCTCTCTGGGGTTGTTAATTATTTACAGAATTTTACCTAACTTACGGCATTGTTAGAAGGATCATATGAGATAATATTTGTAAAGCACTTAGCACACATAGTAGGTATTTATTGCTTGTTCCCTTCTCCCTCTTTTCCACCCCCTTTCCTTCTTAGGAGCTTATTTACAGATCTGCCCAATGTTTAGATAGCTCCTTCAGGCAAGATATTTGAGCCTTACCACCAATCTTTTTGCTTTCTCAACCCCCTATAGACTTTGGTTGGACTAAATCTTAAATGTCCAGGGATTGGCTATTTTAACAAAATCCTGCTGTAATATCATGAAAATCCACTGTAACATCACTTAGGAAATCTCATTAATAACATTGTTCCTATAACTGCTCCCTATTACATTGTTTACCGTAAGAACTGAATATACAAGAACAAATTACCTAGTACTTGTCTCAAAGAAGTACTCACAGGGGCCACCTGTCCCCAGTCCCAGACAAACCTGGATTCCAAGAACATTCCTAGGAGTGTACTCCCTCGGGATCCTATTCTAAATTTTCTTACTAACTGGGTTCCACAACAAATTATAGATTTCATTTTTTACCCAACCCCACAGTGCTTTATTTTCAGCAACTATACCTCTATTTTTCACAGTCCAACTTAAATGCTACTTTTGCCATGGAAACATCTCTGCTCATTTCAGCTGATATTAATCTTTACCCTCTCAGACCTTGCATAGCAAAGAGGTACAAAGGGTACCTCTCATGTATTTATTATGTGATATTTTGTATTCTGACTATTTATATATGTGTCATGTCACCATATCTTGGCAACAAGAGTCACAAGGGATGGATGGATGGATAGATGGATGGATGGATGGATGGATTGGTGGATATGTGCATATTGAAGAGAACATCCATACTGATAACCTCAGAGATCCATTTGAGTCACATTCCCTATTAAACTGAAGTTTTCATAACAGCAAGACTTTGGTATGTTCTCTACACACTGACGTTTAATAAATGTTTGTTGGATTAAGTTGAATTAAGTAGCTTGAACTTACTGCCTTAGAGTTTCCAACTGGTATTCACTCAAGAATGCTCAAGGCAATTTTTTAAGACCCATAGGAATTCCTGTGTATTTATTCAATTGGAGCTTTTTTAGCAGTAGGAGAAAAGAAAGGCATTATTTCTTTTTGAGTGACCTGTTTGACCTCTTTCCTTTGGAAGAGTTTCATTTCATGTTTTGTACCTCTATTATGAGATATAAGTGAATTTGATATCACAATTTCATTTCGTGTTTCAGAATTTTTCTTCTTATTTTATGTATTACAAGATGTAAGTAGATATAATTCAGATATCAGGAATTCAGTGTAGAATCAGCATCTTGCAAAACTTGTAATTTTTTTCCTTTGTATAAATGTACAACTAATTAAAGTTTCTGATTATGCTGGCCAGTGAAAGAGAAGGGGGACAGAAACAGGCACTATGTGTTATTTAGGAATAACCCCCATATGAAATCATTGGGAGAAATAAAGAAGTTCTAGGGGTGGAAGTGAGAAAAATCTGTAGGTAAGAGAAGGTATCCAGGTACTCAGGAGAGGGAGATACTTGATTTTGTAGCCAGTAGACTTTGCTCTCTAATGCTGATCAGCAGCATACAGAATATCCTGTGTAAAGAGCCAAGACCAGGAGTGTCTGGAATTAATAATGACTTGTGCCTATGACTAGCTGCATTCTGGGTAGCCATTTGGAAACAATGGCATAAATAACTAGTCATGCTTCTACTTCCTGTTTTTCGTTTATTAATGTTCCATGTTCTGTAATGATTAGCTACTGGCTTGTGACAGATTGAGAAGGATCAAATAGAATTTCACTCAGCCAAATATCTTTTTTCTCAAGTTTTTGCCTTTAATGAATTTAATTGTGAGCCTGTGACACCTGGAAAAACAAAGAAGGCAGGAGGCAGAACTGGGATAAGTTAGCTGGAAAGTCCGGACGGACGTAGAATAGAAAATCAAAGAGAGGAAATAGGAGAAAGATCAACCAGCAGGTTTGGGTTCTCCCCCTCACCTGAAAAAGAGAAATAAAAGTAGCAAAGAATAAAACCATCTTCTCATTTCTAAGACTCAGACCTGCCCCAGATTATCATATCAGTCTTCCAGAAAGTATAATCAGCATCATTTAAGTACTGTAGGAAAAAGGATGGGAATTGGACTTGTGATTTCATTGATAGAGGTAACTTCAGGGTGAGGAAACACCCTTTTCTGATGCAGGTAAGAATATTCTCCACAACTTATGTCATCTAAGAGAGTTGCATAGAGTTCTGAAGAGTCGATTGACCTGTCCAAAATCACACAACTGGTACATATTGCAGGCAGAACTTGAACTTTGAACAAATCTTTAAATGGCTGTACTTCATTCTGGCTACTTTGTGGAGTGCTGGGGATACAAAGTCAAAAATTAAACAATGTCTCCAATAGAATTTAGAATACAGAATATATTGGCTTCAGGGCTGGTTTCCTTTGTACTGTCACTTCCTTTTTTATTAACCCTAACTAATCATCATCATAATGTGATATTTATATGGCACTTTAAGATTTGCTACAAATCTTCATTAGATTCTTAAAACAAGCCTGTTAAGGGGATATTACAAGGTTTTTAACCCCCTTTTACAAATGGGGAAACTGAGGCTCAGGTAAACTAAATCTCTTGCTCATGGTCACACATTTACTAAGTATCAGAGATAGGAAATGATCCCAGATCTTCCTAACTTAAAATCTAGCATTTTGCTAAATATTATTGAATTTATATAGTGACTTACAAAGAACTTTCACATACATCATCATATTTGGTTCTTACAAGACAGATAGTGTAAGTAGCTTTATCCTTATTTTACAAAAGAAAAAACTGAGATTTAGAGAGGCTAATTGACTTGCCTGAACTCACAGCTGTTTGAGTGAGGGATCAAAAACCCACATTTACTGACTCCAAGTTCAATACTCATTACATTACATCACTATATCATTGATAAGTTAGTTTCATCAGCAATGAGGCTATGATCTAGTCAGTAAAATGCTGTGTAACCGACTAAATAAGTACCTCCCATATGCCAGATATTGTGCGAAGTGCTAGGGACTGTTGCTGTTCAGTCATGTCTGATCCTTCATGACCTCATTTTAGCTTTTCTTAGCAAAGATACTAAAGTGGTTTGCCATTTCCTTCTCCAGCTCATTCTACAGATGAGAAAACTAAGGCAAACCAGGTTAGGTGACTTGCCTAGGGTCACACATATGATAATTGTCTGAAACTAGATTTGAACTCAGGAAGATGAGTCTTCCTCACTCCAGGCCCATTGCATTATCCACTACAACATCCATACAAAGTGAAAAATTAAACAATGTCTCCATTGGCAGCTATATAGAATTTAAAATATAAAATTTTTGTGAACAAATTATCTGAAGTCAGAAGAATGAGATTTTTAATTCCATCTTATGTACTTACTAGCTATAGGATCATGGTCAAATCATTCAGGATCTAGGAGACTTGATTTACTCATCTGTACAATAGGGATAATGCTGCTTGCACTACCTGCCTCAGGGGGTTGCTGAATGAAAATCTCTTTGCAAAATAAATAATAACTAGCATTATGTAGCACTTGAATATTTGTGAAGTGCATGTTATGTCATCTGATCCTCACCATGAGCTTGTGAAGTAGCCATTGTTATTTCCATTTTACAGATGAGGAAATTGAGACCAAAAGAGGTTAAATGACTTGGTCAGGGTTATGCATCTATTGAATATCTGAAGCAAGATTTGAACTTAGATCTTCCTGACTCTGCATCCAGAACTCTATCCAGTATGCCAACTGGTTACCTATAATTGTGAAACCAAACATAGAGAATCATTTGTGCAAAGGCATGAGGATGGGAGATGGACTATCAGGTACCAGGAATAGCTAGGAAGGCAACTTAACTAGAACAGCAAATAGGTGAAGGAGGGTAATATGAAATATGAGAAAGGCTAGTGGGAGGCAGATTGGGGATGACTGATTCTTCTTGCTCATGTTCTGTGCCTTTTTTTCTGGCTTTTAAATTTGATCTCTGCTTTTGGAGCCCAGGGGCCACTGTCCCAGACTTCTTGTGCTGGAAAATAGGGGACTGGTTACTGGTTTTCTGTGCTGGGGCCTCAGTTGCTGGCAATTGGATGTTGTAGTGGTCTAATAGTTTGCCTGATGCTGAGCTGGAGGGGGTGTGTGCCTGATGTTGGTACTAGCCTGCTCCTCCACCCTAGGGCTCAGGATCTCCCACTGGTGTGCTGAGGCTTGCTGCTGTACTGATCAGTCCTGTACTGATCCCCTTCAGCCACATGGAGAGGGACCTTTCCCATTAATCCCCCTAGCCTCCAGAGCTAAAAGATTGCTATACCCTGTCTTTCTACTGGCTCCACTATTCCAGGATTTTTTCTTGGGCAATATTCTCTGGATTTTCCAAAGTCAACAAGGGAGGGTGAGAGCAACTTACCACTTACTCTGCCATCTTGGCTCCCAGAAGTCTGTGTGGATGACTTTGAAAGCTAAACTGAAGAGTTTGTGATTTATCTCAAGAGAACATGGAGTCATTGAAGATATTTGAGCTGGCAAATGACATGGTCATGTCTTTGTTTTACAACTATCAATTTGGCAACTGTGTGAAGTGCAGATTGCAAAGGGAAGCAGGTAGGACAATTGGGAGATGATGGCAAGGGTGGAGGTAAGGGGTGATAAGGGCCTGAACTAGGAAAGGAACTTTGTGAGTAGAGATAAGCAACTGATGTCAAAGATGTTGTGGAGGTTGGAACAACAAAAATTGACAATGAATGGAATATGGGAAGTAAGGGAGAAGGTAAAGTTAAGAATAACTCCAGGGTTGTTAACATGGGTGATTGGAAAGAATGATAGTGTCCTCACCAGAAATGGAGAAGTTGGGAGAAAGGAATAGTTTTACAGAGAAGGAAATATATTGATTTCCATTTAGGACATGCTGAGTCTGACAGGCTAATAGAACATCCACATCCCCAACCAAGTTGGTGGTGTGGAACTGGAGTTCAGGAGAGAGACTAAGGCTGGACATACAGAATTAAGAGTCATAGCATTGAGATGATAATTAAAACCATCATACCTGATAAGATCACCCAAGAAGGGAGCATGTAAATAGAATGAAATAGATCTCAGGACCTATTGGGGGGATGCACACACCTAGTGCATGACAGGATCCACTCGGAGGATTTCACAAGGGAGAATGAGCTTTCATCCAGAAAGGAGAAAATCCCAAAGAGAGCAGTGTCATAGAAGCCAATGGAATATGCAAGAAGAGAGTATAGTTTCTTGCATGCACTAATATTGCAGGCTTCCATAAAATAAAACTTGAAGTAAATACACTATTATCTTATTTTCAGTGATGTCACACATTCACCTGCTACTTTAAAGATGACAAGCATTATAATGCATGAATGGATAAAGAAATTTTTCTCTGTTTGGTCCTATAATCCTTTACCTTCATTGAAAGGTCATGTCAAAAATCTTAAGTTTTTTAATTAAGTGAATTTCTAGTTAATTATAAAACTTCCCTCGAGGAGTCTGGGTAGTTATCTGAAAACTTTTTGAAACTATATTTCTGTCCTCTAATTGTTTTCCCCCACCCAGTGCTAACTCATTGATTTACCTTGTAGACTATAGTTTTATGTATTCATTCACCATTTTTAGAGTAACCTCTCTTTGCAAGTAAGTTTATAGTAGCCTTAAAATGCAATTACCAAGATATTCTTAAGAACGTTGGTATATAGTTGCATTAAAGAGAGCACTAGATTTAGAGTCTGATACCTTATCCGTTTATAACCCGCTTATGTTTTGTGTATCCTGTTTTCCCTGTTGATTTCACTTTGCATCAGTTGACATAAATCTTTCCATGCTTCTCTGTATTCATCATGTTTGTCATTTCTTACAACATAGCAATAATCTATGATGTTTATTTATCACAAGTTTTTCAGCCATCCTCCACTAAATGGGGGATGCCACAAATATGTTGCTCTTAATATGTTGTTCTATATACAACCTTTCTTTCCTTTACTGATCTCCTTGAGGTGTATGCCTCACAGTAGAATCTCTAGTTATAGATAATTGAGGCACTTTCATTGCATAATTTGAAATTGCATTCCGTAATGGTTGTAATAATTCACAGACCCACCAACAATGCATTAGCATCCCTGTATTTCTACAATGTCTGCAAAATTGACTGTCCCCATCTTTTATTATCTTTTACCAATTTTCTGAGAATGAAGTGAAATTGTAGAAGTATTTTGATTTATATTTCTCTTATTATTAGTGATTTGGATCATTCTTTCATATGGTTATTAATGGTTTGCATAAGCCCTCACAACTAACAGTGTCAGAGGTCTTGGTCGATTCTACAAATGTTGTGTACAGACCTCTGTTCTGCTCCTGGCATTTCTGCTGGAGTTGTCAGGCAGCAAACACCATATCAACTGTTCCTCGACCCTTTCTGAAGCTACACTGACTCCCAGGTAGATGACCATCTTCCAGGTGAAGGATCAGCCTATTAAGGAGGACTCTAGCAAGAATTTTGCCAGCAATGACTAAGAGAGAGGCTCCCCTGTGATTGTCACAGGACAGTGTATTCCCTTTATCTTTATAGAGATGGACAATGGCATCATTGAACTCCTGAGGGATAACCTTCTCTTGCCATATAATCTAGAAAATTTTAGTCAACTTTTGTATGAGCAATGGTCCCCCTGCCTTGTAAATCTCAGCTGGAATAGAATCTGCACCAGCTGCTTTGCCACATGAAAGGAGCCTAATGACCTTCAAAGCCTCTTCTTCAGTTGGAAGTTCAGCTAAGGAGATATTGACTTCAACCTGAGGTTAACAGTCAATGGCCTCAGCATTGATTGATGGTGGTCTGTTGAGAACACTATGGAAGTGTTCAGCCCATTTCTCTAGGATCATTAGTCATGAGGGCTTATGGAAAATTATGTCAAAATTTGGTTGCCAAGAGAAGTTCATTAGCATTGTACATCAATTTCATGATGGCATGTTTGCCCGGGTTCTGGATAGTGGATAATGTTCTTGTGCCTTCCTAGTCACCAGTGGAATGAAACAGGGATGTGTGCTTGCTCCTGTGCTTTTTAACATGATGTTTTCAGCCATATTGTCAAATGCTTTCAATGAGGATGAACATGGCATCAAGGTCAACTGCCATACTGATGGTAAGTTCTTCAGTTTGAAAAAGCTACAAGCCGAGACCAAAGTGGAGGGAGTGTTGGTGCATGATTTTTTCTTTGCAGATGATTGTGCGCTCAGTGCAGCCTCTGAAGCTGAGATGCACCAAAGTATGGATCAATTTTCTGCTGCCTGTGTTAATGGCCTAATAATTAACACCAAAAAACACAGGTGCTCCATCAACCAACCACCACACCATCCATACATGGAACCATTGGTTACAACAAATGGAGAAGTTTTGAATGCTGTGGATAAGTTCACTTACCTTGGTAGTGTATTTCCAGGGATGTACACATTGACAATGAGGTTGACACACACATTGCCAGAGCTAGCTCAGTCCTGGGGAGGCTCCGAAGAAAAGTTTGGAAGAGAAGAGGTATTAGACTGACTACCAGACTGAAAGTCTATAGAGCCGTTGTGCTGATCTCATTGTTGTATGCCTGCAAAACATAGACAGTCTACCAGCTCCATGCCAGGAAACTGAATTGCTTCCATTTGAACTGTCTTAGGAAGATCCTGAAGATCACCTGGCAGGA